>NC_141697.1:247285136-247852636 GCF_964263255.1 Lissotriton vulgaris
TCAAAGGGCCCCAGATGTCAACAGGTCAGTACCTAACAGGCATCAAATCCCAGAACTCCGACAGGAGAGTCTGACACCGAGAGGCATCCTCCAGCCAACTCTCAACCATAGGAGCCAACCTACGACCCCAACACATGGCCACCCTACGCGGCGGATCACTGACATAATATCGACTACAAAAATATAGGCATTTAAAATATCGACTACAAAATATCAACTACAAAAATATCGAAGTCCTATCTACAAACAGGTAAGTACAAAAAATATCGAATCAAAAATATCGTTTAAAAATATGTACTTTATAAAAATATCGAATTTATTAAAATTAATGTAAAATTAAATACATATTAAAAATAAATAACTAAAATATACTTAAAAATACTTAAATAACCTTAAAATTATTAAATAATTAATTTAAGTTATAAAAAAAATAATACAATTTGATTTGTTAAAACATATATATATATTAACATATTATTATTAAAAAATATACAATATTATTATCGTAGCATAGGAAGAGTGTTAAAGTTACTATTCCCACTCCAATGAGTGCAACAGTAGGGAAAGTGCTGGCTAGTGTAGGGGTAAAAATTACTATTCCCACTCCAAAGAGTGCAACAGTAGGGAAAGCATTGGATAGCGTAGGGGTAAAAATTACTATTCCCACTCCAGTGAGTGCAACAGTAGGGAAAGAGTTGGATAGCGTACGGGTAAAAATTACTATTCCCACTCCAAAGAGTGCAACAGTAGGGAAAGCGTTGGATAGCGTAGGGGTAAAAATTACTATTCCCACTCCAAAGAGTGCAACAGTAGGGAAAGCGTTGGATAGCGTAGGGGTTAAAATTACTATTCCCACTCCAAAGAGTGCAACAGTAGGGAAAGCGTTGGATAGCGTAGGGGTAAAAATTACTATTCCCACTCCAGAGAGTGCAACAGTAGGGAAACTAAATACTTCATATATTATTGAAAAAAAATTGAATTAATATCTATAAAAAATTAATTAAACGTAATTACCAATTTAATATAATATAATAAATAATCAATTAAAATTACAAATGAATTTAATTATTACAATTTGTTACCTATTAATACAAATTAACAATTAATTAATTAACAATTAAAAATCAATTAACAATTAATTCAAATTAAATACAATTAAATAAATTGAATTATTTAATTAATTATTAATAAATTACTTCCCACCCTATTCCCCTATAAACCCACAACCCACTACAGAAAATAAATTAGTAAAATTAACATAATTAGCAATTAATCAATTAAATATAATTATTTGGCAATTAAAATGTAATTAATTACCCATAAAAAATTAATTAACAATTAATTCTAAATAAATACCAATAAATAATTTTACATATTTAATTATAAATAAATTACTTCCCACCCAATTCCCCTATAAACCCACAACCCGCTACAGAAAATAAATTAGTAAAATTAACATAATTAGCAATTAATCAATTATTTAGATTTAATTGCCAATTAAAATTTAATTAATTACCAAATATAAATAATTAAAAATTAATTAAAAATGAATACCAATAAATAAATGTACATATTTAATTAATTATAATTAAATTACTTCCCACTCTATTCCCCTATAAACCCACAACCCGCTACAGAATTAAATTACGCAAAAATAAAAAAACAAAATTCATTAATTAAAATAAATTATAACATAAATACACACTTTTCACACATATAATAACATAAAAACACTATAAAAAATTCGATGTTATTAAAAATTCGATAATTTTAATAACCTATATTATATACTTCGATATTTTAACTTACTATATTTTCAACATTCGATATTACGTTACTTAACTCAAAAACGATATTTTTGATGTCTATATTCTGTCCATTCAATATTTTGTCCATTCTATATTTTAAACTCGATATTATGTCCATTCGATATTTTTTACTCGATATTTTGACTGTTTACCACGCCTAGCAAGGACCAACAGCATCGTGATCAGGCGGTGGGAGGCGTCAGGGCAGAACTTGACAAACCCGAGAAGGCACATATGTGGATCGGGGTGCACTATCACGCCAGTAATGTCAGAAATGGTAGAACACACCGCCCTCCAAAACTCCAAGACCCTCGGGCAAAGCCAAGCAAGATGAGCGAAATCCGCCGCGGGAGCGGCACAACGCACACCATTTTCTCCGGGAGTGAGCCCGAGCCTGTGAAGCTGCACCGGGGTGCGGTAAAGCCTATGCAAGTACTTGAAATGGATCAAACGAAGCCGCTAATTTGGTGACAAACTCTTCGTCTGATTACAGCAATAGAGCCAGTCCGCTGGCGAAATGTCGGTGCCAAGATCAGCACCCCATGCCTCCCGAGCACGATCAGAGGAGACAGGGCGGACACCAGAGTGAGGGCATATAGTTTAGTGACTAATTTGTGTGGGGACGAGGAAGTATAAATGAGATCCAGAGCCGGCATGTTGTCTGGGGGTAGAGGAAAAGTGGAGTGCAGCTTCCGGCACGCAGCACGCAGCTGCTAAAATAGAAGCGTGTCCTGTGGCCTGATGCGTCAGGGAATGTAAAGAAGATGTTCTCCGGAGAGAGGTCCGCCACCATCGTCCGGCCCAAGCGCGCCGCACTCCTGGACATGCTGGAGGCCTGAAGTGAGGGAAATCTGGGTGGTTAACTATGGGCACGGAGTTAGCAGAGAGCAAGGGGATGCCGGACAGCCGACGCAGGCCAGACCAGGCCCATCGAAGCGTCCCGACCGCGTCGACCTCGGCCCAAGGGCATACCACGGGCGCAAACAAAGCTGGGGACAGAGGCCAGGGAGCAGCTATATCCGTCTCAACGGTGAGGTGAGGCTGATAAGGGGAGGGGTGGATCCAAAAATGCAGGAAGCTGGCCTGAGCGCAAAGGGCATACAGCTTGAAGTCAGGCGCACCCATTCCGCCGGCAGACATGGGTAAAGTAAGGATATCGTAAGCTACTCTTGGTTGTTTACCCGCCCAGACCAATGAAATAATTAGGGAGTGTGATTTGCGGAAAAAATGAGCGGTGAGGGGGATAGGGATATTTAAAAATAAGTAGAGACATTTTGGAAAGACAACCATTTTGGCAATTGCGTCGCGGCCCGACAATGACAGCGGGAGGCGGCTCCACCATGGGATCCTGGATTCCATCCAGTCTAACGCACAGCCAAAATTCGATCTCCACAGTTCATCCAGATCCCTACTAAGCCAGATGCCCAAATAGCGCGTTGGGCCGAAAAGCCCATACAAATGGAAAGTCTAGTGAGAATGGCACAGTGGCCTCGGTCAGTGGGAAAAGGACCGACTTACTCCAGTTTACCTGGATGCCCGACAGCCCACCAAACCAAATGATCTTGCGGACAAAAGGGTTAAAGTTCTCTTGGGGATGACGGACATAAAGCATAATGTCGTCCGCATACATTGAGACGAGCAAGGCACGAGACGAGAAACCAATACCCATTGTAGGTATGGTGCTGTCGCAGCCTGGCGGCCAGGGGTTTCATCTCTATAGCAGAAAGCATGGACGATAGAGGACACCCTTGACGCGTGCCACGAGCGACAGCGATAGGGTCTGAGACTTGGCCGTTGAGCGGAAGCGTGCCAAGGGGTTGGTATAAAGCAGCCTGACGTTGCGCAGGAAATGGTCACTGAAGCTCATACGCGGCAAGATGTAAAATAAGAAGGGCTACTCCCGCGTGTCAAACGCCTTTGTGACGTCCAGCCGGGCAGCCACGGCCGGTAGGTCGGGATTAATTTGATGCAACACCGAGAAAATCGTGCGGAGGTTGTGGGAAGTCGCCCTTCTGGGGATAAAACCTGATTGATTGGGAAGGGCAATGGTGGGCATAAGTAACATATTGCGGGAGGCGATCAACTTGGCAAAGATTTTGTTGTCTATATTTATTAGAGACAGGGGGCGGTAGGAGTTGCGCCGTTCGGACGGCTTATCGGGTTTAAGAAGAAGGGTTACCAGCCCCTCTCGCAGGGAAGGCGGGAAGGAGCCGGTGTCAAACGAGTCGTTATACATTGCAGCTAGGTATGGTTCTAGGAGATCGGCAAATGTTTCGTAGAAAGAGGCAGGCAGGCCATCCAATCCAGGGGCCTTGTCGCCGAGTAAACTAATAATGGCTGCCAATATTTCTTCCCTGGAGAGAGGTTCATCCAGGAATTTACGATGGTAGTCTCCCAACCAAACCAATTTGATTGAATCGAAATATTGATCAAAGTCCACCCGTGGCAGGGGAGTGCCAGCGGTGTAGAGCTGCGAGTATAAGTCGAGAAAGCGGGACTTAATGTCATCCGGGGAGGTAGTCCTGTCCGGACCACCGTCACTCAAGGCCGTGACATAGGAAGCAGCGCGCAGTGGGCGAAGAAGGTTGGCGAGAGTACGCCAGGGGCGGTCCCCCTGACAAAAACGGCGCACCCAGCCCTCCCTGCCCAGAAAGGACAGTTCATGACCATCCTCGTCGGAGAATTCAGTGTGTTTCTGACACAATTGCGCCAGTGTCTCCGGACTGGGACTCGCGGCGTCCAGGTCCCTGATTTCCTCCTCCAGCTTCGCCAAAGAGGCACGAATAGAGTGAAGGACGCCTGCCTGCTTAGAAATACACTCGCCGCGAATGACAACCTTAAACCCCTCCCATAGGCTGGAGGCAGACTCCACCGAGCCCGCATTGAGATCAAAGTAATTAGTGATCGCGGTCTGAATGTCTGCACAGAAGACGGAGTCCCGGAGGGCGTGAGGGGGAAGGCGCCAAGTTAAGGCCCGCCACAGGGCATGAGGAGGGCAAAGATGGATCTGGACAGGCGCGTGGTTAGAAAAGGTGCGAGCCATGTGCCTCACGTCGGAAAGCCAGGACAGAACGTCCAGGGAGGTCAGCCAAAAATAAATACTCGACCAACAGCCCGCGTGCCAGTGAAGCAGGTGCCCTCCCGTGCATCAGGATAGGAATGGCGCCAAACGTCGTAGAGAGCATTCTCGGTTAGAATAGATAAAAGAGCTACAGCAGCGCGTGGATGGGATGAATGAGAACCTGACCGATCCACAGTCGCCGGTAGGGTAACATTAAAGACCCCGCCCTAAATGATCGCCGCAGGGCCGCAAGAGGAGATGAGGTGCCAAACATGGTTGAAGAAGTCCGCGTCGTCACAATTGGGGCCATAGACCGCGGCAATCGTAACAGGTTGTGCCAGCAGTAAACCGTGAAGAATCACATATCTGCCCTCAGGGTCAAGGATCACCCTGTCAGTCTGCCAGGGAAGGCCCCGCCTTATAAGAATAGAGATGCCCCTGGCATACGAGGAGTAAGTGGCAGAATGGGACCCCCCCCCCACCCAGTGCCTGGATTGGAGTTTGGAGATAGTCCCCGGCAGTGGAGCGTCTCCTGTAGGAGACAAAAGTCAACTTTGTGGCGTTGCAAATGGGAATGAATAAAGTGGGCTTTGCGGTGGTCATTCAAGCCCCGGATATTCCAGGACCAGCATACTAGACCAACCATAAGGGGACAATAGTGAAAGCGATACCACGCGGCACAAACAGCGAGCTCTGCAGAGGAGCGCAGCGAACATATGGAATAGGAGGGAAAGAGGGAAGTGGCCAGCGACCCAGACGAAGGGGGAGACAGACACATTGGATCGTCCCACAGGAGAAGTACGCAAGTGGTACAGTAGAGGAGAGGCGTGCAAGCAACTAATGGACAGGTGGGGCCTAAAGTGTACGTCACTGCAAGGGACAATGAGAGACCAGGTTCGGACAACCCACAAGGGAGGTGGCATACCGGGGGGAGAAGGACTTTGAGAGCAACAGGTTGACCAACAAACCAAGCCCAATGGGCAGGAGCAGCGCAAGGCAAGGAACACAATTAAACGTAGCTTACGGAGTTAAGTGCAAGGGACCAAAGCAGCAAGCACGGTACAGTGTCAATGGTAAAACATGCAAATACAGTATGAAGCAGCAACACGGCGGCAAAATGTAGTCACCACCTCAATAGAGGAGCAAAACCCCCCCACCCCATTCCTGCACAAAAGCCACAGACCAAAAAACCCTGAGAAACCCATCCACCCCTCACCCACTCCAACCCCCCCAATCCACCTGAGAATACTACCCACCACACCCCAGGGACCCAGAACTTGGAGGGGGTATCAAAACATCTTAAGTGGGAATCATCCCAGTGGGGGCATGGCAGTACTCAGCGGACACCCCTGCAATAAAGCAGGGTGGCCAAGCTCAGGTTAGATAGCGGCATCAAATACAGATAACATGCTGATCAAAAGACATAGTCTGCACAGTCAGTCATTGTCACTGAGGTGGCTAGCACCATCCTGTGGGGACTTAGGAGAGGAGGGATGAGATTCTCTACCATTCTCTTAGCAGAAGCCAGGGCCTCCCTCAGGTCGGGAAAGATGAAGGTGCCAAGCAAGAATAGAATGGCAACGTCAACAACAAGTCTCATGTGAAGCAAAAAAAAAAACATAGGCCACATAGTTAGTCATTGTCACTTAAGAGGTCTGCAGGTTCGTGTGAAGACCTAAAGGAGGGTAAAAGAATAACAATAGTGTCTGCACAGTTAGTCGTTGTCACTGAAGCGGCCAGCCCCATCCGGCTGAGACGTAGAAGGTGAGGAGCGAGCGCCCTTGTCCAGTTTTTTGGCAAACGCCAGGGCCTCTCTAGGATCGGGGAAGACCAGTGTTTTTCTGCCCTGCCGAACTCTAAGTTTCGCGGGGTAGGCCAGGGAGTAAGAGACCTCATGTTTCTGAAGAATGCGCTTTGCAGGGATGAATTCTCACCGGGCAGTTTGGACTGTGAGGGTGTAGTCCGGATAAAAGGAGAGTACGTTACCCTGATGGTTGATAGTGCCCCTGTCGCGAGCAGCTCGAAGAATAGCATTGCGGTCCCGGTAATTTAAGATCTTGGCGATGATAGGGTAAGGAGGCAGCCCGGGGCCGGGGCGAGGACCAAGGGAACGAGGGGCACGTTCCACAATACAGACGGGGAATGGACATCACCGAAAAGTTCCCTGATCAGCTGCTCCACAAAGTCCTCCATCTTCGAAATGTTGGTGGATTCCGGAAGTCCCAAGACGCGGAGGTTACTTCGACAGGAGCAGGCCTCCAAGTCCTCATTCTTATCCCGTATAAGCGCCGAGACATTTGTCCATTTGGAGGAGCTTCTGCCGTTCTTGAGTGGCAGCATCTTCAATGTCCGACACTCTGGATTCAACAAGGAGAATCCGGTTGTCATTGGAATCGACGTGGACCTTCACCGTGTCCAAATGGGCTGAGAGTTGGTCAAGCTGGGCAGCTATGCCCGTCAAAGTTGATTTGACCTCAAACATGATAGCCTTGAGGTCATCCTCACGGTTAGAGGGGGCCTCCATGGTAGCTGCGGAGTCAGCACATTCAGGGGTCGCACCCTCCTGACGCATGGATTTTCGGAGCTCAAAGGCTATCTTAGTTGTTTCAGGTCATTTTTCCCCATGATGAGAGTCCTCGGCGTCGAGGGGAGGCGCACACGAGGCTGGCAGCGATTCAGTAGGAGGTAGGTGCACAAAGACACCAGCAGCTGGCAGCGGCAGCGAAGAGCAAGAAGAAGCAGGGGGGTCCAACCAGTGGGACCACCAAGGTGAGGGAGGAACTCGAAGCACTCAGAAGCTGGAGAGGACGCGGAGTCACAGGGGCCCAATCAGAACAGGCTCCCTCCGCTGCACCCGGTTCTGGAGGAAGGCATGCAGGAGACAAGATGGATGTCAGATTAGGAAAATAGAGGCAGGTGACCCATTTCGCAAGGCCCGCAGTTTATGTCCCCTTAGGAGGGGCAGGAGCAGCAGAGCAAACCGGTAGCACAGAGCAAGATGTAGCCTGCTGAGCTCGAGTAGCGAGAGTGATCGTGATCCAAAGACTAGGCACCCGGGGCGTCGTGAAAGGTGAGGGCCGCCAAGACATTGTGACAGTCCAATGGAACAGCGAGGCTGTGACCGCAGCCCCCGCAGACTCCGCCAGCAGTGTGATGAAGATAGCAGCCCAAATGGTGGCCTCAGTCACCCCCGCAAGGCGCCAAGGACGCAGGAGGTCAAGACCAGGGGGGGATAACACATGAGTGGATAGCTGGGGCTGGGCACCGCCCGCAGCCCAACACCTTCAAGCTGAACTGGAGGTACTCTCAGATAGGGAGACTAGGCACAGGCAGGATGACCCCAGGAAGGCAGCTGACGGCGGCACCAACAGCTCCCCACACCAGCACCAGTAGAAGAAGAGAGGACCAGCGGCGGACCCAGCGTGCCGCAGTAGTTTGGAGGAGACAGATGTATGGCCCAACACAAGGCCGGCACCGGGACCCAACAGGGAAATAAGGCCCCCTCATGGTGTGTGCTCAGGGCTGCAAATAACAGTCGTGGAGGCCAGGCGCCAAGGCACAGTAGTAGGACCGGCTCGGGACCCGGGTATAGGGGGGAAAACGGGAGAGTCCAGGGAGAAAACACGGCCCTGAAACGGTGGCAAAGCAAACCCCAGGTACGGCCAGGTCCCAGCGGTAGACGAGCAGTGGGGGCGCGCAGCTCCCCAGTGGCAATGCAGGCAGGGAAGCACAGGGGACCACCGCCCCGCCACTGGGACCAGGAGGAGACGGCCCAGGAAGTGATAGCTGGAAGGATCCACAGCCAGCCGCCCGGCCCCCTGGGCACAAACAGGGGGGCCACTCAGGCAGGAGGCAAAGCACAGTCGGGTCCCTCCAAGCCGGATACGTCCGGGGGCACCCACAGCCGCAAACACCTCACCAGGCGAAGGAGGGGCCCCACACCTGAGGACCACAACGAAGGCCAGAGTATCAAGCAGGAGCCAGCCGGAGACGGAGATGGGGCCAAGGCCGGCGCTGGAAAGTCAGGAGGCCCCACATCAGATGGCCACAATCGCCCGGCGCAGGAGCCAGACGATGGGGAACAGTAGCAGCGGAGATCCGGGCCCAAAAGGCAGGTGAGCCGCAGGCAGGATCCAGACGTGCCACCAGGGAAACACTGCAGCTCTTCAGCAAGGCCAATGAGGGTCCCAGGCCCAGCCGGGCCGCAGCAGCAGACAGGCGGGGGGGGGCGCGCAGCACCTGGGGGGTAAGGTGGGGGGATGCACGGGGGGACCGCGGCCCCCATCACTGAGTCCTGACTCGATAGGCCGCCATTAATGACGGCCAAAAGGGGTGGAGCAACCGGACCCGGCGGTACGGCCAGCGAGCCCCCAACCACGCCAGCACAAGCCCCCCCCCCCCCCGATGCGGCGCCACTCACCAGGGACAGGCTGCACAGGATCTCGGGCTTCAGGGAGGAGCCAAAGGATTGCGCGTCCTCTGAGGGAGTCACCGCAGCCCACACAGGAGCCGGAGCAGAGGCCGGTGTTAGGCCAGGGGATACCTGATCCCAAGGGGATACCAGATATTACACAACACCGGCTGCCGCCTCAGCGCGATGTTTCTCAGCCACCAGGTCATGCAGCAGGACAGAAGCAGCACAGGTTGATCGCCCCTGATGTGGTGAGTCAGATATCAGCTCTGAAAAGCAGGTAGGATGGGAAAGCCTGGAGGATGATGCCGGATATTGAAGCTTGGCCGGCAGAGCACACTAAAGTGGGCTCTTTTGCAGCCGGCCAAGCCACGCCCCCCCAGACAAGACACCTTCTTTGTGGAGAAAACTGCTGCAGGTTTATTAGCATTACATATATGCCAACATTGGTGGGTTATTTTACGGGCAATCCCAAGGTAGGCAGCCTCTCGCGAGGACAACTATATTGCAGGGCCAGCATGGCGGTGGGTGCCCTGGAAGGACTGGTAATCTCAGGAACAAGAGGAGGGCACAACGCGTGCTGTTCCCCCCCATGCCTGCGCGGGCGAGATCACGATGACCTAACTGCCGGGCCAGCATGAAGGTGGTGCCCTAGAAGGCCTGGTAAGCTCACAGAGCCAGGAGAGGGTGCAATGCACACTGTCCCCCCCCCCCCACCATGCCTGCGCGGGCAAGATCGCGATGACCTAACTGCTGGGCCAGCATGAAAGTGGTGCCCTAGAAGGCCCGGTAAGCTCACAGAGCCAGGGGAGGGAGCATTGCGCGCTCTCTCCCCCCGCAACCAGCCTGCGCAGGCAAGATCGCAAGGACAACAAACATCAGGGCCATCATGGCTGTGGGTGCCCTCGAAGGGCCGGTGAAGTCTGCCCCCAATGTTCATCCACCCCTGGAGAAAAGTCATTTCTACACCAGAAACCTCTCCCATCCCCGGCAATCCCACTGTGTGGCTGACCCCACCTAGCGAGGTCAATAAAGTAGACGGTGGGGGTATGCCAGTGGCCAGCCGGACCTGCAGTCCCCCTTCCTATCCCTGTACAAAATCACAGGGGCCTGGTGGACTCGGGCATGCACCGCAGTACCCAAGGCCAAGATCGTGTGCCCGAGAGGAGGGCTCACATGGCCAACAGCCAGCCTGCCAAGAAAGGGTGCTGAGATCTTGCTATTTAGAGGCCCATCGAAACTCGCCCAAGGCCTACCTGCCCTGAAACCCCACCATAAATTAACCGAGACGCTGCCCAGGTAATACCCGTATTGTCTGCGGTGCCCCCCCCCCCCATATGGCATACAAGCCTGCTAACCGTGCCTGCCTCCCCGCTCTGCTCCGCCCGTAGTCAAAGGGGGCGGTGGTGGTAGGTGGATAAGGCCGCACTGGTGAATGCAGACTCTGGTAATAAAGCCGCGACCACGAGCTCCGCGCGCCAACCACAGGACCCCCCATCCCAACCAGGTATACACCGGGTATAGGCTACGGTGCACCCCAAAAGGCAACAACACCTCTAACCATCCTGACTCCCGTCTATACCCGTAACCAAATGGGTGGCGTGAAAGGAGGATGTGGCTGTGCTGGGGTGAAAGGCTGTGCTGCTGAAGTCAGGCCCCGGTAACAAGGCTGCGACCTCGACGGGCCAAACCCCCTGATCCCACCCTGCTCAGTGTCCCACCACCGGTACCAGTACCCCCTGCAGTCAACGAAGCGACCTCGCGAGGGCCGGCACAGGCCTAGTGATGGCACGGGGTCACCGCTCGTGCATGGCCCATATGGTGGGACCCAGATGGGGGGTGTGGGGTGGGCTGGGCAGCGTGTAGGCCCAACCGCCGGAAACCTAACCTTGTGGTCACTCTGTCCAGCAGCAGTCATGCAGCATGGCCAAACGGCGTCGGGGTAGTGGGGAAAGAGGGCACCCAGTGAGCGGGGAGAGGTATATATCCCTCACCCCCGCCTTCTCTACCCGGAAGTGACGGGGCACACCGGACCCATGAGGGTCCCAAACACTGGGAGGCTGCCTCCTGTGCCCTCTTGTGGCACTAAGGCAGCCGCCCTCTTAGCGGGTTTCCTTCTTGGATCCCGGGCAGCCTGCAGTTTGCCTCCTTCCTTGGAAATACGTGCAGACACCCAGTACTGCGTGATGTATGGGAACAGGGCCTTTTTGGTGGATTCATTTTAAGCTGGGCTGTCTGACATTCAGTTGCTTGGCACCGGTTGACAGAGTTAATTTGTTAAATCCAGCAGTGACATTTTGCGTTACTGGTTGCAGATTATAGTAGCTGTATCCTCTATCTAGTATATTGGTTTCTTTTTGCACGCCAAGGATGTCAGCAAAACAAGCCATATACAGTTTTGCCGTCACTGTCTTTGTTAGAACAGATTCACAATTGTTTTATTAACCTTCCTGCTTTCTCAAATTTGCTTGAAAATGCACCATTTACCCACTCTTTTAAAAAAAAAATTCTCGTGGGGAAAACCCTTCCAAAACCCCCTGTAGGTGGTTCAAGCACGCTTGTTACAGTGCTGTAAGACACTTGTTTTATGCCTCACCACTTTCAAATGTCACCAGCCGCCACTGCAGAGCCTTTTTGGGATTAACTGAATACTACTCAAAATTCCTAACCACTTTCAAATGTCACCAGCCGCCACTGCAGAGCCTTTTTGGGATTAACTGAATACTACTCAAAATTCCTTCGTAACTTTTCTGAAAAAACGTACTACGTACGCCAACTACTTAAAAACACGGTCAAAGTTGGATGGTCAATGCCATGCCAACAATCTTTTGAAACCATTAAACAAGAGATAAACAACACACCCTTTCTCAGGGGTTTTTACCCTTCTGACAAAATGGGGCAGTCTTGTCTCAACGTGACTGTCAGGATAATGAATGGGTTGTTGCATTTGTGTCTCGCTCGCTCACTCCTTGTGAAGAAAAATATTCAGTGATTGAGAGCGAAACATTAGATTGTGCATGGGTGCTAAAACTAGTACTTGATTATATATATAAGAAATGGCCCAAGAAATGTTATCTTAAAAACTAGGAAAGAATTCTATGGGAGGTCAGAATGAACTTTAACGTGGGATTACGTTTTAGATCTGGCAAAATAATTCCCCCCACCAGTTTAAGGAAACAGTTACTCAATATATGTCATGAAGGACATCTGGGAATTTAAAAAAACCAAACAAAGGGTCAAAAATAATTATTGGTCGCAAGGTCTAGACAAACAAATTGAAACTCTAGTTAGAGAATGTGTCCTCTGCAATGCCTCTGATAAAAGTTTGAAAACATTTAAAGCACCCATGTGTCCCATCGAACATCCTAGCATGTCTTGGGAGAGAGTCGGTCTAGACATAATTGGACCAGTAGAAGGTCATGATGGCACTCTTAAATACATGTTAGTTCTCGTGGACCATTTCTCCAAATGGCCGGAAATTAAAATTGTACAGAATGCTGATTGTGACAGTGTGATATCATTTCTGGACAAAGTGTTTTTAAGTGAGGGATTACCTAAGTGTATCCTAATTGGCAATGGCACACAGTTTACTTCATCTTCTTTCAAGTCATTTTGGAAACAGAAATTGCATCGTGCACAAAACTTTTTCACTTTATCACCCTGAAGGCAATGGACTTGTGGAGTGTTTCAATAGAGTGCTCAAAGGATGTATTCAACTTACAAGAAATAGCAATTTGAACTGCAAAACTGAAATCTTTAAAATCCTCTGGACTTATAGAATCACTCCCAGTCACTGGACTGTGTGAGAAAAAAAGTCAAATTAGCACAGTATTATTACATGATTGGTTTGACAATAAACATGGCGTGAAAAGTTGGCATTTTCAAATGTGGAGATCTTGGCAAAGTTCATCTAGAAAAAAAAGTCAGAAAGGGCGAGGACAGATTCTCTCCTCCCCTTAAAATATGCAAACTCTATTGCAACTCTGCAGAATTAAGTGACAGGAAAATATGGCACATGAGTAAATTAGCCAAATGTACCAGTGAGAAAACTCTTAATGATGATACTGGTTTATGGCTTGACTTCGATATTACAGGCAATATGTCCAATGAGGCACATATTAGCTCTAGTACCATGGATGACAGTAGTAGAACCATTGTTGATAGACCATCATGCTTTTTAGGCGAGTGTTCTAGACTCAACCCCCCAGACATTACGTTTGTCGCAGAGAGGAAGTACAAAGACTCTGAACTGCAACTGCACTGAGATGAGTACAGCCAAAACAATGGAGACAATCAGCAGGACAGGGGTAATCCATCATTGTTTCAGCAAACACTGACAGAGAAAAGTGGTGGGGGCCTGGGCAGCAAAGGAAGCAATGCGTCAATTCCCACAATTGGTTGCATTAATATCATTATTGATAGACTAAACATTAGGAATTTAATATGTCACTTGATAGGTGGGAACGATTGTATTTTTCGAATATTGGCCGGTGTAATATTGTAAAAATGAATGTATTACCGAAAGCTCTCTACATATTTCGGTCAATACCATTGGAAATACCTAAAAAGAGTATACAGCACTTACAATCAATCTTTGGTAAATTTATATGGAGCCCAGGGAGACCTAGACGGGCAATGAAATTTATGACTTTGCCTCTTGATAGAGGGGGCATGGCGGTGCCCAATTTTTTTCTGTATTATGTTACATGCTTTCTGCTAAAAATGAGGGTAATTATTATGGGGGAGACTGCCCCTAATATTGCCACTGCCCCTACAATTTTTGAAATTTTACTAGGTTCAATCGCTAAGCAGTGTCTAGTCACTGAAGTGGACGGGAGTTACTTTAAACGTACTCGCTTTAAAGTATTGATTAGCGCACTCAAAGTATGGAAATGGATTTCAAAATTAACCGGAATGGGGAAGATTACATACTGCACTCCTCTTAAAGCTTATAGGGTGCTACCAGGTATATTTTCAAATGGTATTGCTTCAGATTGGCAGAGGAAGAGGGGTTAGGTACTTGGGTGACTTGTATATGGATAATGGGATTTGTAAATTATTTGATGAATTAATGACCCAGTTTTCTTTTCCTATAACTTATTTTTTTTAATTTTTACAAATTCGCGATTTTTTAGTTCGCCTTAACCCTGTTATGCAAACTAATACAGTGGTGGAAGCGGTAAGAAGGCAGGTTAGAATTGGAATTGTATATCAAATACTGCTTTTGGGTAGGTCAGATGATCTTGATAAAGTTAGGCTGAAGTGGGTTACTGTTTTAAGGGAGGCTGATATTGAAGTTGCAGATTATTATTATTATTATCATTATTTATTTTTGTAGAGCGCGTAGTCACCCGGAGGTATCCCAGCGCTAAAAGATCCTATCTCCTAAGTTAGGAGGAACAAGGGAGATATGCTTATCATGGCGAAAAAATCCTTATTGTTTGCAAATTTAAAAGCACACATTTTTAAGACTTTATTTGACTTATACTACACCCCGGTACGAATGGCAAAATGGGGGGGTGGGTATGATGGTAAATGTTTTCGTTGTAAGGAGGATGATGCTGATAGCTTAAATATTTTTTGGGGTGCGTTAAATTGCAGAGCTTTATAGCTGACATCGAAAAGTTTATGACAATGGTCATTAATACGCCTTTGTAAATGTAAATGTATAGGCATTTATATAGCGCACTACTTACCCGTAGGGTCCCAAGGCGCTTCGACCGCTGCGAAACCCTTCCTGGCTTCCCTGAGAGATGGTCCCTTAATCGGTATCTCCAGGGTGAGACCAGGCATCCCCGGCGGTCTGGTGGGGCCGTTAGTGAAGATGAGGCAAGCTAATGCCCAGAGTTGCCGAGTGTGATCGCTGATCAGAGTGGGCACCGAGGCGAGAGAAATATCAAGTCCGCTGACCCTGGTCCAGAAACCTGCCGTGCCAGGAATCGAACCCTGGTCCCGGGCCGTCCTCTGCTCTCGGGTCTGCCGCCTCTAACCAGTGAGCCACACTACTTCACTCCCATTTAGTTTAGTTATTACTCCCGCCATGATGTTATTGGGTAAAATATCCATAAATAGCTCGTTGGATGTATTATATCAACACCGATATTTTGTTTTTTTTCTCTATGACGGTAGCACGCCTGTGTATAATAATAATAATAATTCTTTATTCGGCTTTACACATTGGAAAAACAATAAAAGCAACATTTGATAGTACAATTTCATGTTAAACGAAAGATCATATTACAAGATAAATTCAGACAAAGACAAATTAGTAAGTTTAAAACAGAACATCAAGTTATTTCATTGCGTCATCTGAAGCTAGATCCGGCATAAATTTTACAGATTTTTCCTATGCTTCATAACGCATTTTAGAAAATTAAGGACAAGATAGCAAACGAGTTCCGATTCTAATAGTTGGAGGCGTAGCATTGCGGGGCGACACTGTCTAAGTCCCCAACGCCTTAATAGTGGTAGTAGCCAAATTTTCCTGTGTGGATGATGGAATTTGCAAAACAATATTGTATGTAGATTAGTCTGTGTAGATTCCTCATCACAGGGACAAACAGGGAGAATCAGGTCCCATCTATTTCTCTCGGGAAAGGTCACTAATCTATGAAAAATATCTCATCTGAATCTTGTCAATAACATTCTATCATGCGTACTAGTCTGTAATGTTAAATACGGCTGGATAGAGTATGTGACCTGAATCATGTTGGCATGAAGGACCGAGGGTTTTGTCGACTCAGAAGTCAGCCTCAAGGACTCTAAGTGTCTCAGGGCCAGTTGTTTCAACGCTCTCTTCGGTAGATCAATGATACCTTCAGGTTGAAGATAATACTTCTCCAAGCCAAGATCCTTGAGGAAGTTTCTGATGTACCGAAGCCATGTTATTTTTGAGGATTGATCAAGAGCCATTGAGTCTACTAAGATTGCCTGTGTCAGCGCATTTTTATCAGAGGTCCAGATGCGCTGCCAAAGCAATAATGGCTGGATCTTTAACAAATCCTCCAAATAAGGCCTTTGTATAGCAACTGAATGGTTACAGGAAAATCCACCTGTTTTTCAACAATGGCGAGCAAAAATTTATAATTTATACAAGTTGGAATGGGGGCTCTTTTCTGTAAAGGGGTCCAGGAAGAGACAACTGGGTATGAACATTTAGGGAGCTTTTTGTGATTATTATGAAGCTTAATATTTCTGAAAAAGAATGAATCAAGCAGATATTGAATGATAGGAAGCATCTTATTTCTTGGTTTAGTCCCATTTTCCTTTTGTCCCTCCTCTGCATGTATATTGGAACTGTAATTGAATAGTATGATCTATGCTGCTTTTTTTAGTTATTTTGTATGTGCCCATTGATCCTTTTTTTCTTTGAATGATTATTTATGCTTTCTGAATTGTAATGTATTTTTGCTGTGAAAACATAAATAAATAAATAAAAATGAATTTAATAAGTGACTGGGTTGCAACGAAGTGTACCCCCCCCCCCCAACTACACTGTAGAAACTGAAATGTTAACCCTGCACAGTATATACACTGTAATAAACGACAAAGTTAAAAGCTAAAAATAAATATTTTCTAGAAAAGTTGTGTGTTCCATTGATTAAATGAGGTGCTCTTACCTATCTTGATCCATATCTGCTGATGAAGTTACACCAATGAATATCTCCAAGACGTGGGCTTAGCAAATTATACTAAATCCTATACTTGGACAGCAAAAGAAAAAATGTCTAAATATAACAGTTTAGAAGGCAACACTCAAACGTTAATCACAAAAGGGTACCAGAGGGTCAAAAGTAAGACAGGCTGATTAGCAGAGACAGAGACGGTGTAACGCTCCCACTAGCCATATAACTGTGAGAGGAATGATAGAAAACATGCCAGATCAAGAACAGTGTCTGGTCTCTGGCTCCCATCAGTCACCACTCGGAACCGCCCTTCATCATTTGGGGCTCCGAGGACCAACACTATACTGGATCTTGGTTTCACAACAGAAAGGAATGAGCCTTCCTGTTGGTAAGTAAGTGTTGGTGTAATGGTAGAGACCATATGTGTTGGTGAAGTAACTGACAGGGATAAAAAGTGTAGTGTGCAGTGCAAGGAAAACCAGGAAGGGTAGGGAGGAGTGAATAAAATTGGTTTAAAGGAGCAAAAAGATAGTTTAATAGGGTGTAGCTCCTAGCACCAATATTAAAAAATAGCCAAGACAGGGTAAAGCTATGACCTGTCTAGTGGTGTAACGTGGTCGACATGTTTCAGCAAATATTGGCCAATAGCCTTGCTTTCTTCAGGACAACAAATATACGGCTACTGCAAACAAGACACCAAGTGTGACAGATAAGTGAAAAAATAATTAAAATGAAGGAACGACACAGAAAAGTCACCTGAACCTCCAGGTGTGTCTGTTCCGAGTTTTCTCACTTAATCAGCAGTGGGCTGAAAATAAAAAGCATGGCATGAGCTGATATCCCATCCCTGTCTGAAATACGCCTGTCTTTTACACCTGTTGCAATCATCAACATGGGCGTAGTTCATGTCTCGGGATCTGAACAAACACACTGACAAAGCTAGTGTATACCAACATTAGTGGAAATTGAATCATTTCAAGTTTCACAAGATCCTTCTTACCTGGTTAGTAAGAAGTATATACCTCACCCCGCCTGGCTACGGCTCAGGACTGGTGAAGCACCGCTCTAAAAAGGTGAATAAATTCAAAAACAAGAATCATCCACCATGTACTGCCTGGACTTGATCAAAGAGAACCATTGTAGATGCTAGTAATTAATGAAAAAGCAGCGGAGGGTATTATATCCGCTTTGGAATTAGACAATATACCATATTCATAAGCCATTATTGCATGCTTCCTTCAGTGCCAACTAAGCTGAAGGAAGCATGCAATAATGGCAATACAATGGTTCTCTTTGATCAAGTCCAGGCAGTACATGGTGGATGATTCTTGTTTTTGAATTTATTCACCTTTTTAGAGCGGTGCTTCACCAGTCCTGAGCCGTAGCCAGGCGGGGTGAGAAAACTCGGAACAGACACACCTGGAGGTTCAGGTGACTTTTCTGTGTCGTTCCTTCATTTTAATTATTTTTTCACTTATCTGTCACACTTGGTGTCTTGTTTGCAGTAGCCGTATATTTGTTGTCCTGAAGAAAGCAAGGCTATTGGCCAATATTTGCTGAAACATGTCGACCACGTTACACCACTAGACAGGTCATAGCTTTACCCTGTCTTGGCTATTTTTTAATATTGGTGCTAGGAGCTACACCCTATTAAACTATCTTTTTGCTCCTTTAAACCAATTTTATTCACTCCTCCCTACCCTTCCTGGTTTTCCTTGCACTGCACACTACACTTTTTATCCCTGTCAGTTACTTCACCAACACATATGGTCTCTACCATTACACCAACACTTACTTACCAACAGGAAGGCTCATTCCTTTCTGTTGTGAAACCAAGATCCAGTATAGTGTTGGTCCTCGGAGCCCCAAATGATGAAGGGCGGTTCCGAGTGGTGACTGATGGGAGCCAGAGACCAGACACTGTTCTTGATCTGGCATGTTTTCTATCATTCCTCTCACAGTTATATGGCTAGTGGGAGCGTTACACCGTCTCTGTCTCTGCTAATCAGCCTGTCTTACTTTTGACCCTCTGGTACCCTTTTGTGATTTATGTTAGTTGGGCATGTACTTAGAGCTGGTCATTAAATTGCCCATGGGTCCCCTTTACTGTGTGTGGTTTGAACACTCAAACGTTACCAGGTAACACTCAAATGTGATGTCGCAGAAGTTCAACAATTTCTCATGAAGTCCCAATGGAGCAACTCATACCTGCTGCCATGGAGATTGGTGTCAACAGTTGGGCTGCATAATTGTGTGTTAAAACCAGGAGTCTTTGGAGCTGGAGACTGGCCAATTGTGTAATATGATTTCTTCATGCCTCTTCTGTTATTGTGTAGACGTAGCTGATAAAAGGGTGGGCTTGCATGACTTCAGAAGCCCTAATAGAAAATGTGTGACCTTGATTAAAATGCCTACATATTCGCACTCCTGTTTTGTGAAAACAAAATAACAGATGCCTGGCTGGTTTTAGAGATAAATTAAATTAAAACTTATGGGTTCTTCACAAAGACATTTGGACAAATTAAATTATAAAAATATTTCTGACATGTTATTTTACCACGGTAGAAGCTCCTAAAGTAGCTTCCTTTCACAGGTTGCATGGCAGCTGACGTCAAGCATGGCAGATAATGCACATTTAGGCCCGCTACATGCCTGATAGCATCCAGGTGCTCTGAAGCCCGCACCACCCAATAATCTATACCTAAAAACCTCAGAAATGCCTAAGGATCAGTCCTTGAAAAGGAGAATTATGGTGGGCTAACTATTAAATACAGCCCCTTCCTTTTGTCAGGTGCAGAATTTTTATTGTACCAGGAAGCAATCCTGGCAGGTACCCAGAGACACTCCATGATTGTGTCGGGTTACAATGGACATTCCTTGTAAACAAGGCCACGAAACAGGGGACCTGATTTTTCTATGGGGCATTAAACTCTCAATTTACTACTGTTTCTAGATTAACTCGTTTTCTAGATTGTTGAGTCATTTTTGCTTTTTAGAGAGCCATGACATTATGCAAGTTTTATAGAACTATTGTTTGCGTTGTAAGTGGGGGCACTGCAGTCGAAAACATGACGGTCTGCCTGAATAATTATAGGGAGGACAGATCATCATTTTCACAGACAGGTTGTGGTAACAACCTGTCTGAACAAACTGATAATCATGCATTTACCACCTTATTTAGATCTCGTGATGGATATCCTGTCTGCCGTATTATGATCTCCATAGGACATAATGGGATCCTAACACGGCGGACGGGATATCCATCACGTTTTGTGATGGAGCATTCCCTTCCACCAAGATCAAAATAAGGCCCTAAGGGCCATATGTATCAAGCCGTTTTTTAATCGCAAACGGACGTTTTGCACGTTTTGGAATGTATGAAACATTCCCAAAATAAGGAATTGCAAACTTGTGCGATTCCTTATTTTTCCATAGCATTTAGGGAATCGCAAATTTGCGATTCCTTAAATGCTATGTATGTAGCAATTTTAGCTTGTGAATTTTGTTTAAGAATTCGCAAATGACCACCA
The DNA here is from genome assembly GCF_964263255.1 of Lissotriton vulgaris. Classification (NCBI taxonomy): domain Eukaryota; kingdom Metazoa; phylum Chordata; class Amphibia; order Caudata; family Salamandridae; genus Lissotriton; species Lissotriton vulgaris. The sequence goes on from NC_141697.1 coordinate 247,305,572, forward strand.
ACTTTCAGTTGATGGTAACTTGCGAATTCTTCCAGTAATGCACAAATTGGCATTTTTAAACGTGGCATATGATGCACACAAATGCCCATAGGGCATGTAAGTGCGCCATATGCACACACATGTTCTTTTCAGGGGTGCAGCAGGGTGTCTTTGAGACACCCCTGCATCCTTGCAATAATTCTTGAATTGCGATTAGCAAATTGCGAATTCGCAATTTGAGAATTATTTTGCATTCATTCCTATGGGCCTCCTGGCCCATAGGAATGCATTGGAAATTATTCCTTAATTGCGAATTCGCAAAATGCGAATTTGCAATTAAGGAAGCTTAAGGAATCGCAAATCAAAAGCGATTTTGTTCATACATACCATTTTGCATTTCCTAAATAGCGATTCCTTAAAATTCGCTATTTAGGAAATGCAAAATAGTTTGATGATACATATGGCCCTTAGTCTCTAAGGCCAAAATATAAAGGGTCTGATCACAACGGAAATTTGGTTATAAATATATTTTGGACCAACCATAGAGAAAAGGGGAATTAGTACCCCATCACCACTGTACTATCAACATGTTTCTACATCAGCACGCCAAATGTATGATGTGAGCATAATGTACCGTTGACACAGCAATCCAAGTACCAGGGGGGTGGGAGTGAGAGTGTGTTGCCTTCTTTTTATAAAAATAATCCAAATGCAATCTTTATAGTAGTTGAGACTTTGGTTGGAATGTACTGAAACATGGACAGTGAGGATGGACATTTACTGTAATGCTTGCCATAATAACTGTAATGTCATTATTGCTCATGTGAACTATGTACGAAGATACTGCTTTTATGTTTCTTAATTGTAAAAATCAATAACGTGTTACATATAACGGTCGGCTCTGCATCCGTCTTTGGCATCATGTCGCCGGAATGACGTCGCAGTAGCTACTTTGAACCGCCCTCACATGCTGATGTCAGTTCTGTACACGACTTTCCGTGACACAAACGCAGAGCCATGCAAGACACTGACCACTGGTGCAAAAAACTAGGGCCCTGAAAGGATATCCTTAAACCTAGAAATCAGTTCGAAAACGGGGAGGATGGGTGTGGCAGTAAGGAATCTATAACAAACCTATGTTTCTTACAGATATATAGTTACCGAAGGTAAGTAACTTGTTCATCTGAAAGAAACAGTTAGTTATAGATTCCTTACCTTAGAATAGATACCCCAGCAATACCAACCCCGGAGGTGGGTCTGCAAACCAAGATCACACCAGAAAATCCTGGAGAACAGTACGGCCAAAGAAGTTATCTCTCCGGACTTGGATGTCGAGGCAGTAGTATCTCGTAAACGTGTGCAGCGAAGCACACGCCGCTGCCTAACAGATGTCATGTAGAGGAACTCTTCTTCCCAAAGCAGTGGTGGCTGCTGTCACCCTGGTGGAATGGGCAATCAGCCCCACTGGAGTCTCCTTCTTTGCTAGACAATAGCAGGCTTTGATACACAAAACAACCCATCTGGAGATAGTCCACTTGTGTACGGCCCGACCTTTCTTAGTGCCCACATAGCCAACAAAGAGCTGGTCTTCCTCCCGGAAAGGTTTGGTGCGATCCAAATAAAAGGAAAGCACACGTTTTGGGTCCAGACGGTGGAACCTCGCTTCCTCTTTTGAAGGATGCGGAAAGAAGGTGGGCAAAGTGAGGGTTTGCCCAATGTGAAAGGAGGTGACAACCTTGGGAAGGAATGATGGATGAGTCCTGAGGACAACTTTGTCCGGATGCACAGCCAGAAAAGAAGGCTTTGATGAAAGGGCCTGGAGATCACTCACTCGTCTGGCAGATGTGATGGCCACCAGGAATGCAGTTTTAAGAGTTAAAAGCCTCAAGGGACAGTTGTGAAGCGGCTCAAAGGGAGTGCACATTAAATAGGTTAAGACCAGGTTCAAGTCCCACTGAGGCATAACGAAGGGAATAGGAGGAAAGAGATGAGTTATGCCTTTCAAGAAACGATTTACAACCGGGGACTTGAAGAGAGAAGGCTGATCAGGAAGCCGAAGAAAAGCAGAAATGGCCGAAAGATAGCCCTTGATAGTGCCCAGATCAGAGCCAAAGTGAGAAGGAACAAAAGAGCCTCAGAAAGAGGGGCAGAAATGGGATCCACAGCTTTTGCTGTGCACCATGCCACAAATTTGTTCCACTGGCAGGCGTATACAGTCTTAGTGGAGGGACACCTGGCTGCCAAGATTACATCACACACTTCGACAGGCAAGTCAAATGACCTCAACTGCCACCGCTCAATCTCCACGCAAGAAGGTGGAGGCTGGACAGGTTTGGGTGGAGGACCGTCCCCTGCTGCGGCAGAAGATCCTCCTGGAGAGGCAGTCAGATTGGAGGATCGATGGCCATGTTAAGCAGCTTGGGATACCAGTCGCGCCTGATCTTCTTCAACACTCTAGGCAGAAGTGGTATAGGCGGAAAGGCGTACATCAGACCGCAACTTCACTCGTGACGAAAAGCGTTGCCTAGCGAGCGCTGCATTGTAAACTCCAATGTGCAGAATTGCTGACATTGCACGTTCTCTTTGGTGGTGAATAGATCTAACCAAGGCTCTCCCCACTGTTGAAAGAGACCTTGCAACACCTCCGAGTGAAGACGCCATTCGTGATCCATCATGCACCTACGGCTGAGTACGTCCGCCCTGGCATTCAGGGAACCTGCCAGGTGTTGAACCACCAGGGATATGCCCTGATGTTCCAGCCATGTCCAGAGGCGCAGGGTCCCCAACCCCACCCTGCCCTGTTTGTTGCAGTAGCACATGGCGGTGGTGTTGTCCATGAACACTTGCACTACTCTTCCCTGGACAGACGGAAGGAATGCCTTCAGTGCAAGACGGATCTCCTGGAGCTCCAGAAGGTTGATGTGAAGCTCGGACTCCACCGGAAACCAGAGGCCTCTGAACTCCGCCTCTCCCATTGGGCCACCCCATCCCAGAAGGGACGAGTCCGTCACCACTGGGTGCTCGGCTGGGGAAGGGAGAGGGATCCGCCGTTGACCCAATCCTGGTTCGTGAGCCACCACTGCAGTTGTTGTGCAGTGCCCTCAGAGATCTGAACGTAATCGGATGGATTCCCCTGATGCTGCGCCCACCGGAACTTCAGGTCCCACTGCAGAGCCCACATATGCCACCTGGCCTGATCGACCAGGAGGCCATGAGGCCCAGCAGCCTCAGGGTCATCCTGACCAAAATCCGGGATAGAGGCTGAAAGATCAGAATCATAGCCCGAATATTCCAGACTCGCGGTTTGGGAGGATAGTCTGGGGTGAGCACGCCTTCAACAGCCAGTCATCAAGATAGGGGAAGACTGGAACCCCTGATCTGCGCAGATGAGCTGCGAGCACCACCATCACTTTCGTGAACACCCGAGGGGCTCTAGTAAGGCCAAAGGGAAGCACTGTAAACTTAAAAGTGCTGGTGCCCTACCACAAACGGCAGGTAAAGCGATGGGCTGGCAGGACGGGAATGTGAACATAAGCGTCCTGCAAGTCCAACGCTATTAACCAATCTCCCGGGTCGAGGGCAGACAAGACCTGAGCGAGCGTCAACATCTTGAACTTCTCCTTCCGGAGGAAGCGGTTGACGTTCCTGAGATCCAAAATGGGACGCAGGCCCTTGTCCTTCCTGGGCACCAGAATGTAGTGGGAGTAACAACCACGACCTACTTCTGGGACAGGAACATGCTTGATGGCTCTCTTGGCCAAGAGAGCTGTGACTTCCTGTTGGAGAAGGCCCAGATGATCCACCGACATACAGTGGTACTGGGGTGGCATGGCTGGAGAGGTAGCCTCGAAGAGGAGGGATTAGTCCCTTCGGACTATCTGCAAAACCCACCTGTCCAACATAATAGTGCACCAGTAAGGGAGATGATGGCGAATCCTGCCACCCACCGGCATTTGATGTGCCTGAAATGTCAGACTAGGAAGGCTTGGAGGCTGCTGCTGTTGGTGGACTGGCCCGCCCACTGGCACCTTGAACCACGGCGGTGGTTTCCACGTCCCCGGCCACGTGAAGATTGGGAAACTTGCTGCGGCCTGTGGCTCTAGGCGGGACATAGTGGGGCACCCCTTCCGTAGCCTCGAAATGGGCAAAAAGCAGACTGCACAAGGCAGCTGGAAAGGCCTAAGGACTTGGCCGTAGCCCATGAGTCCTTGAAACGCTCTAGAGCGCTGTCTGCTTTGTTGGCAAAAAGGCGACGACCATCAAAAGGCATGTCCATGAGGGTATTCTGTAAAAAATAGAAAGGGAGGTCTCCTCACAAATCCAATGTCGGGACGAGGAGTAAGGGGAAACAAGAACTTCAAAACAGTCCCTAGCATTAACTTGAAAAGGGGATAATACTATCCCTAGTAGGCCACCATAGCTCAAGAGATCCTTACACTTAAATCCACTCTAGTAAATTATATACACAATAAGCAAACAATTGGGGTAAAAATTATACACAATTTATTACGAAATATACAAAATCAAGTTGCAATTACAGTGCCACAATACAAAATGTTAAAAAAAAATTTGGTTGGTCTCAGCACCCTACTAATGATTCAATGGTGCACACATGATTAACACACAAAATCAGAATTAAAAAAGCAGTTAGCTATTAAAAACAAGTTGTCGACGCAGCGTTTCGGTTTTTATGATGACACCTTCATCAGGACAGGGTTCTATACAATAAAGAAACACAGTATTAAAACAACATTTTCTTCAGAGCACAACTATATCGTCACTTTTTTGCATTCTGCCCATTGATCTTTTCTACATTTATAAAGTTTTATCCAGTTCATTTTATAGTAGAGCAGAGAGACACACTTCTCATGGATACTTTGTACTAAGGCATAGTGATCCCTGAAACACGTTTTTTTAAAAAACAATTTTTGCATGCAGTACTGGGGCACGTTGGGCAGTGGCAGCTAGATCTCTTGAGCTATATAAAGTTCAAATGAGGTGAACTTCGAGGTGAGTTACATCTCGAGTGGCAATCAACCTATGGGAACAGTCTATAACTATTCCAGGTTATGTTATTTATAAAGGTGGGGATTTTTTACTTACTTTAAAAGAACGAACTCTTATTACTTTAGAGACGTATTCCTCTGTAATCAATTCGAGGAAGGAGTAATTAACTCTTCACAGGACATCATAAACACGAATGGATGTGGACGATCAAAACATCTCTTTGTGTCTGAAACTACAAACACCTTACTTCAAATTCATATTTTTATTAGGATAGAATCTTTGTGTATATTAGTACTATAAAGGTCTCTTAATTACCTTCACTTTATCATGGAGTTTCCTTCCAAGGAGGGAGAAAGGAGCCACCGTTATGCGGGACTTTATTTGAAGGTCCTTAAACAATATAAATCAAGGGGTGTATCAATTTATACTCCAATCGAAACAGTAAAGTTTTTTAATTAGCACTTGCATTACTCCATCAGTGTATACCACTTACCCTAGGGTACAGGGGATCAGTCTAAAATGTAGCACGTGACTGGATGCCGTCTGGTTCTTTTTTTTATTTTTTTAAAACCACGTTGCTGTTACATTCTTTAACTCCACTCGGGGTTTTTTTTTTAAATTACCACCCTAGGAAAAACATATAAATACAGGCGATCAATTCCTGACTCATTGGAGTATAAATTGATACACCCCTTGATTTATATTGTTTAAGGACCTTCAAATAAAGTCCCGCATAACGGTGGCTCCTAAAAACCGAAACGCTGCATCGACAACTTGTTTTTAATAGCTAACTGCTTTTTTAATTCTGATTTTGTGTGTTAATCATGTGTGCACCATTGAATCATTAGTAGGGTGCTGAGACCAACCAACATTTTTTTTAACATTTTGTATTGTGGCACTGTAATTGCAACTTGATTTTGTATATTTCGTAATAAATTGTGTATAATTTTTACCCCAATTGTTTGCTTATTGTGTATATAATTTACTAGAGTGGATTTAAGTGTAAGGATCTCTTGAGCTATGGTGGCCTACTAGGGATAGTATTATCCCCTTTTCAAGTTAATGCTAGGGACTGTTTTGAAGTTCATGAGGGTATTCTGGACATCCCCAGAAAAGCCAGTCAATCTCATCAAGGTGTAGCGTGGAAGGACTACCAACGTGGAAATTGTCCTGCCCAGAGAGTCTGTGGTATCCAGCCCACAACGGATGGTAAACTTCACCGCATCCTTTCCGGCGGAAATAGCCTGGGCCTCCTCCAGACACTGAGGCAGCACCTGTGCACCTTGTCCCACACAAAGTGGGAATACCAGCCGAATAGACATGCAGTGTTTACCGACCTAGGATGCTTGCTTCCAGTCCAGGGAGGACCTGGCCTGGCAGTTCGGGCTGGACAGTTCCCATTGGGCGCAGGGTCAAGATTAATTTGCATATGGCTGGGTCAAACTGGAATGGCATGGTGAGCAAAAAAACTATGCATTTAGGCCCAAATCTCTATACTGGGGTGAATGTAAGACTTTGTTCTGCATTCTGTCCCTCAATTGTTCTTTTTGCATTTACCGACCACAGTCCTAAGCTGGCAGAAGAGAAAATCTTCTTCCCAAGGTGATCCAGCTTCTTGGATTCCCTTTCCGGTGGAGTGGTAGGGAATGCGCTCTTGGAATTGGAGGCTTGGACCACCAAGCTCTCCCTATCCACGAGAGCCCCTGTGTTGGGCCTGGACCAGGTGCCCAAAAGGACGTTGGTAAGGGCTTCATTAAATGGCAGCAGAGGCTCCGAAGGGCTCGATGCCGGGTGAAGCACCTATGTCAGGGGGTTAGTCCTGACCGCCACTGTAGGGAGTTCGAGGTTGAGAGCCTCGGCCGCCCTACGCAACACCACTGTGTATAACGCTCCCTCCTCCATAGCCACAGTAGGAGGAGTCAACATGCCAAGGTCAGGGGAGGTGTCCAGATCACTCTCCCCAGTCCTGTTCACTGTCCAACTGGTCGTAAGATGGTCACCTGACCCCTCCCAGTCCTCCTTCTCATCCTCTAGGTACCAAGCTAGCCCAGCAGGAACTCCAGGAGTGAACAGGGGCATAAAAACCCTCTCGGCGCCGGATCCAGCATTGGGCGTCCGTGTCCACATCAGGATGGAGTCCGGGGTCGGCACCGGCCGGGGGACCGACCGGCGTTGAATGCGGTGCGGTGCCAGGGGAAGTATCACAGGTGGAGGCGTAACAAGGCCTAGGCCCCCCAACCGAGTCCACAGGACCCGAAGGCACTCTGGTGGGTTCGGGCTGCCCAAAGAAGGCATGCATCGCCTTGTAAAACTTACGAAGCTGGGTAGGAGTCGATCTGGGTCGCGGAAAGGGAGGGAAACTCGGAGTCGACTCTTCAGGCTCCGCACACGGAGCTGCGGGAGGGGCCACCACCTGCATCCCTCGTTGCGTCAGCCGACCGACGAGGAGAGGACGAAGAGTGACAATGCTTTTTTGAGTTCTTCTTGTGCTTCTACTTACCTGACCCCGAGTGCGAAGACTTAGAAGACTTGTAAGAATGGTGATGGCTCTGCAACTGATCCCTCGACCTCCCTCATGACCGGGAGCCGACTGCCAGCGCTCAAGAAGCTTTTGGGACCGCTCTCGCAAAGCCTTCGGAGCCATGGACTGGCAGTCGAAGCACGACTTGAGGTCGTGATCGCAATCCAAGCAAAAGAGGCACACATGATGCGGATCCGTAACTGACATCATTCGGGAACAGGATCCGCAAGCCTTGAAGCCAGGCAACCCTACGTGCACCAGGAGTTGCAGACTCAAAAGACCTCGACAAAAAGTTGCTCAAAAAGTTCAGTCAAAAAGTGACTAGAGGTACCGCTCTCTCCGGATCTGCACTGGCTGGCGTGGAAAAAGAAGGAACTGACATCAGCCGAGGAGGGCGGTGTCTAAGTAGCTATCGCGAAGTCATCCCAGCAACATGACGCCAACGACGGATGCAAAGCAGACCAACGCCACCTTCCGATGCGCAGAGGTACTGCTGACGAAAAAACGTTCTGGATCCAGTTTGACGCCTGGGGGTCATTCTAAGGTAGGCACTCTATAACTAACTGTTTCTTTCAGATGTGTGGTTTAGCAAACGCACTATTATATCATTGCTAAACAGAAAAAACACATTCGCAATCTACTTGCTTTTGCACCTCTAGGTACAAAACCTAAAGCAGATCTATAACCATTAAGCACTAAGCAGTCTTTATCCAAGGGGGAACAAATCAGGAGTGTGGCGTATAGCTGGGACCATGTACAGAGGGTAGATAGTACTAGGCCAGCCTACGGCAGCCAAGGATAAGCTAGTTTACCATAGAAAAAATATACTGCATACTCCTTGTTGTGTCGACATTTGAAATACAGGACTCCTAAAGCACCTCAAAAGTTAAACAGAAGGAACATAGTCAGGAATGCTGTTGAGAAACATATCGCCCCAAGCCTACTACAAGTCTAAAACGTATTTATTAAGCAAAAATAAACAATCTTTTAATTCCTTCACTAAAGAATTTGCAAGCAGATCTTTTACCACCATGCAGGACTTTGGAAAAGTCCTACTCTAATTTCATACTGTGGGCAGCAGAAAATATGTAGAAATTAATATTTGACAATGTAGCACATAATAAAATGTTTAGCTTGCATCAGAAAAAAACCCAAAAAAGCTCAAGTTAGCAGAGACCAGCATTAGGCCTAAAAGAGTCGTATTTACTAATTCACGCACTCAAATCTTTTCTGGGCATAAACAAGACCATGAAAATATGCTTCAAATACATAGAAAAAGTATGCACACATGAGATAACACTGATAGAAGAACTTTGCCTCACCCTTTTGACAGATATCACCATTAGGTCAGAAACAGAAGGAAAGGTTTCAGAGCGCTTCAAACATGTTTGGGTCACCTTCCTGTTGAAATAAACATTTCTGATTTCACCAGATCTAGTTTTCATTCTCTAACTGGGAGCCCCTTTTCCTGTTCAAGAGTTAGCAGAATAAGTCACCAAACAAGCAATGTACCATCCAGAGAATAACATGTTAATGGGTTTCAGACCTACTTGCAGATACTACACTGATGGACATCTGAGAGAGAATGCTGGCAGTTTTGGACTCTGATAATGCAGAATATTTGGTTCTGTTTGATCTCTAGCCATCGCTGGACACCCTGGATCCTGGTATTTGTAGTAACGGAGGTAGACTTCGTAGGTTCCACACTGAAGATTTATTCAGAAGTTTGTCTGAAATTCCAAATCTTTCCACCTTCCACTCTAGCAGCTTTACTAAAAATGTCAGTAATTCTCACAGGATCAGACTATTTTGACATTTTTTTGTTAAGCTGTACTCCAAATTTCCCTCTCACCAAGTCAACCACTTTCAATTTAGACACATCAGATCTACCTTTAGAATTATAGTTTATCATCTTTTCTTGATACTTTTTTATACGCTCTCTTACTTCTCTTAAATCTAAATCAATGTTGTAAGAATTCTTTTTCTTTAACCACCATGGCATGAGTTTGGAACCAGGTTTCCTATCACGTAACATTTCAAAAGGAGATAAACCAGTTACAGAATTTAGAGATGTGCGATAAGTTAATAATGTAGCTTGCAAAGCTTTCCTCCATTTCAACCCACTTTTTATGGCCAACTGTCAAGACTCTGTTACCACTCTGTTGAAACGTTCCACTTGACCATTTGCTTGAGGAAAATAATTTGAAACTCTTTTGTGCAAAATACCACAAGTATTATGAAAAGACTCAAACTCCTTGGTTATAAATTGTGGACCATTATCGGAAATGAGTTCTTCAGGCAATCCTTCTCGACAAACAACTTCATCATGAAACTCAATAACTATCTCAGAAGTAACCTTTTCAACAATTTTTAATTCTGGCCACTTCGAAAAATAATCAATCAGGACTACAGCATACATATCATTTCCTGATTGATAATTAAAAGGACCAATGATATCGATGCCTAATTTCCTCCATGGACCTTGGGCATCAAGGGGAGTAACGTCAACAGTAAGTGGTTTCACAGATTTTTCACTTTGAGTACACGGAGAACAATCCCTAACCCATCTGTCAACCATACAGTCTATGCTGGGCCATCAATCAAATTTTCTGATCCTACTCTTAGTAGTAGACATACCCATGTGGCCTTCATGAGCTAGTTTACAAATAAACTCTCTGAGATTCTTTGTAGGCACTATTTTGTCAGCCCTTACTACCATTTTTTGAGCAAACATGAGCTCATCCTTAATTTTAAAAAATTAAGCTCACTCATAACTTAATTTTCTTTCTTCGGACCAACCTTTACTCCTAAAAACGTGAACTTCTTTCAAGACATCGTCCTGTTCCATAGCCTCCTTCCACTTGGTTTCAGAAATCACATTGGATTGTTCTTCCACTAGATTCTTATTGCTGTCATCCATGGTATAAGCTACATCACAATCTTCAATATGTATAGGATCAGAAGAATTACTAATAGGCAGACGTGACATACAGTCGGCATGAACATTCAAATGACCTGGAACATATTCAACCCCACAACAAAATTCTTGTAATTTAGAAGCCAGTCTTGCTAAACGAGCAGTAAGCATTCTACCTCCTCCAGCAGATAACATACTAATCAAAGGCTTATGATCTGTCCTTAAAGAGAATTTAGTACCCCACAAAAACTGACGAAAATGCTGAGCGGCCCAAGAACACGCTAACAATTCCTTCTCAATAGTTGAGTAATTAAATTCTGAATCTCAAAGTGTTCTTGAGGCATATGATACGACATATTCACCAGCTTTGTCTTTCTGCATAAGAACAGCCCGAGTCCCACATTACTAGCACCAACACAAACTATGCATTCTTTGCCAACTGAATAAGGTTTCAAAAATGAAGCATTAACAATTTTTTTAAGAGTATCAAATGACTCTTGTTGATCTTTGCCCCATACATATTTTGTATTTTTTTCAATAACAATCGGAACGGGTGAACAATGGTAGAGTAATTTTGTACGAATTTTCCATAAAATTCTTGAAGACCCAAAAATGACTTCTCAATACAGATTCTAAGTTCATGTCATGTTCTTCACAATTGCTCCCAAAAATTAAAATGTCGTCCTGGAACGCAATAGCTCCCTTACAATTTTCCAAAAGTTCTTTCATTAAACGTTGAAAAACAGAAGCTGCGCTGGCTAAGCCAAATGGCATGCGTAAGAACTGATACGTGCCTTCTGGAGTTACAAAATCAGTAAGTTTCTTGAATCATCATGCAACTCCACCTGATGATAGGCACTAGCCAAATCAATTGTGGAAAAAATAGTAGCATTAGACAAAGTGGAAATTATTTCATGAATATTGGGAAGGGGATGTTTGTCAATCCAAATTTCTTTGTTTAAACTGGGAGATTCACACATAGACGGAGATCTCCTGTACTCTTGAGTGATAAAACTGTGGGAGAAACCCACGGGCATGATTCAATAGGTTCAATTATATGTTCCTGAACTAACTGATTTAACATCTCCTTATGTTTGGTCCTATAAGCTAAGGGTACATTTCTGACTTTATGTCTTACGGGAGGGGCTCTGTCATTAAGAATAATTTTGTGTTTGAAGTTAGTGTGTTTGCCTAATGTACTGCCAAAAAACATTGGACTAAGTGTCTTTGAGACTATGAACATACACTTCATTGTTGGTATACACAATACTTACTGAAGGAGAAGCAATGGGATCAAGTTTTATACCCAATTCTTGTTGATGTGGCCAACCTAGAATGGACACACCCTTCGTAGCCACATACACTTTACCTTTAATTCTTCTACCTCCAAATTCAATATTTGCCCAAAAAAACCTTCAAGATAAATTTTATGTCCTGAATACCCCCCAGGTTAAATATTAGGAAGAAACAATTTTTCAGTACCCCAGAGGTCATTAAACAACTTTTTCCGTATAATGCTATACCACGAACATGAGTCAACCATAAACTGGATTGGTTTCTCATCAATATTTGCTGTAAATGAAGGAAACTTCTTTTGTTCAGATTCATTAACAGAAAGTATTCAATTTAATCCATGAAAAACTTCTTCTTCCTCATGAGAAATATAATTGACTTTCTGGGTGGACCGACAAACATTACTAAAATGCCCCCTTTTTTTACATTTCACACACACTTTATCCCATGCAGGACAACCTTTATAATTACCAACATGGTTGGAGCTGCCACACCTATAGCAAACAATAGTATTCTTTTTGAAATAAGGCTTGTTATTAACATTTTTCTTATCAACATCTTTCTTAATGAAACTTTTTTGATAGGTATTAGTGCTGGTTTGACCTTTAACTAAGGAAACTTCAGGCTCTGTATTTTGTACCTTCGAGGTTTGATTTCTAATTTCACTTACACATTTTTCAAATTGTTCAATTCCTTTTGCAATATTAATGACAGCACTAAGTGAAGATTCCGTGCCCAACCAAGGTCTTTCTTGATTTTTTTTTACTTTTAGTTTTGATCATTATTTGACTATAGGACTTGTTCATATGAAACAGTTTTAAACGAACAAGCCAAGGAACGTAGAGCTGAAACGTAATCTTCTGTAGATTCTTCCATTTTTTGGGAACGTGAATAAAATTTAAATCTTTCCATTACTACGTTGATTTTTTCCCCAAAGCGAATCTTCATTTGTCTGGTGGCTTTTTCAAAAACATCAATATCACCAGCATCTTCGATAGGTGGGAGATTATCACATTATTTTATACCTGCGCCTCCTTAACAATGTCTAAGTAGTGCTAGTTTTCTTTTAGCAGAACAACCATCTTTTTCAAGAACATCTACATAAGCTATAAACATAGGAAACATAAGATCCCATTCAATGTTAGGTTCCCCTGCTGTTTGCAAAAAATGTGGTGGTGCAGCAATATTATTGAAAACAACAATGGTCCCATGCATTATTGAGATAGAAACAGTTAACAATATAGACACAATGGATACTATATTGGTTTTGGACATGTCCAGCCGGACAGAGGTCTCAATCTTTTTACTTGTTCACAAGGAATACAGAAGAATTTCCTTCAACAATTCTTCGTAGCGGGGCACAGGCCTGTACCCTACCACATACAAATTGACATGGTGAAAAGTGTCACAAACATAAAACACAAGGCTTTTACGCAAAAGAACTTCAGATTCCTGTGGATGAAAATGCAATAGAAATTCCAGTTACACCATTACACACATATAACACAAGGTGTACATTATGGGTATATGGTGTACAAAAAGGTCGACGGCGTTTCGATCCCACTATCTAATCATGGGGATCATCATCAGGACATTGATAATGCCTAAACAATATATACCTTTGTAGCCAATGACTGCCAACCTAGGGATATCGGGCAGGGCAATTACGAATGAACAGAAAGTCGAGTAGACTTGGCAACCAAGAATCGGGTCGGGCGACCACCATGTCAATTTGTAAGTGGTAGGGTACAGGCCTGTGCCCCGCTACGAAATATTGTTGAAGGGAATTCTTGTGTATTCCCTGTGAACAAGTAAAAAGATTGAGACCTCTGTCCGGCTGGACATGTCCAAAACCAATATAGTATCCATTGTGTCTATATTGTTAACTGTTTGTATCTCAATAATGCATGGGACCATTGTTGTTTTCAAAAATATGTTCCCCGAGGTCCTTTGCTGACTTGTAAGGGTGCCCTTGTTGATATTTAAAAATAGGTGCAGCAATATTAGCAATTTAAAATTGCAGTCAAACTAAAATAATATAATAAAATGGCTGTAAATTGTAAACAGTACCTCAAAAATGATGATGATGATGAGGAGAGGGTGTGCACATCACCGTGACATGCTGATAGCCAGAAAGTGATTTTATTTTTTTAAATGCAACTGCAATAATATATATATTTGTAAATATATTGCATAAGAAATCTGTGAGCAGAAATACGTTTTTGAATACTTTAAACACAAACACTGAAGATTAGTATGCTGGAGCTCTTTAAACAGTGACCAGAGAATAATTTCAAGATAGTGGCACGTAAATCACATCACTCAGGCAGCGTGAGTTTAACATTAGGCAGAACACAAGATGCTTAGTGAGACAAAGACAGCTTCGGAACTGTAATGAGCGGAAACATTCCTGTGACCGTACTACGGAGATGCAGAGACACGCGCTGCCTTTCAAACGATGCTGCAAGAAGAATCCTCAACACTGCTCGAACAATGCGGTTGACAACGGCTGCATGAATAATAACTCAGAAAGGTAATAGTCACAAAAATAGTTTGAATTCACAGCCGCCGCCAACTCAAAAGGAATTTAAATCATCTTCACTCGATAAAGTGCTGCAGGCAAGCTAAACAAATGCGCAAATTTCGCTAAACCGTCAGCGCACCAACAATGCCGAGCGCTAGGTCAGGAAACACCAAACTGCGCAAAAAATAAACAATAAAGAGTACTTTACCAGAATGTGTCCATGTTGTAAGGATCAGGGAAATCCTTAGAATGAATAAAGAAGTTATCCGATTTTCCAACACACAAAAAGAGATAAAAACGAGTGAACGCTGTCTTGAGTCTTTTAAATCCTCATGTTCCGAATCGTCGCCAATTCCAAATTGTAGTAACGGAGGTAGACTTCGTAGGTTCCACAATGAAGAGTTATTCAAAGATTAAGACAGCTTTAACAACCACTAGTGAGAGCAAGCATACATGCCAGGACTCCTCACTTCAGCCCCCCAGAACAGAATTCTACTCACATTCTACTATGACCCACAACAATTCTAAATATGTCAAGAATAAGAATACTACAGTATTCTAATCAACTGCCTTAAATAGGCACACAGGCGAGGACACAAATAAGGGACGGGTCAGGACAGGGGAAATCGGCAAGTGCCGATCGGGCTATGTTACGTCACTGATACAGTCACTGGGGATAGGGTGAAGGCTAAAGTGACATAGAGAAAGCTAGACTGAAAAAGGAAGAAATATTATACAGGAATAACAAGGAACTCTTTTCATGAAAACGTTTTAGGATTCTGACTTATCTTCTAGACGTAGTTTGATTATGTTTCATGTTATACATTTCCTCAGTATTGTTTTTACCAATAATGACATTTACACTTTCACTAGCAACTTTGTTACTGTTTTTTGTATACAAAGTACAATCCTGCTCAGTACCATCGCTAACTTCATTGGTAAGCAAACTGCTTTCCACCACAGGTTCAAAATTGCTCGTATCAAAATTAGAAGATGGATGACTATCTTAATCATCGTAGAAACTTAGATTACAGGAAGTATCTACACTGGGATCCAACAGACTGTCATTTAACATTTCATCCTGTACAGACCTCCCTCTCATTATGATTTTCTCTTGACCATTTTTTAATGGTACAATATTACTCTTGCTCCATCATCCTTTCATTCCAAGATAAACAGCCCCTTCCGATACCTTTTCAACACAAAAAGGAACAGTGAAGGTAGACTCACCTTTAGGTACTCTAAACGTTTTTTTTTTATGATGACCCAATCACCTTTCTTAACTCTCTTCCCTTTCGCCTTGTTATATATGTCACAATAAGCTTTTGTATCGTTCTGTTTTGCCACTATTCTCTGCCTGATTTCACCATTTTCATCACATATGGTGTCTGTCACAGTGTTCTTATTAAACCATTCACTATACTTAGGTGTGAGGGCTGTGTTACATTCCCTTCCTCTCATTAGATAAAATGGGGTGTATTTGGTTATGTCATTGGTGGTGTTATTGTACGTGCTTACGTTTTCTCTTATATAGTCCCGAATGGGCAAATTAGATGCTACTGCTAACTGAACTCCCTCCTTCAGGAACCTATTCATTCTTTCTACCTGTTCGTTAGATTTTGGGCTATACAGTGGAGTCTTCTCTTGTTTGATACCCAGGGTTTGCAAAAAATCATTCATTTTTTTAGACACTAGTTGTGTTCTGTTGTCTGAAACTAAAACCCTAGGCTGTCCTTCTAACGCAAATATTTCCTTCAAAAACTGTATTACAACATCAGTTGTCACATTTTGCATAAAATCATAATGTACCCACTTAGTGTAATAATCAGTTAAAACAACCAAATATTTACAATCATTAGGTAAGACATTAAAAGGCCCTGAGAAGTCAATAGCAACTTTTGTCCATGGTCCATCAGGTATTTCAACCAATTGCATTTCACCCTTACTTACTCTCCAATGTTTGTCAGCTTTAAGGCACTGTTCGCATTTGTCTAGATAATCGTTAATGTCATTATTAATACCTGGCCACCAATAGTATTTTTTCAAGATGTTTTTGTTGCAGTGCTTCCTGGATGCCCTTTATGTGCAAGGTGTACAAGTCTTTTCCATAATTTTATGAGGGGCACAAACAAATCATGTCTTTTAAGGAATCCGTTCTTAATAGTCAATTCATCACAGATTTGTTGGAAAGGTTTCAGTTCAGCATTTAGGTTCCTCATTGGCGGCCATACATTAGTTATGTAGTTTACAACTCTCTGTAAGATGACATCTTCCTTTTGACTGTTTATCCATTCCTTCTCAGACCCCTCACACATAATTGTGGCATCAATGTGTGCCACTACATATTCTGTATCGTCTTGAACTCCTTCCTCACAGTCATTTACTGGCAACCTTGACAAACTATCTGCTCTATAGTTTAATCCTCCTTTTATGTGCAGAATCTTGAAATTATATTCTTGCAACTTGGACAGCAGACTTATTAGTCTTGCACTTGCTTTATGGTTACCACGACCGTAACCTTCCATCATGTAAATCAACGGTTTATGGTCAGTGACTATTTCAAACTCCTTTTCCCACAAGAACATTTTCAATTTTTCTACAGACCATACACATGCTAGTGTTTCCCTCACTATGGTACTGTAGTTTTCCTCTGCATTACTGAGTTTTCTAGAGATAAATGCAATGGTATTCTCTTTTTGCCCCTGCCTTTGGCAAAACAAGGCACCTATACCTTTTGCACTTGCATCAACTGTTATGATGTTTTTGAACATTGGATCAAATGGTTGTAGAGCAGGTGCTTGGCAAATGCTGTTTTTAACATCATTAAAAGCTTCTTCTTGTCTGCATATCCTTCTATAAATCTTGCATAATATTCACCAAGCCCCATGAATGATTTTAGGGTCTCTTTATCACCAGGTGTTGGAGCTTCTCTTATTTCTTTTACTAAGTCATTTTTTGGTTTTATCCCATTTGAAGACAGCACATGGCCCAAATACTCAATACTTGTTTGCATGAACTTGCATTTTGTTTTGGACACCGTCATGCCTTTCCCTTTTAGTATTTGAAAAACCTCATTTAAAATATCAAAGTTCTCTTTGTCTGTTTTTGTATGTATCAAAATATCATCTTGAAAGGCTTCTACACCTTTAATTCCGCCAAACAAAACGTCCATCAGTTTTTTAAATACACTTAAAGCGGATGCTAATCCAAATGGCAACCGTACGTATCTGAATGCCCCAAATGGGGTTATTAATGTAGTTCAATTCCTGGATTCATCAGACAAAGTCACTTGATCATACGCTGATCTCAAGTCTAGCAGCGAGAAATATTTTGATCCTGGAATTGATGTTAGTATTTCTTGGATTTTCGGTAACGGGTGGGAATTAACAATTATATTTTTATTGAGAGATCTAAAGTCAACACATAATCTGATCCCTCCTGTTTTCTTTTTCTTAGAAACAACTATTGCTGACACCCATTCAGATGAATCAGTTGCTTCTATGACTCCCTCTTTACATAGCTTTTCCAGAAGCATTTTAAGTTCATTCTTAACGAATAATGGGATTGTTCTTAGCTTATGTGCCACAGGAATGGCACCTTCCTTAAGTTTAATTGTATGCTCGAAACCCTTTACATATCCTATTTCATCCTTAAAAACATCTTTGTGATTTACTAAGATGCTTTCTAAGTTTTCCCATTTTTCTTTAATTTGTACGGCACTGACATACTCCTCATCTAGAATGATAGGGTCTTCAGCTTCTGGTTTCAAAATACCTTTAAGCTTTGCCAAATCTTTCCATCCAATTAAATTTCGTCCACGCACAGCTACATAAATTTTGGTTTTAATCATTCTTCCGTTGAATGTAAGTGTATCATTGAAATAGCCACCATATCTATATCGAATTCCCCAAAAGCTTTTGGGTTGACATCAGTTTCATTTAATTCAACATTCTTCCATTTTTCGTCAAATATGGTATCAGATATTATTGTTATTGGTGATCCTGAATCAGCAGTCACTTTTAATTCAATATCACCAATTAGAACATTCCCTATTGGTCTTTTTATCTTACCATCCACTATATCCACAGATAACACGATATTGGCACACATTTCTTCTTCAAATTCACTTATGGCATTCACTTTTACCTGGCTGAAATTTCTTTTTGTCCTACACAATATAGTTAAATCGCCATATATTTTACATTTCAGGCATTTTTTACCTATAGCAGGGCATGTTTTACAATCTGCTAGATGCTCACGTGAGCCATATCTGAAACAATGTAACCATTTACCTTCAGTTTTCTTGTTATTCTTACTTTTGTCACAGGACCTCTCCTAATATTTTTCTTTTCCGGTAGGTAAAAATCATTAGAATTAGTACTTTCATTAGACAGTTCTTTTGTAGAAATTAATGACCTGTCTATGCCCTTCGCAATGTCCACTATTTTCTGCAATGTTGGATTTCTTCATGCAAGAAGTCTTTCTTGTATTTTTGGGGGAGTAACAATAAAACACTAGCTGATGATCCCTTATGTAAATATCAGTAATTTATTCGAACTCCCAATCTTTAGCC
Source organism: Lissotriton vulgaris (assembly GCF_964263255.1). Taxonomy (NCBI): domain Eukaryota; kingdom Metazoa; phylum Chordata; class Amphibia; order Caudata; family Salamandridae; genus Lissotriton; species Lissotriton vulgaris. The sequence continues at coordinate 247,324,386 of NC_141697.1, forward strand.
AGAACACGCAAAGCTGCAATATATTCTTCAATAGTTTCCTTAGGGCAAATTTATGCCTGCCAACCATCATATTACTCTCTTCAGAAAATTGTTTTTCTAGTCTTTTAACTGCCTCCTGGTATTCATTTAAAGGAATAAAAACATCGGGTGGACTTTCATACTCTGGCAGACTATCAAATATTTCTTGCCCTGTATTTCCAAGGAGGCCAAAAAGTAAATCTTTTTTCCTTGTTTGCCATCAATTGATATGATATAATTTTCAAAGGCTCTTAGCCAGCTTTTCCACTTCATTGGTGGTTTTCCTGGTTCATCCAAGAAGTGGGGGGGGCACACATATATAGTTACTTTGTGCCATAACTTTTCCTCTTATTCCTCAATTTATGTATATTTTTGTTATAAATTGCTTTTAATTACTCAGACTTATTTATTTGTTATATTACAAACCATTAATTTTGTGGTGTTAAACTTATAGCTTGCTTCGCCCTTTTGCCAGTCTTGTAACTGTGTAAATCATCTGCTTTGATTTTGTGTGCAAATTCCTGTCAGCTTCAATTTCTACTCTCCTCACGGTTCACAAAATGGCTGCACTTTAATTTGCGCGTGACGTCTATTGGCTTACATCCAATTGAAATCCTGGATTTCTCGCCTACGTCACTGACGCGCTCAAGCAACCTTTTCTGACAGGAATTGATCGTAGCTGTGCACTCACGATAGACTTTCAGCGCCAAGCATCAATTTTAAATTACGCACTTACTTTATTGCTCATAAATGATCTTCTGGCGTGTGTGCGCTTTATTCATGATGTTTTGGCAGTCGAAGTACGCATAGATAACTACTGTCCTTCAGTCTAATCCGTGGGCCGTTAATTTTTTGACCCTCGTCACCAAATTGTTGTGGGGAGAAAAGAATGACACGCCGAATGGTGGAATTCATCAAGAAAGTATTTATCAGTAAAAGAAATAGGCACACAGGCGAGGACACAAATAAGTGCCTGGTCAGGACAGGAGAAGTCGGCAAGTGCCGATCGGGCTATGTGACGTCACTGATACAGTCTCTGGTGATAGGGTGAAGGCTAAAGTGACGTAGGGAAAAACGGAAGAAATACTATACAGGAATAACAGGGAACTCTTTTCATGAAAAGGGAAACATAAGGTATTACGAAGGTACAACACCGGTGTACTACATATGGTGAGGAATGTTGGTTGTTGCCTTAGAGTCGTAAATGAATGGTCAAATGGTTACCACGGGTGGATTCTACAAATGGGCAGTGAGGTCTCTGCTGCGCAAAATCTTGATGGTTTTTCTGTTCTAGTTTCTGATATTTCTGATGCGCATCCAAAGGGAATCTAAACAGCCACCACCCTGTGCTGTTGGTTAGCAATTGATAGCCATTGCATAAGTTAAAAAATATATTATTAAGATTCCCTGAGCAAAACTGTAGTCTTGTTATATCAGACAGATAGAAGTTTCCAAGGATAATATCACGAGAAAATCAAAAGAGAATATATAAGTCCGTGGTTTTCTTTATTTGTCGTATTTTTTTATAGTCTTCCACGAGGACTTGTTAACAATTTCTCCAATCCTGGATATTGAAATCAGTATAACAATACAGCAACACAGCCAACACATGTGTTTCGTCTATGGAATTACTCCAAAAGACTTCATCAGGGCTGTAATGAAAATTATATACAATCAATTATGCTATCAACTTACTCAGTTGGAAGCTAAGCCTAACCTCCACCGAGTAATAGGGGAATGAGTTTGAAACCGAAAAAGGAAGTATTTTTGGAAAGAAAGAAGGGAAAACCGCGGGCTACACAAGAAAAACACTCAAACTGTACACTAGAACCAATCACCAGTTGTGCCATCTATTTTTAGATTGCAAAAAACACAGTTGATGGACAGAATGCAGAACAATGTCTTACATTCACCCCAGTACAAAGATCTGGGCCTAAATCCATCGTTTTTTTGCTCTCCACACCACCCTAGGTCAGACACTGGCTATATGCAAATCAGCCTTGACCCTGCCTCATGGGAACAGTCCAGCCCGAACTACCAAGCCATGTCTTTCCTAGACCGGAATCAAGCATCCAAGGACCGGTTTCTTGCGTTTTTTGCAATTTTCACCCCGAGTGGGCTGGGTATGCTCTGACGTGAGTCCCAGGCTCTCCACATCACTGGAGTCAAGCTATCCAGGCTGAAGAAGGCTGATAGCCAGAAACCGGTCCTTGGATGCTTGATTCCGGTCTAGGAAAGACATGGCTTGGTAGTTTGGGCTGGACTGTTCCCATGAGGCACAGGGTCAAGGCTGATTTGCATATAGCCATTGTCTGACCTAGGGTGGTGTGGAGTGCAAACAAACAATGGATTTAGGCCCAGATCTTTGTACTGGGGTGAATGTAAGACATTGTTCTGCATTCTGTCCATCAACTGTGTTTTTTGCAATTTTCACCCCGAGTGGGCTGGGTATGCTCAGACGTGAGTCCCAGGCTCTCCACATCACTGGAGTCAAGCTATCCAGGCTGAAGAAGGCTGATAGCCAGAAACCGGTCCTTGGATGCTTGATTCCGGTCTAGGAAAGACATGTCTTGGTAGTTTGGGCTGGACTGTTCCCATGAGGCACAGGGTCAAGGCTGATTTGCATATAGCCATTGTCTGACCTAGGGTGGTGTGGAGTGCAAACAAACAATGGATTTAGGCCCAGATCTTTGTACTGGGGTGAATGTAAGACATTGCTCTGCATTCTGTCCATCAACTGTGTTTTTTGCAATTTTCACCCCGAGTGGGCTGGGTATGCTCAGACGTGAGTCCCAGGCTCTCCACATCACTGGAGTCAAGATATCCAGGCTGAAGAAGGCTGATAGCCAGAAACCGGTCCTTGGATGCTTGATTCCGGTCTAGGAAAGACATGGCTTGGTAGTTCGGGCTGGACTGTTCCCATGAGGCACAGGGTCAAGGCTGATTTGCATATAGCCATTGTCTGACCTAGGGTGGTGTGGAGTGCAAAAAAAACGATGGATTTAGGCCCAGATCTTTGTACTGGGGTGAATGTAAGACATTGTTCTGCATTCTGTTCATCAACTGTGTTTTTGCATCTATTTTTAGATAGCACTAATTTTCCAAGATTTGGGATTTACACGTTGATAAACCACCTTCATGCAGTGCAGCATAAGTCAGTCAAAACTCCACTATTCTACTCACCTATTGTGGTAAATAAAGTATTACCCTGTCATAATTTCTATAAATAAACAAAAGGTCATGCATAAAGTGAGAGGCAGAGTCCGTGATGTCCGATTCAAAAGGGCTTTATTTCAATAACTCGAGTTAGGGGAGAATCGGTTCCATCACCACTAAGGTTCAGGAAGGGTCTTCTAAACTTTATTCACAGAGTACAATATTTATACATTCAATTTCGCACATAGGGAGGAGCGCTCCAGGCAGAGCAAGAGAAAGAGAGATAAGAGCATGTGGGCGTACATGTGGGCGTTCACTTGAGGAGTCATAGGTGGGTGGATACATGGAGGGGGGTTGCATGGCCAGCTGGAACTTTGCCCTACTTGTGTGCGCAACTTGATCATGACGTGCAACTGACGTGTAACTGGGGGGAGCTGACTTTCGGTCTGGTAGGGAGGCCTTCAGTGTCAGGGCGACCAGCACGTCTGGTATTATCTGATATCTTATGTCCGGGGATGTATTATCTGAAGCAAAGGTCGCTCATCACCAAGAGCCGGTGTGGGCATCTATTTCTTCGTTCATTGCGTTGGGGCCTTGAGCTTTCTTTGGACGCGAGCTCTGCAAATCACTTAAATGGAGACAGAAAGGCTAGGCCCTATCTCTGCAGACGGGTTCTGTTTACCTTCTTCACCAGGCAGGAATGTGATTCTGTAGAGCAAGCAGATAACTGTTGTGCAAAATACTGTCTTGGCACCCCGTGCTGGGCCTCTCTCGGCTGAGCCAGAAGTATGCGAGGTCAGGGATACATAGCTGCAGCTCTCAGAGTGTCTGGAGCCATGAAACCCTAATTCGGAGACTGGCTCAGGCTGAGCCACAAAATGGGTTCATCTCGATTTTAAAAGTGACAATGCAAACACATGGGTCTCAATGCAAAATTAACATTTCTTTTATGGAAAACTTGGTGACTGGCATCCTAATGCAGGACGTAAATGCAGAGGCCTCATTATTCAGGCCACTAAGGGAAAATGCATGGGTGACATGCACATACACTAAACGTTGGGGTACACGCAGGGGACATATTGGTCATGTAAAATTTCATTTTCCTCATTCCCTCCTTGTCCCCTACTGTACCCTTCGGATGTACCATGTTACAACGCATACCATTACAACTACCTACTGTTACAACGCGACCATTACAACGCATACCATTACAACGCATAGCGCTTTGAGGTGCTGGATAGTGGTAAGTATAATTTACTATTCTAACTCCAGTCCCCGTGGACCCTAGGGAAGGTGTTGGATAGTAAATTATACTTATTCCCTATCCTAGAGCGCCCCCCAGCGCAATGCGTTGTAATGCTATGCGTTGTAAAAGTCGCGTTGTAACAGTAGTGCGTTGTAACAAATGCGTTGTAACAGGTGTATACCGTACCCTTCAGTACACATCTATTTTCATGAGACCGTATATTTGTTCATACAGCATCATTTGTTCATCTTTGATCCTTTGTATACGTGGATGTGGAACACAGGCAGTCGCACACAGGCCGCAAATGGCCGGGCCACACTGCAGACAGAGACAGCAGCCGAATATCATAAGCAGTATCATTCCTAGGAACGACAACACTTTCCATCCCCAAGCCGATATTACACCCCAGAGCCAACTGGACCAAGTCCATGTGCCTGGGTCTTGATGTATATCATGAGCAATCTTGTGGAGCCTTGTTATTGCTGCGTACACAGATGGCGCGTTATTAGGTATGAAAACGCAGCAACTGGAGCCGATCACCCTACAGGCCCCGCCCCTATCCGCCAAGATGACGTCAAGAACAAGGCGGTTCTGGAGAACAACAAGTCTCATGGCAGACTGCTCCTGGGTCAAGTTCGCCAGGGCAGATGCAGTCTCATTCACAACTGCTTCCAGAGTTCTTGTTAACCTGCGTATGAGTTTACTGTTTTGGACGGGACCTATGAAGAAAAAGAATCCTTTGTTGAAATCTGTATATTGCGCCCAAGCTGTCTCAGTCTGATCAATCTCTGAGGCATCGGTCTCTCTCCTGTGTCTAACATGCTCTAGTCGTGAATCTCAATGATAATGGGATGGGGCCAGAAAGACGGGTGGCAGCAGGAACGCTATATAGCATGTCCCACCCCAGTCTAAGGGCAGATGTACATAGGCTGTCTGACCGCAAATGAAATAGGTATGGCGAGATGCTTTGAAAGAAGACTGTCCTTTATCGTTAAACTCTACTACAGCATTACACTCGCTGTGTCCCATATGTACTGAGCCTTTCTTTCTAACGCACAAATCACCTTTTACTGGTAGGACTGAAATAAACGGTGGACCTACATTTTGCATGGGCTGAACATTCAGCATTATATAGCTGAAGGAAGCATTTCCTTGCTCGTACTCTTCATTTTCTAGATCGGTCCCCTTCCTTTGGGGGAGTCCGTCTTCGTCTGGAAAACATGCCTCATTCATTACTTTATTCAAGTTTCCATATATCCAGTCACCCTGGTAAACTATGGACTTTCTGTCTAGTGATGACATTAAGGCAAACCATGCTCCGCACGAACCATTGTGGGAGAACGGTAAAGGGAAGAAGGGCAGAACTCCCTTCGTCTTTTGATAAGGCGGGAGTTGGCCACATACCCAGCAATCAGTCGCATTGCTGGTCTGATGAGAACGGTGCAACATCCGAATGAAAGTATTGTTGCGCAGGGCTAGTCGATATGACAGTTCATGGGGTGGCAGTTCACTAAATGTATGCTCTACGGTGTTATTAATGGAAGAGTGTATAAGTGAGGCAATAGGAGGAAAGAAAACATGTAGTATTAAGCTGACACAGATTATAGCGATGCACAGAAGAGAAAGAAGAATCAAAGATACTATACATCTACTACGTAATATCTTGCAGTATTTCTCTTTCATTTTGCTCTTTTTACTATTGTTGTCCGCGATCTTATACATGTCAGAAATCTTGTCTAACCGATTCACCACCTAGTGGACTTAAATGATTAAACGTCGTCTGGCTTTCTAGATCTTAATTTGGACCTGTACTCTTGCTGTGGAGTCTTTTCTAGCAAAGGGGGCTCAAAGTCTGTAATGTCTTTTTTCTTTACCAAAGTTCCAGAGTCTCCAAAGTACCGTTTGCAATGATGGGCATGAAGCCATCCTTTTCTCCCTTCGACTTTGATGGCTGTCCTCGTTGTTAGTAACACTAACTTCGGCGCCTTCCAACGCGGCTCAAGGGGGCTTGATCGATCAAAGTTCCGGACGATCACATAGTCTCCTGGGACTATGGCGTGCTCCTTGACCTGGGTGTTGTCAGGGAAGGCGGCGGCAACCTGTGAACGACAAGAGAGTAGTGCAGACATCAAGGAAGCCAGGTAATCTGTAAGCATGTTACTGTCAACATCAGTTATTTTCTTAGGCATAGGCGTACCCCACATATTCGGCGGTCTACCGAAAACCACTTCATATGGAGATAGGCCTGTTCTGGAATGGGCTACCATACGCATGTAAAAGAGGGTAACCGGCAAGGCTACCATCCAATCCACGCCTTTTTCTGCACAGATCTTTGCTAGTTTCGTCTTTATTGTCTGATTATGTCTTTCTACAAGGCCTGCTGCTTCAGGGTGTCGTACACAATGGAACTTCCAGTTATATCCTAACAGAAGAGACACTTGTTTCATTAATTCAGAGGAAAAAGGCTGACCATTGTCTGAGTAAACGACACGGGGCAATCTGTATCTAGGGAAGAATTCGCGCACCAATTGCCTGGCGGTTGTCACAGCAGTATAATCTGGGACTGGATACGCTTCTGTCCATCTAGTTAGTGCACACACAACTACCAGGACATACTTGTAACCTCTACATCTGTACATTTGGATATAATCCATCTGGAGGACCTCAAAAGGGTGGTCAGGAGGATGAAATCCGCCTTGTTCCACTGGGATGCCTTTACCTGGATTGAACTGGCAACAGATCATACATGTTCTTACTTTTTGTTTCGCTGCTGCACGCAGGTGCTTCTTAAACCAGATATTCTGTAAGCTGTCTATCATTGCCTTCTCTCCCAAGTGTGCTGGACTATGTGTTGTGTTTATGATCACTTGTACCATGGAATCTGGAAGAAACCATGTTGCTTTGCCCTTAGTCATCCAACCTTGGTCAGTCTGGACCCCTCCTTGTTCAGTCCATTTCCTTATTTCATCTGACGTGGCATGTGTCTGTATGTCGAGTACATCTTGAGAAGGATCCCTGACTGTCATACTTTTTGTCAGTAATGGTACCTCTGTCCTTGTCGTGTCTGTTGGTGTCTGGGCTGTAACTTTAGCAGTTCGGTCTGCCAGGTCATTACCCTGGGAAATGGTGTCTGTAGCTTTGGTGTGTGCTTTGCATTTCAGGATGGCTATGGCTGCAGGTAAATGTATTGCTTCCAACAGGGCCTGAATAAGCGGGCCGTGCTGAATTTTGGCCCCGTGAGAGGTCAAGAAACCTCTCTCCCTCCACAGTACTCTGAAATCATGAACTACGCCAAAAGCATATTGTGAATCTGTATAAATGTTCACTTTCAAGTGTTTAGCTCTTATGCAGGCTTGTGTCAGAGCGATGAGCTCTGCTGCTTGTGCTGACAGTATGTCTATTCTTTGTGTCTCTATGACTTCAGTAGCAGTGGTCACGGCATATGCTGCCACTAATTCTCCTGCACTCGTTCTCATGCATGATCCATCTACATAGAGTGTTAGGCCAGGGTCTGGAAGTGCAACATCTGTCAGGTCTTGTCTTGGTTTCGTCACTATATTCATTACTTCCACACAGTCACGTGGTGCAGTGTCTACTGTACTTGAGGGCAAAAGTGTAGCAGGGTTCAGAATGTTACATCGTCTGATCTCTATGTGTGGTTGAAATAACGTCAGTTCATATCCTGTCAGTCTTGCTACAGTCAAGTGTTGTGTCTGTGTCCTGTTCAAGAGAACTTCCACTGCATGCGGTACCTGTACTGTCAGGGGGTGTCCCAGCACTATCGAGTCACTTTGTCTTATGGCTAGGGCTGTTGCCGCAACCGATTTCAGGCACGCAGGCAGAGCCTGGGCCACTGGGTCCAGTGTACTAGAGAAATAAGCACAAGGCTTGTGTTTTCCTGCTTGATCTTGTGTGAGGACAGATAATGCTGTTCCATCCCGTTCAGTTACGAAAAGCCTAAAGGGTTTGCTGTAACTAGGAGTCGCTAAAACTGGCGCTTGACATAAGGCTCTTTTTAATTCCTCAAATGCCAAGGTGTGTTCTTGTGTCCAAGGGAGGACAGTCGAAGACGCTGCCTCCTGTGTTGTCAATTGTATGAGTGGTTTGGCTAGATAGGCATACTGGGGAATCCACTGCCTGCAGTATGAAGTGAGGCCAATGAAGGCCCGTACTTCCTTTTGTGTCTTGGGCTGTGAAAGGTTAGAAATTAACTGAATACGTTCTTGTGTCAGCTGTCTACCCCTCTTGGACAGCAAGTGTCCAAGGTACACCACTTGCTGTGCACAGACTTGTAACTTTGAAGGGGACACTTTGTGCCCCTTGTCTGCCAGAAAGTGTAAAACCGTCAGTGATGCATCTTCGCAGTCTGTTTCTGATCGTGCTGTAATTAGGATGTCGTCTACGTACTGTATCAGTGCTGTGTTGGTAGGCATATTAATACTGTCCAGCTGTCTTTTTAATGCTTGACTGTAAATGCTAGGGCTTTCTGTAAAACCTTGTGGTGCTCTCGTGAATTTAAAACTGCGTCCTTTTAAACTGAATCCGAAAAGATATTGGCTATCAGGATGAATGGGAATGCTGAAAAAGGCATTCTTCAAGTCAATGACTGTAAAGAACGTTGCCTCAGAATCAATAGCAGTCAGTAATGAAGAAATGTCTGGGACCACTGGGTATTGTGGGACTACGCATTTATTCAATTCTCGAAGGTCAACAACTAGTCTGTAAACTGGTGGTACACTAGGGTCTGATCGTTTAAGGATAGGAATGACAGGTGAGTTACATACATTCGAGTCAGTCTCCACCACCACCCCTTGTGCAATGAGTTCGTCAATAATTTTCAATAAGGCCACTTCGGCATCAGGTGGTAACTTGTATTGTCGTATACGTGGTAGTACTACTCCTGCTTTGAGAGTGACATGGTGTGGTGTTATGTTCATGTAACCTACGTCAGTCGGACCTTGTGCCCATAGGTGCTGTGGTACATTCTGGAGTCTGTGGTCAAAATCTGTCAACACATAATGTCCCTTAAAATCACGTAAGAACAGTCGCACTCCCTCTGGAGAACAACAGATAACTGCTCCTAGTTCTTTTAATGTCTTTATACCAAGTAAGTTTTCTGGACATGATTTAGTAAGTAGCAAGTCTGTGGTACGTGACAGTGGACCAACCCCGAGGGAGACTGGTTTCGATACTTCATTAACAATAGGCTTTCCTGAAAATCCCAGGGAAACATTCTGTGAGCCCGAGAGAGGTGCCCCTGGAACCTCGTCATGGCTGATGGTAGTTCTGCTCGCCCCTGTGTCAATCAGAAACTTTCGATCCTGTCCCAGTACACGACTATGTTCATACGGACCCTCTTGATCTACAGGAACCTGTATAAGGGGCAAGCCAACTTCCCTCTCAAGGCTGTTTCATGAGAACGATTGATATTCTGGATAGTCTGACTGTGTGTACTGATACATTTGTGGTGTGGCATGAACAGGCGGTGGTGGGGGTGGAAAAGTCGCTATTGTCTGTTGTGTGCTCTGTTGGGTGCTATTTTGCCTAGGAGTGTATTGTCGTTCTTTTGTCTTGCCTGTAGCTATATTGTGTTTCAGGACAGCACATTCCTTTACATAGTGACCTGGTTGTTTGCAATAATTACAGTTCCCCTTGACAGGTGTCGTGCCATTTTTGTTCGAATTTGCCGGTACCGTTTGGGCAACCAGCACCTTCATTTTTGTCTCTTTCATGCGTCTCCTTTCCTGATCCTGCTCTTCTCTAATCCTGTTCTGATGATATTGTAGCATTTGTAACATTTGTGAAGGGCTGTTTGCTTGCCAAGTACTCTCGACCTTCAGTACTCTATTCTTGATCTGGGGTAAGGAATTCTCTACTAATTTGCTCACGAAAAGATGTGGATATGATTCGCTACCGGGTTTAAGGCCACTATTAATAGTAAAGCATTTCTCGAATCTAGAATAGAAATCGCTTGTGTCCTCTTCTTGTTTTTGTTTACAGGCTGAAATAGCATCCCAGTCTTCCTTTTTAGAAGTCAATAGTCTCGGCAAAACCTGTATTAGGAGTTCAGGTAGTTCTTTAGCTTTGTCACCAAGACCAACTCCCGGGAGCCTGCCTTTATCCTCTGTTTCCAATGCTTCCCAGCTTAACTTTTTCTCTCCCACCTCCCAGTCTTTTTCCTTAAGCTTTTCATAAATGCCTGCAGGCAATAGTACTTTCAATAGTTTCAGAATGTCAGCATACGTATAATCTCCGATGCGGAGGATGTCTTTTAATTCTCGGTGAAACCCCCCCGGGTCTTTATCATGGCAAGGCAGCATCTTTTTCATTTCCAGTATTTCTAATTTCGTCAAGGGGGTGTAAACATACACCCGTTGAAACTCATTGTTTGCATTTTTGACGGGATGTACCTCTCGTAGGGGGTTCTGTCTGTCTACGTATAGGTGCTTTCTGTCGTAGTGTGAGGCGGGAAGCATGCATGTGGTCAAACAATTTATGTACTTATGTCGTTGATCCAGGATGACATTAATTAATTCAGTACCCAGGCCTGTCCATCTGTCTAGAAGTATGTCGTCCAATAATTTATACAATTGACCGGGATCGGAAAATTGATTCTCATACAACGTTATTAAATGTTGGACCATGTAAATACCGGCCAAATGCTGTTCGTTCAGCGGGAGGCTCAAGAAAGTCTGGGCCACTATATCATTGCTATATATATTGGAATTGGACACCCACTGGGTGGCTGACCGGGCCAACTCCATTTCGTGTGGGGTGTGAGATCACTCGCTCTTTATCCGTCGGTTCAGTGCTTTTTCAGTAGCTTGGAATAGATTTTCAAGGGAATATCTTTCTTTTATAGCCGGCCCCTGTTTACGGTAGTCGAGGCACTTGGGCCTGTCAAACCATCGTGCATTGCCTACATAATTCATTTTGTCCTTTGCCTCGTCTACCTCTTCCGTTGATGACTCACTCTCCTCGTCAGACTCTACTTTATGTGTTGCTAATATTTCCTTTCGTATTTTCTTCATCATGCTATCTGTCTGTCCCTGTTTATCATGCCGACCGGCATCTATGTGATCACTCCATTCTATCAAACCAGGCTTTACATCTCCGTCTCCTTCGTCTTGTTCCCTGATCAGGCAGTTAATAATAAAACGGAGGATGTAGTTCTTAACCCCTACCTTTCTGTGTTGCATGGCTTGTACTATACACTCGGGTCCCTCCCCCGTTCTAATGAAACGGTACATTTTATCTAGGTGCTCTTTCATGTCTGGTAATTTGTCCAAATATGCGACGGCCTGTCTTAGTCTTAGTGAAATCACGAGCATCGAGCACTTTCCTGGTTCTGGATCGTATATACAGTGGGAAATTGCTACATCTACAGTAGGCCCCCCTCCCCCTACTGCCCCGGGCCCCACGTCTTCTTTCACGAGCTGCTGGAGCTGATCCGCTGGTGGGGGCGGAGGGAAATCTGTGTTTGCGTAGTCCGGTGGGGACTCTTCTAGATAGGAGGAAATAAACGCCTCGGATGCTGTCGGCTTTATTCTACGTACTCTATAGGGTACAGGTGGTGGAGTTCGCGATCTACGGGGTGTTTCTGAGGGGGTCACTCTAGCTAGTTCTTCTGAGAGGACGGGATAAATACCAGTAACGACGGCATTTCTTTCTCTATCAGCCTGTTCTGCTTTGACCCGTTCCCCCTCCTCCCGCAGTTCTTTTTCTTTGGCTTTTTCCGCTGCTTGTTTAGTTCTCTCTGCTTTGTTGAATTCTTTCTCTGTTCTCCTATGTGACTCTTTGCGCCATAACTCAATGGCATCTTTCTGAGAGGGTCTTGATTTCTTTTTCCATAGCGCTTCCTCTACTCTCATAATGCATTCAGAATCCCATGTTCCCGAGACAGGCCATCTGTACTTCTCCTCTAAATCCTTTGTGTAATCTACCCATAAGTCTAAAAACAAAATGGCATCTAGCCCGTGCTTATTATACATATAATGACCAGGTGTGTCTCTAGGCGGGATGTTAACTGACTCTTCTAATATACCTTTCCTGGTCCCTATCTGACGTAATTTCGAAAACAGTGGCATGTTGAAACCAACACAATGAAAACACAATACACACCAAAATAGACTGACTGAAACAATCATTCACACTTAAGACACTAAAATACTAAAACAGATACAGTTTAACTGATACATAGAGTTAAACATTTAAACATGTACTTGAAAACAGTTAACTTTATGCACTGGAATACAGCACAGCCATACCGGTCTCGTAAATGAGACACGTCTTTACCGTGTTCACGTTTACCGTGAACCCGTCTTTACCGTGTTCATATAAATGAACCCGTCTTTAACTTTATGCGTTCCCCATAGTGGTACTCACCGGGAAGCAGAACTTGAAGGCCTCGGAAACTTGATACTGCGCATGCGCGGAACAGGTGGACCTCTGGAAACCTCGGACCTTGCTCTCTCACGGGTTGGGCTCTGGTTGGGATGATCCGCGATCCTCACCGCCTCGTATGGATGCCTGGTCGCAGTCCGTCCTCCTCCGTGGGCCTGAGGGAGTAAGCGGGAACCGTGTTCACTTTGAAGTCCGTCACGGCTGTGGCAGGGGGCAAGGGCTGGACCTACATCTCCGGCGCGTGGGGAAGGGGATTTGTCCCTATTCGGGCGCCAGATTTATGTGGTAAATAAAGTATTACCCTGTCATAATTTCTATAAATAAACAAAAGGTCATGCATAAAGTGAGAGGCAGAGTCCGTGATGTCCGATTCAAAAGGGCTTTATTTCAATAACTCGAGTTAGGGGAGAATCGGTTCCATCACCACTAAGGTTCAGGAAGGGTCTTCTAAACTTTATTCACAGAGTACAATATTTATACATTCAATTTCGCACATAGGGAGGAGCGCTCCAGGCAGAGCAAGAGAAAGAGAGATAAGAGCATGTGGGCGTACATGTGGGCATTCACTTGAGGAGTCATAGGTGGGTGGATACATGGAGGGGGGTTGCATGGCCAGCTGGAACTTTGCCCTACTTGTGTGCGCAACTTGATCATGACGTGCAACTGACGTGTAACTGGGGGGAGCTGACTTTCTGTCTGGTAGGGAGGCCTTCAGTGTCAGGGCGACCAGCACGTCTGGTATTATCTGATATCTTATGTCCGGGGATGTATTATCTGAAGCAAAGGTCGCTCATCGCCAAGAGCCGGTGTGGGCATCTATTTCTTCGTTCATTGCGTGGGGGCCTTGAGCTTTCTATGGACGCGAGCTCTGCAAATCACTTAAACGGAGACAGAAAGGCTAGGCCCTATCTCTGCAGACGGGTTCTGTTTACCTTCTTCACCAGGCAGGAATGTGATTCTGTAAAGCAAGCAGATAACTGTTGTGCAAAATACTGTCTTGGCACCCCGTGCTGGGCCTCTCTCGGCTGAGCCAGAAGTATGCGAGGTCAGGGATACGTAGCTGCAGCTCTCAGAGTGTCTGGAGCCATGAAACCCTAATTCAGAGACTGGCTCAGGCTGAGACACAAAATGGGTTAATCTCGATTTTAAAAGTGCACAATGCAAACACATGGGTCTCAATGCAAAATTAACGTTTCTTTTATGGAAAACTTGGTGACTGGCATCCTAATGCAGGACGTAAATGCAGAGGCCTCATTATGCAGGCCACTAAGGGAAAATGCATGGGTGACATGCACATACACTAAACGTTGGGGTACACGCAGGGGACATATTGGTCATGTAAAATTTCATTTTCCTCACTATAGTGACTAAAATCATGTGGCCTTTATTTCCAATTCTTACTATGTTTATACTGCTAAAACATAAATAGATGAAAAGTACCATCAGTACCTGTAACTGTATTTGTTTAAAAATAGTAATTGGAAATCCATTACATTTCTTCCACTTACCTAATCATATATAATTCCAGTATTGATAATGATCCCAAGTTTTATGGCACAATGGCCCGACATTCGCATACAATATCACTTCATCAGGTCCATAGGTACCTATTTAAATTGAAGTCCAACCATCAGTACTGGTATTCTGTCATGCAATAATATCATTCTATTTGAAAGTTTAAAATCTCTATTACACTTAACCCGAGATTGATAGAATACATCAACTCCTAATATTTCTAAAATTAAAATTAAAATTATCCCACACCATATCTGCAGAGTGGTATATATACCTCATTTCAGCCACTGATCTATTTTAACATTACATGCTCAACCCATATATCACGGGTGGTCGTAGCAGCATACTCAAGCACCCGGCATCTGTAACTACACATAAAGCCTCTCAATGGGTCCAAAGTTTAAAGGTAATTCCCACAACATAACTGCTCTCGACAAAGTGGTATATGACCCTAATTCCAATCACTAATCCATATTCTGCCAAAAACATCTCCCATATTAATATCACTCGGCTCAAAGCTTCGCCCATAAATCGCGGTTTGGTCTCAGTGACGTGCTCTGATACCACCAGCATTAAAACTGCATTAAGTTTAAAACTTACTTAAATCAACACAGCCATACTAAGGGGGTCATTAGGATGGCAGACGGACCTGCGTCCATCAGCCACCCCCGAGGAAGAGGGACCGTCCACATGGGCAGCGGCGGTCCCTCCATGCAAATTAGGATGTGACCGCCACCCTGGCGGTCACATCCTGTTCCTTTAACCTTGCGGCGGGTGCTGCTTGAGCATTTGGAGGCGCTGTTGGGGCTACACACCATGAAGGAAATATAGGCCCAGACATGGTGACCGAGAATGAGGTCCTTGTGACATGGTGATCGTAACGTGTGCTTTGTGTCTTTGGCTGCGGGACCTGTGTGTCTCCTTTGAACAGTTCATGTTCATGGTCTCTCATCAGCCTGCTTTGCCCCAGGGGCATGGTCAGCCAACCCCGCCCTGGGGCATCAGCAGCAAGGTGGGGCCTTAGCTCTCAGCCAATCTGAGTTCCTGGATGCAAGTAAATATTTTGGCTTCCAACTGCTGTCCTTAGTTGTTTTGATCTGGTAGTTGTTTGGGGGAAGAGGATGAGTGGGTGAACCACTGGATGTTAAGTTGTTGGGATCATTCCTACTTGTGCTGTGTTAAAAACAAATTACTTCACAGTTTGGCTCTATGTTTGCGTGAAGGCACTACCATCCCAAACTGCCACCTCTCCCTGCAGGTGTTGTGTGGCCCAGTCCCAGTTGTGTTGGATTCCCTGTCTGTAGCTACTGCTGCCACATACTCGCCCAATTGCTAGATGCCTGCTGCGTTTGAGTGGCAACCGACTGACCTTCCTGCAGCTAGACATAGAGTGCCTTCTGATTCCCTGGTGCTTGGTGCTGAGGAGGGAAATTCATGGGGTTTTGTGGTGACCAGCCCTTGCTTATTGATCTCTGCTGCTTTTGTTGCTCATGGTACACTTTTAACCAGCATCTTTTCACCAGGTGAGTCGGTCTAGGGTCTTGTTGCTGCCAACCTCCCTGGCCTGTACTGCCATAGCCTATTTGGAGCCCTCTGGGGTTTTGCATTGGTGCCACCTTTGAGACCGGTGCCATCTGCACGGTTGCGGCCATCACTGCCCCCTCGAGGGCAGTCTTTTTTAGTTTGTGTTAAACCAGTTTTGCTGTGTCTCTTTGGGCCTGCTCTTGCTTTTCCCTATCCTTTTCCTGCTTCTTTTTGTGGTAGGGAAGGATATAAGCCTGTATCTCATTCCAGGGTTTGGTATCTAAACCCACCGTGCTGTCCAGCCCGCTCTGAATCTTGGTGGGTAACCGCTTTTTAAGAATGTTGTGGAAAAATGTGACTTGTGAACCTGTATCGGTCCTCTGCTTGTCCCCATCATTCCCTCATTCTAATCAGGAATTAGTTTCTGCTTTCCTCCGGCCTCATGTTCTCTGCCATTAGGCCCCCTAAATCTAGGCAGTGGGGGAATATGTCTCTCAGGGTGGTTCTGGTTCATATCCGGTGTCAGTATGAGTTAAATGCTGCCCTGTCATGCTGGGTCTCTGTCAGCATTATTGCTGGAATGCGTGCTTGGACGAATCCTGTGTATTTCTGTTCCCCAATAAGGCTGCTCAACGTATTCTTGATGTCGCCTATCGCAAGGTTAATACCTACGGTGTTCTGTTTGAAACAAGTAATTCATTTCCCTGCCCTATCCAGCGATGACTGTAACTTCATTGTTAGACCCTCTTTGCCCATCTGGGCCCACCGCATGCATTTGATGCCCGCCGCACCATTCTGCAATAGTGGGCACATTCTCTACTTTGGTGGCCCTGTGGGTTTATCCTCGACATAGCGTTCCACCTTGCGAGGCATTGCTGCATGTAGGGGATATCCTCCTTCATGCCTGATGCAATCCTCCGCCACTGCCATGTCCTCAGGCTCAAATGATCCTTCCCTAGGCCAAGACTAAGATATTGGTCCCTCTCTTCACTCCAGTCCGTAACAGGTCACAAAAAGGGTACACAAAACTCTTGCCTTCCTCTTTTGCTATTATTTCCCAGGGGGTAGGTCTTTCTTGCAGTGGACCTGTGTGGAGCAGCACATGTCTTTATCGCTTCTCTCCTTATGTGCACGTAAAGGGTCCTTTTCCTGAGATGCGTGCGTGTGAGCACCAGATTACCCATATTCCTGATTTCTTGGTCAGGCCTTCTTTAACGAGCATCACGGTGTGACTCTGAGCCCTGCTAGTAGCCTTTAATCTATCTCCATTTCTTCCCAGTGCTGCCCTCTATCCCAATCTCCACTTCCCTCAAGAGGGGAGCGCAACATCCTGTGCTCTTGGTTTAATTCCCTGTTGAGTGCCCTTTCTCAAGTAAGAGCTCACGCCTCTCTTCCTTACGCCATCTGGTCAGTCTCTTTTGCTCTGAAATATGCGTTGCTTTAGTTGACTTGGCTTTGCTTTCAAGTTCACCCTCTGTTTCCTCCTCCACTACCAGGGCAAATCCTGTAGCCAAACCCTTGTCATCGGTTCCCGGAGAACTAGAGCTCCCTTCCTCTCCCGAGCTCGCTGAATCTCTATCAAGTATCGCCACAAACTTCCCTGACACCCGCTTGCGTTCGCTTGACCTAGTGAGAATGCCTATTCTACCCGTTCTTGAGGCGTCACGTGTCATTTGCGGCGGAGGGGAGTCAAGCTTTTGGGGACCTTTCCTAGGAACTTGGGATGTACTGGGGGTGTCTGGACATGCTTGATTTTTCTTCTCTCTGATTTAGATTTAACTGACCTTCTATCGAAGGGGGCTCGCTAGCTTCTATTACTACTGGGTTTGAGTAACCTAATGCAGGGAAAACAAGTGTGTGCACATCCATAGGAGCATATGGTGGGGGAGTTGCTGAGGGTTTAGTTGCTAACGACATTGTAGATGCTATCTCTGTTGGCCTCCTCGAAGATGGTCCCTATTACTAATAATGCCTCTCTCTTGTCTCTCTTTTGACCTGTGCATTTGTTTTTTATGTCTATTTTAGTGTGCTCAATTATGTTCACGACAAATTTTCCGTTTTAGGCCAGGGAAATGTGTGTGCCTTTGTGTGTGAGTGCCACTTTTGTCAAAACTCACTTAGTCTTTTTTCCTGCTTGTGGAACCTATTTCCATGTGTTTTAGTGGGGAATCCATGGCAATTAAATAATTTGACTAATATAATTAAAATTATGTTTGCCCAGTTTGGTTTGTCAAGTCATACAGGCAATTCGTATCATGGACTCTTACAATTTTACCCATCATGAGCTCAGTGCTTGCAATTCTTTACATACATAGTTCAAACAAGCATTTACATGAAACAAGACAAAATTGCAATCATAGTGTTGTAACATAGGATGAATATGCAATGTATTAGCATAAAACCTGAATGAACTCAATTTCCATATACTGTATTTTCAACGACAGTCAATGCTAATAACATGTACATAAAACAATGCATTTAATCATTGATCGATAGAAAAAAGAATACTTAGTCAAAAATAACCTAATTGGTTCACTGCAATTTATCCTCCAAAAAAAGACTAGCGTGGAACACCTTCCGAAGTGAGCTGGATAGTCTTCCACAATCCACAAAGGTGGCAATCACAGATAAGAAAAAGTAGTAACTCGGGAATTACTGACCCTTCTTGGCCCCACACAAGTTAAGCCCAGTTTCCTGGGTCCAAGTTTTCCTGCAGAAAATGAGGAAATTCAGTGGAATATTACCCAACATTGGTAATCTTATAGGTATGGGTAGACAGACAGACACACGAAGGTGAGAATTCATACAGGAATATTTTAAAGATTGTAGATGCCAACTACGTGTATACCTGGTAGGATCTCCACAGTAATATCATCTTGGATACATACGTTGTATATAAAAAAACATCAAAAGTATCCACTTTTTAAAGACCTCTTTGTCTGTCTGTTTATAACTGTGATAGACATCCTGTCCTACTTATAGTTAATGGTTTGATAATGCAGGAAGTTTAAATCAAATCATTACTATAAGTAAGATCGATATAACTGCATGAATACTCTTAAGTAAGAATATCCTTAAATATGTAGTTTAAACTATATTAATACTCCATCGTTGCAGTTTGAGATGCATGAGGACCCTCTGGAAATGTCAATTCATTAAATATAGTAGTTGGATCTCAATAACAAATATAAAATCTTTTGTGTATCTTGGTGACTCTATCTGAGAAGGGTATAGAATATCGTGAAGAATGCAGACCTTGTTGCAAGTTACCTTCGAGGTATGCATAATGGACCAATATAAGATGGCGTGATATAATTATGCCAAAAAGTCCATCACTTATTACTTTGTAGACTGCAATAAGTATTGTAATTTATGTTATCTGTAAAACATCTTCTGGATCCTACAATTATTTGTAGTGTCTTTAAAGCAACTTGTGAGAGTCAATGGTATAAAATCACGGCTGTTGCACACTCCTATTATCTTTCCAAAATGTACTTAAAATGCGTAATGCAGTATGAACCTCGAATATCAATCTCCTCTTTTTCTTCTTAGATTCTTATATTAACCATGAGACAAAGTCGGTCGTGTACTTAAATTTGTGTAATATAGAGAATAACGCTTACTTTCTACATAAGTTATTGCAAAGATAGACTGTTCCAAAATGGCGTGGCACGTCGATATCAATAAGCCCGTCGTCTCTTACTATACCATTAAGTAAGGACTGCCCAATGAAATTAGATATATATTTCGACGTCATCTATGTCTGAAAATTCCTACTACGGTATTGGGCTATATAGCCCACGTGACGAGAGGAGTCGCAAAAGGAAGCTATCTACATATGAATGGACTCAGGTGTTTCCTATTTTGATAAGGGCGCGCTGGAATTTGGGTATTTAAGAACGTTGCCCCGAGTGAGATTTGATCGCGGTAACACCACGTATGGAGACGGATGTTGATGGAGGGAAAAAGACAGCCAGATACGGTAAGAAAGCGAAGCCCCTACTCGTGTCCCTAATTTGATCTAGTGTAAATCGTTTGATAATGGACAAGGAATATCGTAAAATTGGAGATTACTTGCATCTTAGAATTGGGGAGAGAAAGTTAAAGGGAGCTTTAGAGACATCGATTTTTGACACCTTTATACCAGTATCTCTATGAGATTAAGGGATTTATATAATAGAAAAGTCAAGCAGATAACGTGATAAGTAAGACGCAACACTAAACTTCTTGCAGGGAATATACTGTGGAAAAATCGTTACGGTTTGGTGAACATTATCTGCGCCATCTTGCCTTTTTCCGGTGCCACACTTTTTGTCATACGCCCCCACCATTTTAGCTGTTTTTGATCAGAACCGCTCTCTGCACGTCCCTGACCCCCAACCCGGTTCTTCACCCTCGCCAGCGCCCCATGTACTAGTCACCCCCGCCCTCACATACCTTGCGCATAAGCTGCAGCCATTTTAAGCACCATGGCCTCCCTGTCCCTCGCTGATAGCCAGCGCGTCTCACTCTCTCTTAACCTCACAGGCATCCCCCGCACCCTGACAACCCCCTCGCTCTCACATGCCTTGGGTCATAAACCCCTCTTCAGCGCAGATCGGCCTCAGAATCCCATCCTGTTCCCAGCGCGACACCTCCCTTCATTCCTTTCATGGTCTCAGGCCCTTTGATGCAAACCCCCTTTTTCCTGTGTGTCCGTCTGTCTTCCTTGTTCCCAAGCCACCACCTGGCCCTGCGGATACTGTTTATTACCCCGTACAGTAGGAAGCCTCCCCTCCCCATCAAAAGACCCTCGAGCCGATCAAAGCCCCCCCACTCTATGAGATCCGTTCTAAACTCCACACATTCCGTGAATCGGCGGAATGTCCAGCTGCGCGATAATCATCACCTGTTGTGACCGGGGTGGGGAATTCAACTGTAAATGTATGTGGGAACGGGCCTGAAGGGGAGATTCGGAGGATGTTCTTTCACATATCAAAGTGTTGCAAGAATGTGTTGCGTGCAATAAAGATCATAAACCTGTGTATAAAAGGCCAGGCCTCAGAGATGCGGTTAGAGCACCTCGTGACGATACTTGCTGTCCGAATTGATGTGTTCTCCTCCGGAGAGAATAAACCCTCGTTTCCTGCCTTTCAGTCTCCAGCGCCTGCTTCTTCATTGATTAATATTGGTGGGTCTTAGAGGCGACACCGCCGGGCAACACTAAAGGGTCTTTGGTCACTGGTTGTCTTTGAACCCTTTTACAATTGGCGCCCAATGTGGGGCCCATCAGCGACTCGTGGATCCAGTGAGAGAGGTCCTGACGACAGAGTGAACGACTGCAACGATCGGAAGGTACCCTGTCCGATAGACCCTCGTCTGACAGCCGATCATCCGAACTTCACTGGTTCCGAACGGACCTCTCTCGAGTGATCTACGGTCCTGACTTGGAACCATCAGGAGTGCCACGAGGAGTACAAAGAGAAGAGGACGATCGGGCGCTGGATTCGGAAGACAAGAAACTGTCCATGCGGTCCGGGTAAGGTCGTGTAAACACGACGAATTGCGGAATGATTGATGATTGATGAAAAAATACTAGTATTATTCTTTGTTAATTTATTTGGAGTTTCGCTGTCGGCAAACGGAGAAACAACCGGCTCTCTCTTTGCAAGCAGTGAAGGATAGGTAACGCACCCGTCGTGCCTGTCTTTCTCACCCACTGATCAATTGCCCCTCCCCATTGATTAACTGTTACGGATCGTTTTCTGGAGATTCTCTGTCTGCAAACAGGAAAGAATAGGTCCCCCTCTTTGCAGATAGTGAAAGGGTAGGTGACGCAGACCTTTGCGGGCCTACTTATTCTCCCCATTGACCATTTTTTATTTTTTATTTATTGACCAAACACTGATTGCCCGATATTGGTTCTTGAGGTATTCACTGCCTGCAAACAACGTAGAATAGAAATATTCTGTCTAGTCTTTGCACGCAGTGATAAGATAGGTAGTGCTGACTATTATCCCCATTGTGATCCGTCATGCCTGTCTTCTCCCCACTGATGGATAGCTGGTTCAGCCCGGACCGTTTATTAGAGGTGGACCATCTAGCCCCGCTGGAAGGCACCCCTAATAAAGACATGTTCACAAAGTATGGATTAATTACCATAGCCTATAGTAAGCTATGGCACAAGTATACCAAAGCAAACCAAGAGAAACAGTGGCCACTGATAGGATCCTTCGATTTAGACAAAATAGAAACGGTAGAAATAGCCCTTCGTAATAATAAGACAACGCCTATTATGCTCGATAGTCTCGGTATGTGGCGCAAAGAAGCTACGCAACGAAAGGAAAGAGACGAAGTCAGAGTAGGTAAAGAAACGCGACAGACAACCCTCCAAACGTCTGGTAGGCAAAAGGAAGGGCCAGCGACGACACAGCTCCGAGGATTAGACACAAAAAGAGAACGGTGTAAAGGGATGTGCCGACAGGACAACCCCGAGACACAACGACCCAAAAGTAATCCCCCGACACTATGCACAGGACGAACAGATTTAAGGCAAAACCAATGTGCTTTTTGTAAATGTCTCAGGCACCGGAAAGCCCAATGCCCGACTCTACAGAACATAGGTAAGAGCGGAGGGTCGACAGAAATAACAGGCCGGCAGAAAGGGAAAAGGCGCGAGATAAAAACAAATCAGACTAACACGGACAGGACGGATAGAACCACCACGTTTGATTATGCTCGATGGCACAGATTTCGTCAGACCAATTTTAACAACATGTTAGAGTTCTGGGACTGATTGCCCCCTGTTGCCCCCCCCACTCTGAAAAACAAAAGCAATTACAGGCCTGCGTAGCCAACCCCCCGTTAGAAAAAGGACTCAAGAAAGCCAAGCATCTGTTATATAATTTAGGATTTAATTACGATAAAGATAACACACAACCAACGATAAATAGAAAAACTAGTAAAACATTCTTTAAAGTAAACTGTACTAATAGGAACAATACAAAACATATTACGCTCACTCCGGAAGTTCTCAAAATGTAACAAGTCAACGGTCCCGCCCATCCGGAAGGTGAAACACACAGCACGTGTGGGGCGGGGCCAGCCATCAGCCATAGACCAAAAGAAATCGCCGACGAGAAGGTACAGGAGGCTCCATGGACCGACATGAAATGGTCTTCCCATACTCTCCTTCCTGGGGTGACGTCCCCCGGGCCACGAGTAGGGAGGGGGCGGATGCAGGTGACCCCCTCCCTCGTATCTCCTGGTCCGGCCATCACGAATTCCTCCATCGAACTGATGCAAGGTGGGCTGGGAGGGAGAGGCCACGTGGACGAGCCCCTCCCACCTCCACAGGTAGGAGGTCTCCCAGCCCTGGCCCGGCGCCGAAGTCCTCCAGCCGGGCGATGGACCCATACTTGCGCAGCACAGAACATGCAATGTCCGGCGGGCATATATTTGCGCAGCACAGAACATACAATGGTCCCCCAAGAGTCGGAGTCAGGGGTGTAGGGTGGTCATCATGTGCACCCCTGATTCGAAGGGACGGCGTGGGATGCGCTGGGAGAGGGAGGCGGCGGGAACGAGCCTCCCTCACCTCCCCAGGTGACGGCTCCACAGCTGCACCCTGGCGCCCCGAACCAAATGTCCTGCTCAAACAGCATGGTGTTCTGTCTTTGTCGCCACAAGAAGTTTCTTCCACTCCTGAAAGACACGACGAAGGGCGGCGGCTGCAGGGTCTCAAAATGGCGTCTGGGCCCTCTGGAAGGCGGGTCTAGGCCGCTGGAGTAACTTTGTCCGGAATCGCAACTCGGGCACTTGCCCACCTGGGCACAAGCCCCCACCTTCGACAAACATTCCCTCGACTTTGAAGATTCTACCAAAGTCCCAGGAGCCCTCGGCCCCTTCAGGCTTCCGGAGGGGAACAGCTGCATTAATCACTAATGAAATAACCACATCACAGCCACAAGATGGTGGTGCTCTCGTGTCAGTGCCAGCTTCAGTCTGAACCACTCAGGAACATTATGGGCTAACGAACTCAAGTAAGTTCCGGCTGAACATCAACGTGACCCGGTAAGAAAGATTCTACCTCCCTCCCCTTTTTGATTGACGGTCCACACCACCAGCCCCTCTGTTAGCACAGGTTTTTGAACTGCCAAAAGGGACTCTGGTCAAACCGCCAATCGTCGGAGACATTTTGCCCCTGATGCTACTTCCGGACTAAACCGGCCTCGCCCAAAATGGCGCCGGTATCAATAGGAATTAACGGACACCTCGTGGTGTTCTTTAGCTAATGAGACTTGATGTACTAATATATATATGTGAACCTTTGCACACTTGACGAAAAAGGGAGGAGGGTTCACTTGGCGAACATTTGAAAGGGGTCCCGTCAAAATGTTGATTTCAATGAACGATTTATTTTGATATTTATTGTAACTGGTACATAACGTCGCTTATGATGCACACCCACGGTATACATCTAGGAAATGTGATTACAATGAGCTTGACTGTGTTTCCATTTATGAACTGAAATGCCCCTGATCTCTCATCACTTAATAAGACGTTTTTAGTTACTTGCAAATAATTAATTAGGCCTTTTTTAACATGTTCTTATGCTGCAAAATAACCCTCCTACTGTATGTGCTTCCACCGTCACCATGTCCGGCCAAAATATGATTGCACCCTCACCTTTTACGTACTGAACGATTATGCAAATAAAGGTTTTCCAAACTATGAATGGGTATCACATACTTTTGTAAATGTGGGAATTGGTGGGAGGGCTTTTCTGTGCACAACCGTTTTGCTCTCTTTTTAAGGTTATTAGAAAATGGTTGGTCGGCCCCGGATGGATGAATAAATCTAAGGTATGATACGCTGCCTCCAAATGTGCGACTAGGCTCAGGAACTAACGCAGGAGGAAGGACCTCGACTTCTGAGAACGGGTAAAGTGAAGCGGTACGGATGACAGAATGTTATAAAGGTATGATACTCAGAGGTGCTAAGGAACAGGGTCGGCCGAAGAACTGATATACCTTAGAACATCACAGCATTGAGGGTGATTTAAGGGTCCCGATAGCTAGATACACCTCCAAAAACCAAATACCTTGCGCTAGGCGCCTCTGGTTTCTTCTTAGCGTTTCCCTACACACGATCTAAAATACCACGCTCGGACCGTCTCCCCCACGAACAACCTATCGCTCGCCACCCTTACCACACAGCCCACCCCCTTTGACTCCGGAAACCGAGACCCCAGGGATTATATCCTGAGGGGATAAGACGAGTATGTGGTAAGTAAAGGACTTTCGTGCCCGTACATCTGATATGCTCGAATGTTGTTCCCCCTCCCTTTCCCTCTTTTTCTCCCTCTGCAGGTTACATTGGAATCACGATTAGGGTATCGTAAAAGATCTGGAGCCACGTCACGTCCGATACATGAAACGGACTAACGCTGCAAGATGACACCAAAAGGCGCCCAACTCAATGCACGTCCTTTTTGTACCTGACCTAATGCTCTTCCGTCCCAAAACTGCATGCTTTCTACATCCTAACACAGACCCGAAACGTCTCATATTGGGTAATGCACTGAATAGCCTAAATAGTACACAGTCACTTCCCAGGACACATGTGTATCATTTAGCCTATCGTTGCACATCTCTCTCTCTCTCTCTCTCTCTCTCTCTCTCTCTCTCTATCTCTCTATCTTTCTCTCTCTCTCTCTCTCTCTCTGTCTCTCCCTAACGACTGGCACCTAATTGGCGAACCTGGTGTACCACCCAATTGGCTCCAAATACCACAAGTATTTGCACAAAATTCGTTTTTAATAAAATTACATTGATGCCATGTTAATAACTCTCCTTTTCTGCTAAATATTGATGAAAACTAGATTGGCCGAAAAGAAAGGGACAGGTAAAACGACTACAGTTCCCTAATCTGACCCGTAATGAGGGACTACTTGTCAGTGGCTTCTATGATAAAATGTCTCTGGTAACGCGACCTTCCCCGTCCCAAATTGTCTCAATGCCCCAATCAGTAAAAGCGATCGAGACATACCCGCCTTCCCAGGACACCATCAGTTTTGTATCGGCTGCCCCAGACGAGAATTTGAAGAATGTCCCTTGCTCCAATTCGCTGTGTTCCTAGTTGTTTTCCATAAGACCCCACTCACCCCAAGGATGAGTTTAATGGTTATCACAAGCCCCCCCGAGTTTTTAATGAAGTAGCCAGGTTGTAAGAAACGATGTAGAAATTAGAATGATGTTTTCAGTTAAAATTAGATTGAAAAATGAAAGAACTTGTTGCAGTAAACCTTGTTGAAAATAAGATGTTTTAGCTAAAAGATAGGACGCATTGATGTAATGGAGAATCGTTTAGCCTATGTTCATTCCTCAGAAGGATGCCTATCAGACTATGGTAAATAGCACGTTGCACTTTTCCGTAAAATACAAAGCCCTGAAGACCGGTCTAGCCTTGCAAGACTCGTATTAGGGAAATGGGTCTCTACCAGGAGAACTGACATCTACTGTAATAAACGAATGCAATGAATGGGTATCAGACCTCGTACCACGACAAATGAATGTAATAACCAACAAAACGCCAAAGAAATAGCCACAAAGGGAAGTTGTTGGGAATCCAGCAAACCCATCATCAATTGTTTATACGTTGGCTGCAAACCTCAATGTAGCGGATGTTTACCCCAGTTGCTTGGTGTTGGGAGAGAAATAGATTTATGTAATTACCTTCCTCTGCAAAATCTCTAAAGACTGTCTTTTCAAACTCATTTAAGGGTACCACTGTCGGAGGAGAAAGAGACCGGATGTGGGAGCACGCGGCCTGACTGCAGATCGTGGAACCTCAGCGACGGAGGCCAAGGCGAGACCACAACAGTAAGGAGTCGCAGGACGAGGCACTGTTTCCGACAAAACTAAAGGGAAGGGCTGACCTGAGGCCCCTGCTCTATGATCGACGTGTGCCGAAAAGTCCCCGCTCTCTGAACCTGGTTATGGACCCGCCTGTCAAAAAATTTCCGTCCCCCTGATCTGTTCCCGACTTGGCCCTGCTCCATCCCCTCCTCCTCCGACCTACCATAAGGACTACTCACACACACCCCCCTTCCACCTGAACTTTCAAAATCCTCTAAATCCTACTGAACCATCCAGAGAAGGGTATTTCCTGCGTCTGAAGGGAGGGAGCTCCGACTAAGTAGACCACGAACTATGTTAATCTCAGAACGGTGACCTAAACTCCACCAAGGGTCGCTCCAAAGAGAAGATGAACGAAGTATGTGGTTCTACCCGCCGCTGAGCGCCTCGAAGATGATGGAAGCAACAGGAAATGCCCACCACAGAGACCCAAGAAATAAACAGACTCCACAACTCAAAGACAATTGCACTTTTCATCGCAATCCTTTTCTGCCTCCTAATAACTATGCTCTGAGTTATGGAAGAAAATGCACGTGCTCCGAAACCATAACGCATTTCTCCCATGAGGTCTGGCGAAACAAAACAAAGATGTACTCCCGCCCGCAGACCTCCAACGACTCAATCCACATGAACATTCCTGTTGACAGAACAAATTGTAATACAGGTGCTTAACAGTGCCAACAGAAGACGACAAAGAATGCTGAGAACTCACTAATGCTGGTCCATGACCATAAGACACTGAGAACTCTGATTATTATTTTATTATATCTCATTTCTCTCCCAACCACCATTGAATTTGACTATGCTCCCACCGAGTACAAAAAGGACTTACTTATATGATAACTTACCAGTTCCTATTCCGAATGACTATAAGCATCTATGATCTGTACCCAACACCCTCGCTACATAATTCTAGTCTGATATTGCATTACTATGACTTTTTCTGCAACAAGCTTAACGATGAACCCGCCTACTCGATGACAAGATTTTCAAATGTGATGTTTATAATGTGATATTTATGTACAGTTCCTTTGCCTAGGTCTCCATCCCCTCACTTATGACCACCGCAGTAGAGATAGGTAGGAAATAGGCCAGCAAGATGTCTTGGAAATGTTAAAGGGAGGACTGTGGAAAAATCGTTACGGTTTGGTGAACATTATCTGCGCCATCTTGCCTTTTTCCGGTGCCACACTTTTTGTCATACGCCCCCACCATTTTAGCTGTTTTTGATCAGAACCGCTCTCTGCACGTCCCTGACCCCCAACCCGGTTCTTCACCCTCGCCAGCGCCCCATGTACTAGTCACCCCCGCCCTCACATACCTTGCGCATAAGCGGCAGCCATTTTAAGCACCATGGCCTCCCTGTCCCTCGCTGATAGCCAGCGCGTCTCACTCTCTCTTAACCTCACAGGCATCCCCCGCACGCTGACAACCCCCTCCCTCTCACATGCCTTGGGTCATAAACCCCTCTTCAGCGCAGATCGGCCTCAGAATCCCATCCTGTTCCCAGCGCGACACCTCCCTTCATTCCTTTCATGGTCTCAGGCCCTTTGATGCAAACCCCCTTTTTCCTGTGTGTCCATCTGTCTTCCTTGTTCCCAAGCCACCACCTGGCCCTGCGGATACTGTTTATTACCCCGTACAGTAGGAAGCCTCCCCTCCCCATCAAAAGACCCTCGAGCCGATCAAAGCCCCCCCACTCTATGAGATCCGTTCTAAACTCCACACATTCCGTGAATCGGCGGAATGTCCAGCTGCGCGATAATCATCACCTGTTGTGACCGGGGTGGGGAATTCAACTGTAAATGTATGTGGGAACGGGCCTGAAGGGGAGATTCCGAGGATGTTCTTTCACATATCAAAGTGTTGCAAGAATGTGTTACGTGCAATAAAGATCATAAACCTGTGTATAAAAGGCCAGGCCTCAGAGATGCGGTTAGAGCACCTCGTGACGATACTTGCTGTCCGAATTGATGTGTTCTCCTCCGGAGAGAATAAACCCTCGTTTCCTGCCTTTCGGTCTCCAGCGCCTGCTTCTTCATTGATTAATATTGGTGGGTCTTAGAGGCGACACCGCCGGGCAACACTAAAGGGTCTTTGGTCACTGGTTGTCTTTGAACCCTTTTACAATACATAAGGAAGACAATGTGGTAATCCTCTCCCATTTACCCAAATAGTGATGTACTACGTATGAACTGGTGACTGAGACCATTCAACATTTTTGAAAAAGGACAGAAAAGAAATGAATAAGAAAGCATGTAATTAAGTCAAGAGGATAACAATTTTAAGGTATCTATCACTCCAAAGCGGGAATTATGGGGTGTCTCTTTATAGACTGTGGAGAAAATATCAAGTTATTTGTAGGTTAAAACCTCCTAAAGTATATACAGGTGCCTTTTGGGTCAAAAATACAACTTTGAAGCAAGGTCTTTTCCGGTTAACATCCTTGCCACATGGAATCCCAGAGGGAACCTATTTACTGTGATATTTAAGGTAATATAGGGCTCCCTTGGACAACATGAGTAATAATGGGCTTGTTAGAGACATGTTAGTTAGTAAAAACTTGATCTTTGTTCCCTTTCAGAGAGGTCAATCAATCAAAGCTAGTGACATTGCTGTATCTCTATCAGAATCTCCCACGCAGTTCAATCACTAGAGCTGTTTTAAGGTAAATAAGGGGTTAGGGATAAGGCCCACAAGAGTGATAAGGTCCATAATGGTCTATGGTTCTCACTTTATGAATGTTAGATTCACCCCTATATTATTTCTTATATAGAGCGTAATCGTGGATACTGTGTCATCCAAAAGAATTTTGAAGTACCAGTGACATTCTAGTGAGGAACTATTGAGAGTGAGTTATCAGAGCTGCTATATTTTAAAATCTACTGACGAGTTGCTAGATCTGAAACGAGGAATGAAAAATGAGAATATACAGATAAACAATAGTCTGTGTTCCCTTTTGGAGCTTTAGTGAGGTTCCCCTTCTCCTTCTCTCTTCTTTTATATAAAATAATTAAATAGCTGTTGTTCTCTTTCTACAGAGTAGTCACAGAATGGGTTATAAGGTGGCACAAGGGGTAATACAAGAATAAGAATACGAACCGATCCATACAATGTCTCTTTGTAAATATGTGTCATATGGGCATATAAGTAATGTAGATTTTTATGTATATACTTTTTCAGATATTCCCAGGTCTAGAGAACACTTATCTTATCTGACCGGTCCTGATTAAGGTGGTGTCCATCGTTGTGCAAATCCCACCAAAACGCGTTGACCAAGTCCCCATTTTTTTACCAACCAAAGTGGTCATGTACTTGAGTAACAAAGATAACATCTAATAGGATTTGTATATAGTACTCAGATATGTGAAGTTGTGAATGTGATAGAGTGAAAGTGGTATGTGTGGTTCTGGTCTCTACCTGGTATTTCTTGTACAGAAGTTTTGAAATAATGTATTGTGTACTTTGAGTAATTTTGATACTCTTTGATGTATAAATCTTTTATATGAAAAAAATCATGAAAAAAGGAAAATATCAAATGAAAAAGTAATTTAAAGAATAAAAATAAGAAAACAATTAAATAAATGTGTTGCATTACAATGATTATGCCTGTATAATTGGAGTACTTACTCTGGAAAGTCAATAGGTCACGAGGGAGTTTTTTTCTATTGTATTTGTTGATATTTCCCCTCTTCTCCCTGACCTGAAAGAAATTACCTCAGACCGGGTCCCCCTAATTCTCACCAAGTTTTCCTTAAAGCCATAATTACACCCTGTGTCACACCCAATGGCGAAGCGTACACTCTGTGTCACGCCCAGAGGTCCAAGCGACCAACGTCTGCCACTCCTTTCAGAAACTAACTGTGTTAAGAAACCAGCACTGAGAAGTCATTTTTGTCTGAACAACTATGAGACTGAGGTGCCAACTTCACCCATACAGGATAGCTGTATCAGAAAAATAGCACCCAATAAATATTCACCTTTCCTAGCGTGTTGACTATTGAAAAAAGGTGACTTCCACGGGATTGCCTCCGAGCCGACATATGACTAATACAGTTGCAGGGCTGTTTCTACCTTTAAGCAAGACTAGGCGGCCACCTAGGGTGGCAAAAGAGCTTCGGTGGCAAAAGGAAGTTGGGACATTTGCCCTTGTGTGCGCAAAATTCATAGTTTCCGCAGCACTGACAGATGTCTGTAACAATCAGGGCTGTCAATCATTCATAGTGCAAACGCGCTACTTATGACAGCCCTGTTTCTTGTTTCTGTTCTGTCCCCAGAGAGAATGGACCAATGATCTCACGAGGAGCAGGCCTGTCATCATTTTTTTTTTTCACTTTTGAATCCCTGCATTTGCCTTGGTGCGGGCGCGCAGTCAGGAACGTCAAGGCAAGGACTGGTTGGCCTACCCTGCAGCATGCTTCTGTTGTGCGTGGAGGTCCCTAGGTCCCCAACAGGTTTATCAAGGTAAGATCAGTGGTTATAGTGTCCACTTTTCATGCTCTGCCGCTGTCAGCTGCCACCCCTCTCTTTCTTCCTCTTATTCCCTTCCTTTCTGTCTCTCTCTCGCTGCTCCTCACTTGTTGAAAACCATGATTCAACCTATTCCTGTCATACATGCTTCTCAAAAGGGGCCGCATCGGGGACTACAGCCTCTACCTGTCAGCACAAGCCCAGGAGGAAGGCGCCAATGACCAGCAAGCACAGTTTAGTGCGCCAGGCTCCGCGCCCAGGCAAGTGCCTGGGTTAAAACCGGGCCAAAAGCGGGCCCTTCTGCAGCCAGAGAAGGCTGGGCTGGGCCCCCCTCTTGGCCCCTTGCATCTCCCTCAACAGTCACAGTAGGGAAGCGCTAGTTACCGACACCTAAGGCAAAAGGTAAGCCCAGTTCTTCAATATCGAACTATCCAATAAATACTATGGGTGCCCTTGACAAAGAAATATCTTCAGTTGAACAGAGTCTAGGTTCCTGTAACAGCACTGCCGGGACACCGGAAGTTCCCTCCACGTTGCCGCCCTTTCCTCCACAGGCCCCGGGGACATCTCCGGTCATGCAGTTAATGTAGCTAACGGGTGTGTTCACCACACTTCAGATGCAGTCCATTATATTTCCCTTTCCGAATCTTTCACAGACCGCCTCTTAAACGCATAAAACAGCCGATCCCAGCTGCAATAAACGTCTCTTACCCTCTGTTTATCCCTACTTACCTTCATTCGTTCCCCTGTGACATGGATCCAAAGATGGAAGAAACACTTTTGTTGGAAATATCCTTTTCCTTATATTTTTCTGTTCCAAAGTGCAGCCTCGGGCCAAGAGAAAAATAGGTGCAAAATACGAAAAATGAATAACAAAATAAAGTATTACAGAGTGGTCGCAAAGTGGCCAGATTGGTTTTATTCAACCCCAAACATATTAGTTTCACTTTACAGAGTTTGCCAGTGAAGCGCTACTTTCTTTTTCTCGTCATTCTTTGACCAGCATTGTTTTTCCTAGGTGTGGAAGTGCACCATTCCTGGAGATTCTGCAATACCTGGTTGATGACTGGAGTGGAAAAAAATTATGTGATCCTTATCAGCTCTTTTCCTTATTTAAGTTTATAAAATGTGTACTGCTGCTCTTTGTTCATGGATGTTGTCTTTTTAAACTATACTACTTATGTTTTGTAAGGATTTAAGCAATGGACATTGAAACAGGTAAAATGGAGAATGTGGCATTTTTCCATTCTCGCCTAGGCAGCCAAACACCTAGAAATGGCCCTGTACAGTTGGGACATATAAAATAAGTAATAAGCCAGACCCTATCAGTGGCAAGGTGCTAAGGTTATCTTTGAATGCTTCTCTCTAGTTTGCCACACACCAAATGCATTAAAACAGAATGTTAT
This sequence comes from Lissotriton vulgaris, assembly GCF_964263255.1. Lineage (NCBI taxonomy): Eukaryota > Metazoa > Chordata > Amphibia > Caudata > Salamandridae > Lissotriton > Lissotriton vulgaris. Next base: position 247,357,022 of record NC_141697.1, read on the forward strand.
GGGTTTGGATGTGGTCTCTTACTCTCTGTGACAGCTGCATGAGGAAGGATCTCCACCCGCAGATTCAGCAGACCGTCCAATCGTAGTGTCTGTCCACCTTAGTCGATGCGCAACGTAAATTCGTCCAAGCAGGGTCACCGTCCTTTGGTTGCAGTCGGGTATGAAGTCCAAACCCTCCTGGCTGGCTTGCCAAAATGTTGACAGAAGATAAACGTATCCGACGTACCATATTTTGTGAGGAATGTTGGTTGCTGCCTTAGAGTCACAAAATAATGGTAAAATGGTTTCCATAGGTGGGTCTTGACCTTGCGTGGACACAGTTTGGCCCGAGGGGAATGTGTCCAGATGACTGGGATGGGGAGTGCGTGATCACTACACGTGCTAGGTCCTGATTGGCTATGTGTTCCTCACTCATGCGGCATCTGACTTTATGGTGTTTTTCCTTTGTTGGGGGCAATCTCTACTGACCATTGTGATGTTGCTGCGCCTATCTGTGAGACCAATCAAAACTGTCCTCCCTGTGTGTTTTGCCTGCCAGCCATGCAGCCTCCCACCTGTAACCCATCAATCAGGGATCTCTGGCCTAGGTCGCAAGGCTTGCCTGACTACATACAGGCATGTCGAGGTAGATGTGGAGTTTGGAACAGGTGATTTTATTAATAGTGATAATAGTTCTTTTTTTTTAATAACCAGATTTTATTATGGTTAACAACTTACAGCATCATCCAATGAGGATTAAAAATAGATGACAGAGGCATTCTGAACCAGAGCAGCAGGTAAGTATAATCACATACCACAATTTACAATTCCCATTGGTAATCCATAATATATACACCATCTACCCCATATTTTCTCATATTTCAGGGATATCCTCGAGCCTCATAAATTGGATTAATTTGGCACGCACACCAGTCAACAACTCCTTGCCATGCCACCAAGGTGGATGGGGGTCTAGTTTGTTATGATAGTTCATTTTTTATCAATAAACGCATTGATATCCACGTTAACAAAACTGTATATTTAGTTTTCCTCTCATCATCATCATCAGATTACTTTATTTGGGTCAAGCTGCCATAAAAGTACAGTACAGCAACATCAAGTGTACATAAAGTTAGCACAGTTAAAACAATCAAATGAGATAAATGTAAAATACGAGATACAAGGTCAGCATCTAAAATGTCGGATGTAAAAAAGACAGGTTAAAAGTACAAAGGGCTGGATTTTAGCTAGACAAGCTAAAATACATAATGCTTGACATACAACATTCCATAATCCATGGGATAGAGTACACATTCACATTTACCAAGAAATAGCTGCTAATCAATTGTAAACATTGACTCATGAACCTTGACGTTTGACCACTCGCTTCAGGGCCCAGCCTTTAATGCACCAGCAGGAAGAGACCAGGCCAACTTTAAATATCTTGTAAGGGCAAATAGAGTGACTTCGGTTGTGTCCGTTTTCATTAGGTGCAAGGCTAACTCCCATTGATTGATTCCCAGATTTCGACAGAAGGGGAGGATCCACTTGGCCCTAGGGCCTTTATACTTTTGACAGAACAATAAAAAGTGGACCTCGGATTCAACAGTGTTCAGACAAAAAGGGCAGCTCTCGAGACCTTGTCCATGACATTCCCACTTTACAGGGAAGGACCTCAATGGTAGTTTGTCAGTCTGAAACTGTATGTAGAAGAATTTAGCCTCAGCTGGGGTAACCCTATCAAGGAACGTTTCAAAGTGTGGAGTGGGCTTGAGGCTCAAGAATTTGTCTACCAACACTTCAGACCTCGTATCGTGCCATACCATTTTTAGGACATTGTTCCAGAAAAGGCCCTTTATTTGTCTGGCTGAGTTCCTATCAAATGTGAAAGTGTTTTACCATATGCTCATTAAGTTAAGGTTGTTGCACAAGGCTCTTACAGCACTCAATCAAGGTTTGTCTAAAGTAATAAGCTCCTGCAAGGCTGCTCTATATGGAATTAGCCCTTTGGTTGTCCAGAGTCTTGCCCAATAAGTCAATGTTTTAATGCAAGCAATATTATCAATTCTTTTCAGGTTTAAATCCCACCTTAATGGTATATGGGGAGCACTCAATGGGACATCTACCAGGGACCTTATGAATCTATTTTTCATGTTGGCAAGTCTTGTGGTATCGGCTGAGCCCCATATTTCTTGCCCATAAAATTCCATATTTGTAAATCGCAACTTATGACCCCTAAGGGGACCCAGGCTCCGGGGGCCATTGGGGAGATTAAGTGAGCTATTGTCCAGAGTCAGATGATGCTGAGCTGAGCTGCTGCTGATGCCAGGGATCGAACTGTGAGCCCTGTGCTCCAAAGTAGGCCACTCTAGCTGCTGCGCCACACTTCTCCCCTTAGAGTGCTCCAACGACAGCCATTGCTTGGTACACATCAACAGCAGGGAAAACTGCTCCATTGGATGTTACGTTGAGTTTTCTAGCAATCACCTTTGAGCTTTGGGACAAGAGAGTATTGCTTTTCTGTAACTGAAGTGGGACGCCCTTGGGTAGCCATCGCGCTTTACAAATTGTCATTCCATTCCATTCCATTCCATTCCATCCATTCCAAAGAGAGTTTCTCAGAGAGCCTGACTCTCAAGTAGTCAAAGCTCTTTACCTGTTACATTAGGGATCCACTGACAGTTAAATTATTTCTAAATGAGTGATGGGATTTATCGTCATCAGTTTAGACTTCCCCAAGTTTATTTCAAGACCTCAGCACTTGCTGAATTCTACAAAGTGATTCAACAAATGTTGCAAGCCCATAGAGGTTTGTGAGATCAAGAGGGTATGTCGGCAAAACACAGTATTGGGACACATACACCAGCAATCTTTGGGATGTTGCGCTGGTAGTTCAACAAGTCTTACACAGCTTTGTGCATAAAAAAGAGAGAAGAGGGTGGGAGCCAGCACACACCCCTAATGAACACTCTGCACGATAGACATCTGCAAGGTTAAGCCACCCGGGTTGTTCCATTTCACCTGGGCAAATGTATCTGTACGTAGCCGGATTAAAAGATGCAGAAGGGCATGAGGTAGCCCCATCGGTTCCAGCACTTCCCAGAGCTGGCAACAAAAGATCTTCTGAGTGCAGTCTATAAGGCTAATGGGCCTATAATTTGCAGGGATGTATTTCGGTCTCTTTTTGTGAAAAAGGACTATTATTGCACCTCGCTATGTTTCTGGGACTTTCTACCCGTGAGAGACAACATTTGTTAACATGTTCAAGTACGGGACCCAGATGTTATGCTCCGAGTGGAATAAATCCACAGGAATGCTATTAGGGCTGCAACTTTCTCTTTTGTCAAAGGATTGAGGGCATCCCTAGTTTATCCATAGTAGAAGATCCTTCAAGTTGAGATTCAAATGACATGGAACCAGAGAAATGGTCAATGTAGAAGCATTACTTGAAGGGGGGCCTAGGCAACTGTAATGTAAACTCAGCTGACAACGAGTATGTTTAAGATGCTTTATTGACAACTCTGCGTCTTCACGTCAACAGTACATCCTTCTTCAAATTACAACAAATCCCAACTGCTCCCACAAGGAATTTCCATGCCCCATACATTCTACCTACCTCACAGTGATGTAAGATACATTCCAAACATGGAATGTATTAACACCACACATCCCCCTCCTGTATATAATGATAATACAGCATGGAATAAAAACTATATATCAAGTTATTTTGTTATAGTTACGAAACTATTTACAAGATGCTTTCTAATATATCCAATTAAAATTATGACAACACATAATCTCTGAACTTGTAAGGAGTATGAATGACTCTTCTCATTCTTCCCAATCTTCTAGAACCTATTTCCGTTTGTTCCTGTATCTCTGCAGACATATCCATGGGTTCCAGTTCATCAAGTGTTCTTTCTAACTCCTCAACTTCATCCTCCCACAAAAAATCGTCAAAAATGGCTGTAGCTCCCCCAACATCCTCCTCCTGTGTTTTTTAATAATTTTACATTTGGCAATACGACTCATATCCCAAACACGATTGTCACTTAATCTAGCTGTGTTTTTTAAACATTCTAACACCTTTAGTGGTTCAGAAAACTAATTTTCACCTTTTGCCACTTTTCCCCATTTCTTTGTTTTAACTCAATCGCCTAATTTTAGATCCTCTATTTTTGTGACATTACTTGTATCAAAATGTTTTTATAAACTTGTTGTGCCTTAATAATATTGACTTTAACTTTCTTTGGTGACCATTCAACATGTTTAGTACTGTCCATCCACCCTATGTGTCAGGCTCACCTGGACTTGCACAGGAACAGAGACGCTAGTCCCCAACTCCCTCTCAGGGATACCCCGGAGATCCAGTATAATACCTAGACTCCAGGTTACCCCCAAGGAGGCATGGGGAGTAGATAAAATAATAAACTGAGAAGAGACAGGTCCTGAAATGCTGACTCTCTCTTGTTCTTTTTCTTTTTTCTTCTGTTCCGACCAGCGGGCTTTTCCTACGGGAGAATCTAAAATATTAAACACAATTATTAACTCCCTAGAACCTACTTTATCAATTGCACACCCTATACTGTTGTCTATGCACCTATCCGTATATTCCAAGACGTGTGCTTCTCTTCTATGTTCTGTTCTACTTTTATTCTTTCTAGTTTTTCCCTCAGCTCTATTTAAAATCCTATAAACAAAAAATACCTTTAAACGTATTCTTTGCTTTCCTTAACTTGCTTGTATTTACTCTACGTGTTTGTCTTGACTTACTTATTGAGCTAATTATAACTCCTCTTGTTTTCGTCTATTCTTTTGTTCTGTCTTCAACTCTGTATAACTTTTTATAGCTGCCTTCTCTTATCTTCTAATTATTCCTTATCTGTAACTTGTAGTGCGTATTTACATCTATCTGTTCAATCTCTATGGTTAATCAATTCTTGCTGTTGTCTTTGCAGAGAACCTTGACTGTCAAAACAGTTATTTGGTAAGTATGAACTTTCCTTATTCCTTCATATAGCTATTATATAAATACATTAACTTTTAACACAACACTTTATTTCATTGGGCTTAGCTCTGTCTTCTTCCGTTTTCCTCACAGAGGCCAATAGACTGTTGACAAAATTCAATGAAGACTGCTGCTGACAAAATTCAATGAAGACTGCTGCTGATTTCCGGTAAGTAGAAGAGTTGATTTTGAATGTGAACTCTCCTCAGAAAACTCCAAACTCCTTCTTGTATCTTCCTTGTCAAACCGCAATTTAGTCTCTTGCGGGAACTAACTCACTGCGTCCCGACGGTTGCCTTCGAAACGTAACTGGACGAAATGCTCGACGAAATTTAACTATGAAACGTTCCTCTAACTACAATGATGCTCATAACAGGTCCTTTCACCTCTGAGGACTTCAGTGAAGTGCGCAGTTGTTTCAGCGCGAGCGCTTCAAAATGCCTCTGAACACCTGTGGCAATATAAACTAGACGCAGCCTGGAAGGAATAGGCGGCGGCCATCTTGGAATTCCGTGTTCTATAATAACCAGTCCAATTATTGGTTTTTGGCCACCTCTTCCTTTTCTGGCTAGAAACGTCATTCCATGATGTTTCAATTACTGACAGCACATGGTCTGAAGGTCTGACAGTACCCCCAACAAAGGAGGTTCTCTCGCTCTGGGCTTGGTAGGAAATCGACGATGAAAAGAGTTCACCAATCTTGGAGCATGAACATCCGATTCCAGTTCCCAAGACCGTTCTTCAGGTCCATATCCTTTCCAGTCTATTAGGTAATACAGTTTTCCTCTCATTCTTTTAGAATCTACAATTTCTTTCACTTCAAATTCTAACCCAGATTCCAACTGGACTGGTCGTGGGGGAGAAGCTTTTCGTAACTCAGAGGATGCCTTTTTTAGCAATGATACATGGAAGACTGGATGAATTTTCAGCTTAGTAGGTAATTTTAGCCGATAAGTAACTGGGGTCATCTTTTCCTCAATTGGGTAAGGTCCTATAAATCTAGGTTGGAATTTTCTGTTGCCTTTTAACCTAAGGTTCTTTGTGCTTAGCCATACGCTATCTCCTTTCTCTAGAATAGGACCTTCTCGTCTCTTTTTATCAGCATAAATCTTATATTTCTGTTTTGCTTCTTCCAAATTTTCTACAGCTGATTGGTGGACCTGCTTTAGATGAGAGACTATATCTGTCACCGCTGGAACTGAAAGGTCAAATGGGTTTATGGTTGAATTTGGATTTCGACCATAATTCAGGTAAAATGGTGAATAACCTGTGGGGACGTTTTGCGCATTATTGTGTGCAAACTCCGCCGTCCACAAATATTCAGACCACTCACCTCCCTGCTTTAGAAGAAATATTCTCAGGTTCTGTTCTAATTCCTGGTTTACCCTCTCCGTCTGCCCATCTGTCTCTGGGTGATAACTAGTTGAGTATCTAGCTTCGATTCCCAAACTTTTCAGAAAGGCCTTCCAAAAATGAGACGCAAATTGTGACCCCCGGTCTGAAATGACAATTTTGGGAATTCCATGTATCCTCACTATTAGTGTACTAAAGTGAGTGGCTAATTGTTTAGCAGTGGGAACTTCTTTTAGAGCCTTAAAATGTGGCATTTTGGAAAACGCGTCCACTGTCACCAAAATCGTATTGAACTCTTGACTAGGAGGTAAGTCTACTATAAGGTCTAATGTGACAGTGTGCCATGGATAGGGTGGTGTGGGTAAGGGCTGCAATAGCCATTGGGAGCTTGCCATTCAGATTTTCCCTGAGCGCAGACTTCACAACTCTTAACGTACTTCTCTATAGCTCGACTCATGTGTGGCCACCAATAGTGTCTTTTAACAAGTTCCTCTGTCTTAACTTCTCCCTTGTGGCCCGCCAGCATATTGTCATGGAACTCATGCATTGCTTGATCGTGTAATGCTTGGGTGGGCAAGTACAATGCTCCCTTATGATAAGGCAGTTGATGTTGAATCGTCCTTCCTGCTTCTTCCTTAACCCAAGCTTGCATTGCTTCTGGACTCAAGGCCTCCGCTATTTGTTTTTGAAAATCACCTGAAATTACAGCACCGATAATTTTTGTAGTCGGAATTATGGTTTGATCTCCTGTATGAGTTTTCTTGTTTTCGGTGTCTAGTCTGGACAATGCGTCAGCCTTCCCATTTTGAGCTCCTGGTCTGTAAGTGATTACAAAGTCGTAATCTGCAAAATACAACAACCAACAAAGTTGCCTTGGGGTCAGAGTTCAGGCTGATTTCAGAAACTTCAAGTTTCGATGGTCAGTGAAAACTATTCATTCAAAACGAGCTCCTTTTTTGAGTAGTCGTGTAAGAGGAAGTATCTTGTGTGAGAATTCACTAATAAACCTCCTATAGAAATTTGCGAATCCTATGAAGCTTTGGACTTCTTTCACACTAACAGGGGATTTCCAGTCAACAACGGCCTTGATTTTTTGGTTATCCATGTTTATTCCAGTTGGTGAAATGACAAATCCCAGAAACTCCACTTGAGAAACATGGAATGCACATTTTTCCAGTTTTACAAATAGTTTGTTTTCTCTTAATTTCTGTAAGACTCCTCTTACTTGTCCCCGATGTTCACTCCTGTCAGATAAATATACCAAAATATCATCTATGTACACAATTGCACATTGGTCAATGTATTCACTGAGGACAGTGGCGGTTCCTCCATGGGGGCGTTTGGGCGCCGCCCCACTGCTTTCTCACCATGCGAGAAGGCAGAAACAAAAAGTAGAGAACTACCATTTATTTCTGCCTTCTCGCACGGCGAGAAAGCAGAAGTTCCTGTTTGGAAGAGAGTGGGAGGGGGTTACTCGAGGGCAGGGGGAGTGGCTTTCCCACTGTTGTTAATACAGTCTGTTTGGGCAGCCTGAGAGGCATACAGAGAGAAATGACGTAGGTAGGGCAGGCGGCCAAACCGATCACAGCGCTGTGCTGTGGTGGAGGGGAGGGGAGTGAGGCTGCCTGCAGCCTTCCTGCTGCGTCACGACGAGTCGAGCACCATGGGAATTTCAAACAGGACGGCGCCGCGGGAGTCGGGACTTGAAGGCGGGAAGCGGAGCCTAAGGTAAGTTAAGTTTGACTTAACGTTAATATGAGCATTTTGCTCGGCCCTCTCTAAAGTGAACATTCAAAGCGCCGGGCATTATTTCCTGGGAAATCTCACTTATTTTCATACATTGTTCATGCGCGAGCCGGGGAGGGAGCGCGAGACACTCGATTATAAAGCTTGATGGATGGCGCACCGTCACTATGGGCACTCTTTTTCACACTGACTATAATCGGGAAGAGGCTGTGTGGCGTTTTCTGCATATTTATAGATTTGCTGAATTTGCCACATACACCATCATCTGCGGCATATTCTGCTGATTTGAAAAACGCAGTTTGTTTAGCGCTGAAACAGATCAAAGGTTACTAATATTGCATCGATCTGTGTTGCCGAGCAGTAGAAGACCGTCAGATCTGCTCTGTGCACCATGCCTTGCTGTATAATTAAAAAAAGAAACAAGCCGTTGTTGTGGAGATATTCAACTTGCAGGATAGTTTCTGAAATCTAATTAAGGGAAGCAGATTGCTCGACATGTGTGAATCAGCAAGCAATACAAACACACAGTCAGCAAGGTGAAAAACTGCAGAGGCGCGCCGGGGTAATGACTGACTACCCAGCGATAGGGATGGGCTGTTTTATATGCACAATCACAAACCATGGCAGGGTTTTAGTGTGTGTTTTTTTATTATATCTGAAAGTGTGCACTAGAGATGGGTGTGGAACCAGGACTATTGAAACAATTCTAATTATACACGACATCTTGGTCTCATTAAATGTAACACAACGTGTTTGCAATGAGCTTCTGTTATAGCAGTGTACAACAAGCACGCACCCATGTCACCTGCTGTGTCGATTTGAAAGATATGATCCCCATAGACAATAACGTTACTTTGTATTTTCCCAAAGGTGTTTGTTTCATTTTACTTTTAGTTTCGAACAGTTGTTTGGAGCAGTGCTGTGCTGTGTTTGCTTTTGACTTTCTTCAAGTTGGCAATATTCGAATTGATATTCACTAGGAGCTGACCCATTTCTCCTCCTTCATTATGCTCCACTGTACCGTGACCCTTCTGCTCAACAGTGCTATCCATCACCTTGTCAGTCCTCTCTGTTTCCACTCATCATTCCATCTCCCTCCCTGGACCCTGCAATACTTGACATATCATACTGAGTACCTGAGGGAAATCTATGTATTCTGCTTGCCACTTCCGGCACCACATGGTTACGTTTGTTCATCTTCTCCAGTGGTCTGTGGCGTTGACCCATTAATGCACATGGCCCCAAAGTGTCAATGAGTCATTGCTTTTGTCAGAGAGATCCTTTTGTTACTTGCAGTTTGTAAGTTAAAATGCTAACATAGAACAGTGAGCTATTAGCTGTCATCTAAGAGCTGTATGCAAACAGCAAGGTAAAAATTAGATCGTTATGCTTTTGTACCCAAGTCTTTGCTTTATTATCCTAATGTTTCACAAATAATTTGTTATATTTTAATTTAACCTTACTGCTTTCTCAAATTTGCTTGAAAATTCACGAATTGTCCACTCTTTTTTCTAAGAGTTCGGGCTCGCTCGCTACGCTCACTCGCTACGGTGCTCTATGAAATTCATTTTCCACCTCACCACTAACAAATGTCACCAGCCGCCACTGACTGAGGATATCATTAATAAAATGCTGGAAAGCAGCTGGGGCATTGCACAGGCCATACGGCATGATTTGATATTCAAACAGCCCGAATCTAGTTGGGAAGGTGGTTTTCCACTCATCACCCTCGCGCATCCGAACCAGGTGGTAGGCTCCTCTTAAATCCAGTTTGGTGAATATTTGCGCTCCTTTAACTTGATCCAATAGAACCGAAATGAGAGGTAGCGGATAGCGATTCTTCTTGGTGATTTTATTTATCGCACGGTAGTCGATGCAAGTCCTCAAATCCCCTTCCTTCTTTGGCACGAAAAACAGGAGCGAAGATACGGGAGACTGAGAGGGTCGAATGAAACCATTCGCCAAATACTTTTCAAGATACTCTCGTAAATGATGATGTTCCTTCTCGGTCAGAGCGTACACTCGACTACAGGGCAAATTGGAACCAAGCTCAAGGTCTATTTTGCAATCATACACCCTATGAGGGGAAGTTGTTCTGCCTCTGTTTCATTTAACACATCTTCAAAATCTTGGTAATCTTCTGGTATTTTCTGGGAATTGATGACGCACACTGATACTTCTGCCGAGCACAAGGAATAGGCTGGATTACACTCATAAGTCTTTTCTATTTCTCCAATACAGTTTCTTTTACAATAATCAGAATCCATTACTATGGTTCTGGTGCTCCAATTGATTGTGGGATTGTGTTCCGTAAGCCATGGTAGCCCTAGTATGAGCAGGAACTGAGGCGCATCTACTAAATTAAATTGAATCATTTCCTTGTGACCCTCATTGGAAATTAGTTGCATCGGTTCGGTATGGCTCACTATAGGTCCAGAAGAGAGATTCGTTCCATCAACCGCTCAAACTGGTCCCCTCTTAGTTTTCTTAATTGCTTGTAATCCCACCTTGTTCGCAAATTTCAGATCACAAAAGTTTCCTGTTGCCCCCGAATCTATCATTACTGAAACCTCTATCAGAGTCACTTGCCGGAACTTAACCTTCATTGACAAAATTAAATATGGGGCAGATGATTGCAAGGTATTAGCCATCTGATGTTCGGTTGGAGTTGATTTTGTATTAGCACCCACTTGTTTAACTCCTTCTACAAGTGGTGCTGCAAGTTTTTCTTCGGCTTGAACGAAGTCTTTGGTTTCTTTGGGCATCCTCTAATGAAATGCCCACTCGACCCACAGTACATACATAGGTTGCCACCTCTCCTTTTCTCTTTTTCTTCTTTTGTCAGCGGACCTCTTGTTGTTCCTATTTGCAGGGGCTCAGGACCTGGTTGTCCTTCCATACTCCTACTTCCTTCAGATCGAGCTCTATCGAATCTTGGAACTGTTGACTTGAATTCTTTTCTCTTCTCCCCTCTTCTCTCACCTTGGAGGAAATCGATTTCTAGCACCAGGTCAACTAATGCCGAAAGTTCTGTGGGTCGGTTTGGTATCTGAGCTAGCACATCTTTGAGTTCATCTTTTAACCCACGATAAAAAACTGCTGCTCTTTTACTCTCAGGCCAATCAGTCTCCACCACCAGCTTGTTGAACTGGGCTAAGTAACCCACGAGATCCCGATTTCCTTGTCGCAAGTCAAGCAGTTCATTATCCACTGCTTGGGAGATTCTACGTCTGTCAAAAATCCGGAGAAACTTCTGTTTAAATTATTTATAGTTGCGCAATAAGGGATCGTCCCAAGTGACCAGAGGCATGGACCAAGATGCTGCGTCACCACTTAAGTATGACAGGACAAAGGCCACTCTAGACAGCGCATCTGGGAAAATTGAAGGACGACACATGAAATGTAAAGAGCACTGTGTGATGAAGATTTCTGCCTTTTGTGGGTCTCCACTAAAACGCTGGGGTTGTGCTAATGGAAAAACTGGGGACAAGGAATGAATTACTTGTGTAGTCATTCTATTTGTGCCTTCCATAGAAGGATCTAAAGTTTCTTGTCCTGAACCAAAGGGTTGTCTCAACCTCTGCGCTAGTTCTGCTGTTTCTTTTCTGGAGTTTATTACCTCTTGTCTAAGACTCTGATTTTCCTCTCTAACAGCTACCAACTTTTTTTGTATGGTATCTAAAACCGTCCCTAAGGTTTGTAAGTTTATTCCTTCTGCCATTTCTGTTCGGGTGCAAGTATATTACGTGGGTACTTCACTCTGTCAGGCTCACCTGGACTTGCACAGGAACAGAGACACTAGTTCCCAACTCCCTCACAGAGATACCCCGGAGATCCAGTATAATACCTAGACTCCAGGTTACCCCCAAGGGGGAAAGGGGAGTGGATAAAATAATAAACTGAGAAGAGACTGGTCCTGAAATGCTGACTCTCTCTTGTTCTTTTTCTTTTTTCTTCTCTTCCAACCAGCAGACTTTTCCTACAGGAGAATCTAAAATATGAAACACAATTATTAATTCCCTAGAACCTACTTTATCAATTACACACCCTAAACTGTTGTCTATGCATCTACCCTTATATTCCAAGACGTGTGCTTCTCTTCTATGTTCTGTTCTTCTTTTATTCTTTCTAGTTTTTCCCTCAGCTTTATTTAAAATCCTATAAACAAAAAATACCTTCAAACTTATTCTTTGCTTTCCTTAACTTGCTTGTATTTACTCTACGTGTTTGTCTTGACTAACTTATTGAGCTGATTATAACTCCTCTTGTTTTCTTCTATTCTTTTGTTCTTTCTTCAACTCTGTATAACTTTTTATAGCTGCCTTCTCCTATCTTCTAATTATTCCTTATCTGTAACTTGTAGTGCGTATTTACATCTATCTGTTCATTCTCTATGGTTGATCAATTCTTGCTGTTGTCTTTGCAGAGAACCTTGACTGTCAACACAGTTATTTGGTAAGTATGAACTTTCCTTATTCCTTCGTATAGCTATTATATAAATACATTAACTTTTAACACAACACTTTATTTCATTGGACTTAGCTCTGTTTTCTTCCGTTTTCTCCACAGATGCCAATAGACTGTTGACGAAATTCAATGAAGACTGCTGCTGATTTCCGGTAAGTAGAAAAGTTGATTTTGAATGCGAACTCTCCTCAGAAAACTCCAAACTCCTTCTTGTACCTTCCTTGTCAAACCGCAATTTAGTCTCTTGCGGGAACTAACTCACTGCGTCCCGACGGTTGCCTTCGAAACGTAACCGTACGAAATGCCCGACAAAAAATAACTATGAAACGTTCCTCTAACTACAACGATGCTCATAACAGGTCCTTTCACCTCTGAGGACTTCAGTGAAGTGCGCAGTTGTTTCAGCGCGAGCGCTTCAAAATGCCTCTGAACACTTGTGTCAATATAAACTAGACCGCTGCCTGGAAGGATTAGGCGGCGGCTATCTTGGAATTCCGTGTTCTATAATAACCAGTCCAATTATTGTTTTTTGTCCACCTCTTCCTTTTCTGGCTAGAAACGTCATTCCATGATGTTTCAATTATTGACAGCACATGGTCTGACACTATGTTATCTTTAGTGAAAGGTTCTCTTCCTCTCATTAAAACAAAAGGACGAAGTCCTGTAAGAGATGGTGTTAAACGATAACCCTACAGCATTTTTTTACCTCAACTTCCCAATTTCTTTTACTTTGACCAGCAATTTGAATTGTGCCCTTAATAACACGATTACATCGTTCAACTGCACCATTTCCTGAAGGATGATACACTGAGGTTTTGGCATGTACTATACCATTTCTTTTCAAAAACTGTTCTACTTTCAACGCTGTAAAATGTGTGCCATTGTCACTTATAATCCTTTTTGGAAATCCTTCTTTTAAAAACACATCACTTAAAAATGTAACTACAGTATCTGCATCAGCCTTCTCAACTACTTCCAACTCAACCCATTTGCTAAAATAATCTATTAAAACAATAATGAATTTCATTTCTCCGCTCTTACCTTGCACAGGACCAACAAAATCAATTACTAATAAATCCCAAACCATTTCTGGACACTCTATGGGTAACAACTATGGTCTCATAGTTTTTAAATTCTTGTCAGAATCCGCACATTCCCTGCACTCTCTTACCACCCTTTCTACCTCAATATCTATTCCTGGCTACCAATATGAGCATTTTACTCTTTTCTTAGTTCTTACAATTCCATATTGCCCTTCATGGCACAATTCCATATTTTTTTCCTTAATCCAATAGGTGGTACAATTTTTCCTCCTCTGCTCACAAACCCTGATTCTACACTTAACTCACTCCTTACCTCCCAATAACTTCTTTCTTCTACCTCATCCGGTTTTCGTTCTCCCCATCCATTTAAAATCTTTTCTTTGATTATTCTCAACAATTCATCCTTCTCGTATTCCAAAATCCACTCCTTTCTTTCAATAGATTTCATATTTTCATCCTCATCAAAAGCAACTTGATAACCATCCCAAATGTTCCTGAGTACTTCCTTAATAGGTAGTGGAAATCTACTCAAACAATCTGCAATTTTATTTTGTACTCCTGGAACATATTTTATCCTGTAATTATATTCTTGTAGCCTCATTGAAAGTCTTGCTATTCTTACTGATGCTTTCACCATTCCACCTGTAGTCAATAAATTAACCAAAGGCTTATGATCTGTTCTCAGATCAAATTCATTACCCCACAAAAATGCTCTAAAATGTTCCATTCCCCACACACAACCAAGGGTTTCTCTTTCAATTACAGAATATATTTCTTCTTTAGGTGTTAATCTTCTGGAAGCAAAACCTATCACAACTTCCTTATTTCCACTTTCACTCTGTGTCAAGACTGCACCCAAACCTTTTCCACTCGCATCCACTGTTATTATGCTTCTCAATTCTGGATCAAAACCCTTAATAGGTGTAGCATTACAAATATCCTTTTTTAATATCTCAAAACCTTCTTTGTATTTAACATCCCAATCAAATGTACTTCTTCGTATAAGTAATTGCCTCAAATCATATGATTTTTCAGCAAAATTCCTTACGAATTTGGAGTAATACTCCGCAAGTCCTAAAAATGAACAAAGTTCCTCTTTGTTCTTTGGTTCTGGCGCTTCCTTTACAGCTTCAATTAATTCTTTCTTTGGAGAAATTCCATCTTTCCCAAAATTATGCCCTAAGTATGCAACGTTGTCCTTTGCAAACTTATATTTTTCATATTCAGCTGTCAATCCTCTTTTCCTAAGTACATTGAACACATCTTCCAATCTCTGATCATGCATTTTCCTGTTCTCTCCCATTATCAAAATGTCATCTTGAAAATATAATACTCCTGGTATTTCCTTCAAAATTTCACTCATTAGTCTTTGAAAAACCGCCGCCGCTGAATCTAGTCCGAACAGCATTCTAATATATTGGAAACATCCAAAGGGAGTTGTAAATGATGTTATTTTCCTGCTTTCATTATGTAATTGGATCTGATGGTACGCAGATGACAAATCCACTGTAGAGAACCATTTCATCCCTTTTGTTTTTGTCAATAACTCGTTAATCTTAGGTAGTGGATATTTGTCAACTCTAATTTCTTTATTTACATCCCTCAAATCCACACATAACCTAATATTTCCATTTGATTTTCTTGCTACCACGATCGGAGACATCCACTCTGATGATTCTATATGCTCGATCACTCCTGCTGTTTCCAATCTAATTAATTTCCTCTCCAATTCACTCCTCACAACCAACAGAACATTTCTTACTTTGTAATTAACTGGTACTGCATTCTCCTTGAGTTTTATTATGTACTTAAAGCCTTTAAGCATACCAATCTTTCCTGAAAATACATCCTTAAAATCTTCTCTTATTTTCTTACCTAAATCATCATCCTCATCATTCAGCACTAATACTTTTTCTTTGCTGTTAGGATTTAAAATGATTTTCAAACTTCCTTGGTCCCTCCAACCTAACACACTAGGACCATATTCAGCAACATTCATCCTTCCGCTTTTCGCCCCTTAAACTCAAACGTGACATCTCTACACCCCACCATAGGAATACTTTCACCTGTTAAACTCGTAGGATTAACATCACAAACTTTAAGTTCCTCCCCGATTTCATTTATACATTTTTCCTTCCACATATCCAAATTAACAGTGGTATAAGGTGACCCTGAGTCTGCCACTAACACTACTTTAACTCCCGCCACAACAATTTCGCAAGATGGTTTACTTCTCCTTTTACTTTTTACATCTAAAACAGCATCTTTTATCATGAAAATGTCATCATCTTCTTCTGAGCATTCTTCTTCTGTTTCATTTCTTTTTCCTTTGCGGCCACATATTTAAGTTTTGTGTCTTTCTCTTTCCTATTACAAGCTCGTGTGTAATGTCCAATTAATCCGCACACAGCACATCTTTGATCTCTTGCTCTACAAACTTTGCTGTTAGCTAGATGATTATAACTTCCACACCTATAGCAGGCTAAACTTCCTTGATTTTCCTTCCTATAATCTGTTCTTATAGGATTATTTGTTTTCTTTTCTCCTTTAAACTCTTTCATTTTATCTTTATCAGGATGTTTATCAATCGCTTTGCTGATCTTTCTCACAACACAAACTTCTTCTTTCTCTATCGCTTTGTCTTCATCTATGGCTGCTTTGGCACATCTTACTGACACTTCTGCTTTCCTTACAACTGCAAGTACTTTGTTCAGTTTGCCATCACCCATTGTCCATAACCTTTCTTGAACTCTTTTATTATTTATTAACATTATAATTTGATCTCTTATCAATTCTTCCTCTATTTGACCAAATCTACATCGTTCTGGAGTGGAGTGGTGTGGCTCACTGGTTAGAGGCAGCAGACCTGGAAGCAGAGAACGGCCCGCGGCAGGGTCGTGGACCAGGGTCAGCGGACTCGATAATTCTCGCCTCGGTGCCTACCCTAACCAGGGATCACTCCGGGCATTAGCTTGCTTCATCTCTACAACGGCCCCACACATTCGCCGGAAATGCCTGGTTTCACCTTGGAGATACCCAGTAGGGACCATCTCACAGGGATAGCCAGGACGGGTTCCCCAGCGGTCTACAGCGCCACAACGCCTCAGGGCAGCAATGCGCTTTACAAGACTACATTACATTCTGCCATCTTCCTTAATGCACTAAAATAATCATCTATTTTTTCGTTCTGTTCTTGTTTCCTTCTAAAAAATGTATACCTATCAATAGCTATACAAACAGTAGGAGCATAGTACGTTTCTAGATCTTCCAAAGCATTTTCGTAAACATCTACTTCATCTTCACTTCTTTCTTTTTTTGCATTTGATGGTATTGTCTGTTCCCTTCCGGTACTAAAGAATGTAACAATATACCTTTTTTTTCTGATGTCATGCTCTCGCTGTTTATAGTTACGATGTAATTTATGAAATAGGCCTTCCATTTGTGCCATTTAATACGTGGCTCTCCTGGTTCTGTTAAGAATGAAATTGGTGGTGTTAACGTGAAAGTTTGTGCAGCACACATTTTTCTTTTTTTTTTTACACCACTATATTGTATTGTATTTTAATTGCATTTATATAGTGCTTACTACCCCTGACGAGGCGTCAAAGCGCTTTTTCGGCGGGAGCACGCTACTCCGGGACCCATAGAGGATTAGTGTTGAATTAGTATAGTGAAACATGCAAGTACATTTTAAGTGGTGGATAGGTTAGTCAGTTATTTGGATTAGGAATGATAGCAGAAGGATAGAGGAGGACAAAGGTTTGTATTTATTTATCGCTTGTTGACGCACGCCATTCAGGAAGCCTATAAAGGATTAGTTGTGAATTAATATGGTGAAATATGAGGTAATTTCAGTGGTGGATATTAGTCTGTTACTTGGAGTGAAAAGGATAGCAGAGGGATAAAAGGGGAAGTAAGATTTGCATTCATGTAGCACTTCTTACTCCTGATGGGTGTTGAAGCGCTTTTCTGGCGAGTAGCACGCCTTTCCGGAACCCATAAAGGATTAGTGTTGAAAATTAGTATAGTATATGAAGTAATTTGAGTAGTAGATATGTTATTCAGTTATTTGGGCAGTATATTAGTATAGTTGAATATGGAATATGGAATTTGAGAAGTGAACATGTTAGTCTGTTAATTTTGATTGAAAACGATAGTGGAGGGATAAAAGAGTGAAGGATTTTTTTTTAGATCTTAGCAGTAGGAAGAGGCTTTTGGATGAGTAAAAGGAGTTTTGGAGGGAAGGAGTCAGAGGGGACAGTTTAGAAAGGTTTGATTTTAGGGGATTGATGCAGTAAAAAGAGGTGTCAGCTGATGCAAGGAGGGGTAGAGCAGGAGAGAGTCCAGAAAGGGTTATTTTGGCAATCATAGTAGTGGTATGGGGTTTGGGATAAATGAGAGAGTGGATGTAGAGGATATATTGATAGATGTATAGGATGAGAGATAGGGTAATGCATTGGAAGGAGTAGTAGAAAGAAGTTTGAGATGAGTCAGAAGGTTGGGCTAGAAGATATATTGAGCGAAGTATAGGCTGAGAAATAGGCTAGTGCATTGGAAATGCTAAACAAGAAGAAAGTGATAAATATATAGATCCATAAGTACATTGAAAGTATATAGATACATAAAGGAAGTAAGTATATTTAGATTAAATATATTGTTAGAGGCACAGGATGAGAAATAGGGTAGTGCATTGGATATGCTTTTTCAGGAGAAAAGTAACAGACACACAGATCCAAGAACATGGAAGGTACATAGATGCACAATAGAAATATGTACATGTAGACCAAAGATGATTTTTATTTATTGATGAATTATTAATATTATTATTATATATTTTTTTCTCTTAACAACATAATTATTGTACATGTTTTATAAAGTAATACACAAAGATAGGTACATATCTATAGTGAAAACAAATGCTTATATACAAAGGGATATGCTGTAAATTTTTGTTTCCGTATGGTCCTTATGTGGGGAAGAGCCAAATCTTGAGTAGTTTTCTGAAGATAAGGTGGTTGTCGGTGGATCTTATGTTGGGGGTAAAGAGTTCCATAGTTTGGATGCTTGAACAGAGAAGGATGTGCCACCCATGGTTTTTTTCTTGTATTGTGGGATTTTGAGGTGAGATGCTCTATTAGAGTGGAGGTACCTTTGTTGAATGTGTTTGGTGATTTTATTCCTGATGAAGAGTGGTCCTATTCAATGTATTGCTTTGTGGGTAATACAAAGCAGCTTGAACGTGGATCTTCTGGCAACCGGTAACAAATGCAGGGCTTTGAAGGCAGGGGAGATGTGGTCTTGTGGTTTGATATGCAAGAGTAGTCTGGCAGCCGAGTTCTGAATCTGTTGTAGTCTTTTCATGGTCGTTAAAGGTGATCCGTGGTAGAGGCCTTTGGCGTAATCGAGCTTGGATAGAACAAGGGAGATGGTAGCTTGGACCTTGTGTGGAAATCCCAAATGAGGGAAAATTCGTAGCAGCGTTTTTATAGTAGCAAAGCTTGATCTTGCTAGTTTATCCACTTGGAAATTTCATCAACACCTTGGAGTACATGGTCATTCCAAGGTTTCTTACTTCCTTCGATACTTTAGGCAGTGATCCAGTTCATCAGGCCATGCGGCAAGCGGGTTGTAATTTTTCCAATCGCCACACATGAGTATTTCAGTTTCTTAAGCATTCAGTTTGAGATGGCTCCATGTCATCCACTGATCCACAGCTCTGAGACAGCTGAAAATTGGTGATTTTCCAATGTCTTTGGGGCATTCCAGTTGAAGGAGTATTTGCGTGTCTTCCGCATAGTTTTAGCACGTGAGGTGAAATTTATTGATCAGTACTGGTAAAGACTTCATGTAGATGTTGAAAAGCATGGACAAGATGATAGAACCTTGAGGGACCCCTGCTTTTGTGGAGTACGGTTTGGACGAGAAAGGTGGGGTGTGGATGACATTAGTTCTGTTTCGAAGGTAGGACGTGATCCAGTCTAGAGCAATTCACTCTATGCCGGCTTCATAAAGTCTTTGTTTCAGAGTGTCATGGTCAACCTTGTCAAAGGCAGCTGAGAGGTCCAAGAGGAGTTGCGCAGCAACCCCGTTGCGGTCAACTGTATTCTGTAGGTCATCCCAGATGGCAAGGAGGGCAGATTCAGTGCCTCTTCCCGGACTAAATCCTGTTTGGAAATCTGAAAGTATGTCATTCTCTTCAATGAATTGTGACATCTGGGCGAACGCTGCTCTTTCTATCAGTTTTCACAGGAAAGGTCCATTTGTAATGGGTCTGTAGTTGTCAGGGTTCAGCTGGTCCAAGTTTGATTTCTTCATCACCGATATGCAGTTCATTCAATTTTACGAGCTAATGCGCTATTCCTCATTCTACTCCACAAATTGCTTGTACTATAATGTTTGCGCACATCTATTCAACTACGTTACACACGGGTGCTGTACTTGCACTGCAATGATGACGCACATGTACACAAACACTTTGTAAACAGGGTGCAGCACTCACCATGAAATTATGATTGGTCGTGTAATTGCTCAACTCCTCTTTCGTGGGATGGTTTTCCCATTAAAATACAAGCATAATTGTTAATTTCCGTCTTCTCTTCACAATCAAAGTTCTTCGTAAATCAAGAACTAGACAGACGATAACCATCAATAAAGAAAGAAGAAAAAAACTTTCTTAAAATGGCCGCTCAATACGTCATAATGTCACCACGTTCCCAATGTAGAGTTATGACTTCTTTCCCAAATTAAAATGGCTTCTCGACGTATAACATCGTTCCGTTTTGTGTCGCGCTTTAGAGACCTTCTTCACTTTCTCCTTCTCAAATCAGCTGCAGCTCGCGCTTCCTCGCATCAACTCCCCACATCACCGCCAATCTTCACTATCTTCTTTTTGCACCTTTAATTTTTAACGTAAGTAAATTTTTTTACTTCAATCTTCTTTCTCTCATTAAATAAGTTTATATTCCACCGCACGCTTTCTTCTTCATAACATCGGTTGTACTCCGGCTCACCTTATACATAAGTTACTGCTTCTTATTACTGCTTCCTTTATACCTCCATTTCTTTTCCGATATAATATTCTTTCTTCGCGTGGGTTCATGCAGAGTTGCTCCCCTGTCGCCAACTTGTAATGTAAACTCCGCTGACACCGAGTATGTTTAAGATGCTTTGTTGGCAACTCTGCATCTTCACCTCAACAGTACATCCTTTTTCAAATTACAATAAATCCCAACTGCCCCTACAAGGAATTTCCATGCCCCATACATTCTACCTACCTCACAGTGATGTAAGATACATTCCAAACATGGAATGTATCAACACCACAGCAACCATTTGCACCCTTACTATATAAAGTTTTAAAATGTTCAACCCAGTGTTCTGCTGAAAGAAACAGCCCCTTGCCACCACAACCAACCTCGGGAAAGTTCTATAATCATGTTTTCTCAAGGATTTTATCATTTGTGACTATTATGATCCCTCCCAATCTTTCTTAACTTTAACCAGACAATGCTGGTACGTCATCAGGGTTGGAGCCTGCCTTGAATACTTTTACCAAGTTCCCTTTATCCACTCTACAATCAGATGAGAACCAAGGACAAGATGTAGGTCTAGCTTGCGTCTTCCTGATCTGCTTATTGAACAGAAATTTTAAGGTTCCAAATAGTTCCTCATAATTTATATCAAAATTGGGCATGTGCCCAGTTTGGTGCTTAGTTGGGTAAAAATAATTAAATTTATTGGCTAGTCTTTTGTAGATGTCAGCCTTAATACATTAATTTTCACTGATAATAGCCCACTTTATGTTCCTGCGGTTATTTGTCAATTTCAAGGGAATTAGAAAGGGAGCAGTACTATCTACAGGGGCCTTCTCAAAAAAGTCTAAGCTAAACTCAGCGACAAGCGTATTATGATCACTGTCCGTCCTATTGACTACTTTCATATATCGTCCATAAGGGACCAGAGCCTTACGTCTAATATTATGTAGTCTATTAAGTTGGTATACTACCCTCACTTAAAGATAGGACGAGAGCAATAATCAGATTTGGTGTGCCCATTTGCTGCTCTTAGGTCATAATCCAAACAGAGTTGGAACACTTAAGAGTGCCAGTAATGGGCACTTTGTGGCTGATTTGGTCTTAAGCTCAGGGATGGCCCACTCAGTATCTTCTTTGGCCAACAAGGCTAAGAATAGGTCAAGTAGTTCAAATTTCGTGTTGTAATCATCCCCTATAGGTGAAGGTGTTGTAATTTGTCAGCGATTGGGTTAGCATTAGCAGAAGCCATCCTGTATTTAGAGGCTATCTTATCCGTTTTGTGGAATCCATTTTATATTTCTGGCAGCCATTTTGTTTGCCATGTGCTACCACGTGTATGCCATGTGATTTGTCCTACCTTGCTGTTGTCTGCTCTTGAAATCTGCCTAGAGACAGGTTATATTTAGCCTCTTCCACTTTGCAAATGCTCAGTTGAGCTTGCAGCAGTCCATGCAGCTGCTGTTAGTCTGTAAATGTCAGGATGTGTTCACCAGAATTAGCAACTGTTAGCTCCTTCCACTTGTTGACTGTGAATTTTCTCTATGACCTTATATGTGCCTAAAACCTACTTCTAGTACTTGTACCACCTTCTTGTGTGGGTATAAAAGGACCAAGCTCCTTCCATTCAGGGTGCTACTTCTTACATTGCAGAAGGGTGTTGTGTGAATGTAGTTCCACCTCATGAGGTTAATAAACTTTGTATTTTCTATTCCAGTTTCTGTGCCAACTTCTATCCTATTGGTCTGAGGACTTGTGCAGAGAAGGGCGAACCCCTTGCACTGGTGGGCCTTGCTGAGGCTCACCACCACAAATTGGCGCCTGACACGTGGGGCTCATCGGCGACTCAGATGCCCGAAGGAGTGGTCGAAACAGAGGATTGGAATCTCGGCTTGGACGATCACTGCCCGAGGAGACCCGCGTCTTGGTAACCACGGCATTTTTCCTCTCTTTCTGATCTGACCCTCCAGGTGGTGCCGGTCCTCGACCGAGATCTCTTCTGTTGATTCGCCGTGCAGTGACCATTTGGTCAATTTGTGAACTTGGCAGTTGGAATCTGGACACCAAGTGATTGGTAAGAGCCGTTATGCGGCACTTGCTGTTGGTTTTTGATGCCTGGGGATTGGTAAGGTAGTTAAAGTAACGCTTACTGTGGCTTTTGGAAGTTTGCTGGTCAACTTGGATTTGTATGTGATTGATATATGAATTGCAATTTATAAAGGCAGGTAATGAGGAGAATTTTTTCTGTTTTTTAATTGATTTGAACGGCACAACGTACTACAGTACCTTAAGTGCTACTTTGGTTACAATACTGCATATTCTGCACTATTTTTGGCATGCCTGTTTCTAGCACACTTTGTAGGATGTGTTGCTTTTGTAGTGGTACCAATTTGAGACTCGATGAAGCACAACCGCCCCCCCCCCCTCCGGAGGGGACGCCTAATAGGGACATGTATATTAAATATGGTATTTCTTCTGTAATGTACAGCATGTTATGGAATAAATATACTCGTAAGGATCCTGAGTTGCGCTTGCCTATGCATTGGTCATTTGATTTGCGAAAGATTCAGTATGTGGAACAACAAATGTTTAAGCGAAAGGCTAGACAAGACATGTTTGACTGTGTACGAATGTGGGAGAAAGAAGTGCATGAGCGAATGAAGCGTGAGCAAGCCTTGATTGAAAAAGAACAGCGTAAGAGCATTCATGCGAAAGCATTGGAAATCAAAAATAAAGAAATTAAAGAACATAAAGAGAGAGAAGATAGGGAGCGTCATTTACAGGTAAATGGCCAATACACTGTTCGTAGACCTCTTTATCCAATTCTTAATAAACCCCAAGATGATTCTCTCTTGTTAGATCGTTCTCCACCTCCGTAACTCTTCCTTCTGCTCCTTATGACTCAGATGAGGACTCTCCTGCAGACCAGGAGAAAGCACGGGAAACTCGTTCTATATTGTCCACTGAGCGTGCGTCTCAGCTTAGATCTGCTGCTCGTAAAGCCGCCCGTAATATTGCTCCTGCTTCTGAACTTTTAGATGACATGAAGGATTGGCAGGAAAGGGAGCAAGTATATTTTAAAGAGGTGTTTGCCGCAGAAGTTGTTGAACGGTTTAGGAAACATTCTGACGATTTGGAGACTGTTGATGTAGCAAATGAGTGTAAGCAAATGTGTGATGGTCTTTTTGACTTTTCTCAGGTGGATGACTCAATCAGGCGTTTAATTACTTGTTGAGACAGTCCATTTGCGGGAAGAGAAAAAGGCAGCAGACGCAGCTGCACAAACATCTCAGACCGGCGTGGCCCAAACTTCTATCTTCGGAACAGATAAGACTATGATAGTTCATGCGAAACCTATGCGGGAAACCGCACCTTTGTATGTTCCTCCTAAAGGAGCGGGTACAAGTGATGTTAAGGCTTCTACTGATGCAAAGGGTTATTTTATTTATAATTGGGTTTACACTCCTTGGAATAGAGCGCATGTTATGGCTCTTAAAACTGCAATACCTGATCCACGAAAAAATTCCAGCAGCCTTTTATGAGGAACGTGAGGGTGCTATTAGCTCTTGTACTATGACTTTACCCAATATTGACCTGTTTTTCGGTTTGATATTACCCCCTGATTTGTGGAGAACTGTGCGTAAAGTTGATGATCGTGCGACTTTTGGGGCATTATGGAAAGATTTAGAACAATTAGATGAAGAAAGAGAACCCGCACAGAAACCATGTCAGTTAATATTAGATCTTCCAGCAGCTATTATAGTAAAGTTAAAAACGATTATTCCCCCTAAAAAGATAGATTGGACTGTGTTAGCGTCTTGTAAGCAAAAGACAGATGAATCGGTTTCTGACTTCTTCACGCGCTTTGAAGAGGCATTCCATGATTTTAGTGGCCAGTCATTGACCGATGACACTGGCAGGCTTCTGTTCGTCGATAAATATGTCGCAAACCTGTTGCCAGGAATAGCTAGTTGCCTAAAGGCCAGCGAGAGTTCTTGGACTACCTCTTCTCCGGTTTCTCTTTTAACTATGGCTCAGTATTACAAACGACAGGAATTAGAAGCGAAAGGCAATGAGGATAAAAAGACTAAAGAATTAAAAACGAAGGTTATGTTGGCTCAGGCTTATGGTCCGCCTTCTAGAGGCAATGATAGAGCTAGACGTGGATCTTATGGTTCATCCATTTCTTCTTATGCTCGTTGACCAGAGTGCGTATTGTAAGAAATGTGGACATTGGGTTTCTGGTTGTCTTGTACTACGTGCTCAGAGTATCCACGTGGTCGGGGACAAATGAGAAATCGTTCAGGATATTCAGGGCCTAGAGGAAGCATGGATGATCGTGCTAGGTTTTATGCTAATACACGTGGACAGGATGGGTTTAACACTTTTGATAGACAAAATCAATATCAAATGTCTGATTATGTGCCGTCTGATTTGAAAGATTCTGTTTATGCATAGGATTGCCTAGATGGGGTAAGGAATCAGTTGAAGTTCCAGTAGATCAGAAGGGTCCCTATGTTACAGCACATATTTTGGGTTCTACTGATCAGTTTCTGGTTTATACAGGAGCTACTCGTAGCGCATTATCTAAACACTTGGTTCCAAGGGCTCCCCTGTCCGGCTTAACTATTACATCGATAGGTTTCGATGGAACACCTTCCCTTAGCCCAATATCACAACCGCTTGCATTTTATGTTGATAAATGTACTGCTCCATGTCCATTTTTGCTTTCTCCGAATACACCAGATAATATTGTGGGACTTGATATGCTCAAGCAATTCAGGGCTACGATACGATGTTCTCCAGAAGGAGTACGGGTTATTTTGAATGACAACTATCCTGTAATGGAGAAATCCTGCATTGTAAAAGAGGACATTGCATTAGCTGCACTCCCTAGTACTTTGCGGGCTTCTTCAGACACCGATGTAGGGCAAATGGTTATTTCGCCAGTGCATATTAGTGTCAAGGAGGGTGCTTCATTGCCACGATTGCCTCAATATAAAATTACTCGAGAAGGTGAAGAAGCACTTATACAGATTGTTCATGATTTGATTAAAGTGGGAGTTGTGGAGGAAGTTCCTTACAGTGTTTGCAACAGTCCTATTCTTCTTATCTTGAAAAAAGATACAGACACTAGGATTTACAGATTCATCATTGATTTGCGAGAAGTCAACAAGATTGTAGTACCGCAGTACCCTGTGGTTTTGGACATAACAACATTGCTTACCCTAGTTCCTCCAACAGCAACTACATTTTCTGTGATTATCTTGAAGAATGCTTTCTTCTCGATTCCTATTCATCCTGATAGCCGATATTTGTTCGGTTTCACTTTGAATAATAAATCGTACAGATTTTGTAGAATTCATCAAGGGTACACTGAGAGTCCGAGCATTTATAGTCAAGCATTGAAACGGCAACTTGATTCCTTTACTTTGTCTGAAGGAGTGGCTCTCATACAATATATCGATGACATCTTGTTGGCAGCAGATACGCCTGAGCAGTGTGAAAAATGTACTTTGTCTCTACTTTCTTTTCTTGCTACACACAACCATAAAGTGTCACGCAAGAAATTGCAATATTGTAGACCGAAGGTAACCTATTTCGGTCACTTTCTGTCTAAGGAGGGCCGTGCACTTACACCAGATCGCATTCAAGCAATTTTAGATACACCAGTACCTTCTGCTCAGAAAGATGTCCGTGCATTCATTGGTTTGACTTCGTTCTGCAGGCAATGGATATTAGGATTTTCACACATTGTTAAACCCCTGCTAGCGCTTTTGACTAAAGACACTCCAATGCCCCTTACATGGACAGATGAATGCCAGGATGCTTTTCGTCAGTTACGACAAGTTCTTTGTTCGGCACCAGTGTTAGGCACTCCAGATTACACAAAGGCTTTTACACTCTATGTACATGAGAAAGATGGGTGTGTATTGTCAGTTTTAGTACAGGCACACGGTGACAAGCAGCGTCCCTGTACATATTTTTCAGCAGTTCTTGATCCTGTTGCTCGAGCATTGCCTGGGTGCTTCCATTCAGTTGCAGCAACAGCTGTGTCCATACGTCAGAGTGAAGGGATAGTTTTGTCACATAAACTGTTGGTGCTAGTACCCCATGCAGTAGATGCGCTTTTGAAACAGACCAAGACGCAACACTTGACTAGTGCTCGTTTAACAGGATACGAGTTGACACTGTTGGCCCCTCACATTACTTTAGAGATGTGCGACACTGAACCCAGCTACTTTGTTGCCATATCCAGCGACTCAGGCTCAGTCACAAGAATCTCATGATTGTATCTTCCTTACTGAGGAACAGACAAAGGGTTGCGTCGACTTGCAAGATACGCCCCTTTCAGATGTAGATGGGGAACTGTGGGTTGATGGGTCCTGTTTGAAGTTACCAGATGGTACGACCTCAGCTGCATATGCAATTACGACACTTAAGACAGTAGTGGAGACAGCTCGCATACCACAGAAGTCGGCTCAAGCAGCTGAGCTAATAGCTTTAACACGAGCGTGTGAACTTAGCACTGACTTGCGTGTTAACATCTATATAGACAGCCGCTATGCTTTTGCCCATGATTTTGGCCTACTCTGGAAGGAAAAAGGCTTTCTTACATCCCACGGGGTGCAGATAATGCACGGAGAACTAGTGCATAATCTTTTGACTGCACTTACATATCCAAAGAAAATTGCTATTATTAAGTGTAGCACGCACAAGAAAGTCACTGATAAGATAGGACAAGGCAATGCCTTTGCAGATCGCGTAGCTTGTGAGACTGCGATGCAACGAAGCACTACATCCATGTACGTAGAGAAATCACAAGCTGAACGTTGGCATGATGCTAGAGAAAAAGTATTAGATATACAGAGATCTGCCTCTGTGAAAGAGCTGGAACAATGGTCTAAAGAAGGAATGTTAGACGATGAGGGCTGTTGGCATAACAAAAGAAATTGATAAGTGGAAATTGCCTGCTGCTTATTTACAGCCTATGGTTCAAATGGCACATGGGCCGGCACGTGTTGGAGCTCTAGCAATAACGAAATTGGTCACACAAGTCTGGGAGCATCCAGAGATTGCAGGTACAGCTAAAACAACAGTACAGTCCAGTTTGATCTGTTGGCAGTATAATCCTGGTAAAGGGACACAAACTCCTACAGGAGGGTTTGCTACACCGACTGCACCATTTTAAGTTTTGCAGATGGATTACATCCAACTAGAACGCTGCAATAACTTAAAGTATGTCCTAGTGGTGGTATGTGCCTTCAGTAAATGGATAGAGGCATACTCTACAAAGGATAATACAGCTCTCACTACAGCGAAGGTGCTTCTAAAGGAGTTTTTCCCTAGATACGGTGTTTGCAAACTTTTGTGGAGTGACAACAGACCTCATTTTATTGGGCAAGTTGTTGAGCATGTCCTGAAAGGATTAGGGATCAAACAGAAATTCCATGCAGTCATCCATTCGCAATCAGCAGGATTAGTGGAGAGGTACAACGCCAGACTAAAGCTGAAATTAGTGAAAATACTTGCTTCCACGTCTTTGAAATGGCCAGACGCACTATCCTTGGCATTGTTGTCGATAAGATCGGTGCCACATTCACGATCTGGACTTACACCATATGAAGTAGTATTTGGGAGACCGATGAACATTTGGGGAGTTCCTAAGTCATGCCCTGTATGTGATGTACCATGTGTTCTGATGAATGATTATTTGACACAGTTAACCAAGAGTTTGATCTCTATTCATCAACAGGTTAGGGAAGCTCTTCCAGACAGATCTACAGGTGAGGCCCACAAACTCCGTCCTGGAGACCATGTGATGGCCAAGGTCTTCGAGCGGTCGAACAGTTTGGAGACGAGCTGGCGAGGACCAGAGCAAGTGCTCCTTGCGACGAGGACAGCAGTTCGAGTGACAAACATGAAGAACTGGGTCCATAGCACTCACTGTAAGCGAGTGTCGCCTGCCTTGGTGGAACCTGCTGTGCTGACTGATCATCGAGAGATTTTGGAAACGGAGAAGGGCCACGATATCTCACCTGATGAATCTGAGGGAGTCTTCCTGGACCACACGATTTCTGGGGCATCGTGATACCAACTGAGACCAAGGAAAGAGCCTGTATTATCGAAAAGGACTGGTTGAGCTACCACCCTGGGTTGGGGAAACGAAGTGCCGATGTGGCAAAGGGGGATCAGTCTTGCGAAGTGACACCCGTCTTGACCCAACGGCTGCCCAGGGATAAGAGCTGCAACTAATGTTTTTTTTACAACAAAATTATCATGTCTGCTGAAAGATCAAAAGTTGCTAAGATCTGCAATAAGAAAATGATTTGTGCTATAGGGTTTGTTGTTGCTATGGTGGCTATGGCATCAATAACTTGGTTTGTTGAGAAAGTGGCTCCTGCTTGACAATTGCTGATTACCACTACTTCTGCACCAGTTGAGAATCACTATTTCATGCTTCCCTATCTTGAGCAGAAGCATCGACAATCCTACCTAAACAATACATTTATCCAGATGTTGCATCATACACATAATGCCACAAATACTACCGACTGTTGGGTATGTGGGATGATATCTGCGCACCAAAAGAAAAGAGGAGCACCTTTTATTCTTCTTCCGTTCTCTCATAACGGTTCTTGTCAAGCACGGTTTGCGCTTTTGTTTGCCTCTGAAAGGGCCAACATTACAGAGATGAAAGTAGGACAGATCAATTATCACCTTAATAAAGAATGTTATCCTGATGAGAATGGTTACCCTCAAGCAAGAGGAATAAAATGGGAATGGGAGGAGTACCAACCTGACAATATTTCTATGCCACATGTCTTCACAAATACAAGGACTATGAAGAATAATGGACCTTTTGTGATTTCTGTGACAAGAGCTAAAGCAGACTTATTTATTAGTAGTGTTGGGAAAATTCCAGTGGAGAGAAGTGAATGTACTGTAATTCTGACAATTGAAGGTACCAATAACAGCAGTTTTACGTCTTCGCATAACACATACTTCATTTGTGGTAATTAGGGATACTACCTGTAAGGGTGGTCTGGGGTCTGCTATATGTCCTTTCTGTTGCCCCCTGTGTTTCTGGCACCTGCATTGTATCATCTCAACTTCAAGTTATACAATGACATTTCCAAGAACAGAAATAAGAGGACAATAAGTATGGATGAAGTTGACCAAACTGACACTGCTTTGCAACAATATGTCGACTTTAACTTGGGTGTATTCTTTTTTGTGGGTGCTGCATTGAACAGAAGAAAGATAAGGCGTGTTGTGGAAGCTGTTACCAATCATGACACTTGGGAACATTACAGAAGAGCTACAAGTTGCGAGAATTGTAGCACTTTAGAATCGTATGGTACTTGATGTGAATTTGGCTGATCGAGGTGGTGCATGTCGTATCATCGGCAGCTGCTGCTGTTTTCATTCTGGATCACTCACCTTCAGTATATGATGCAATCTCTAAACTACATAAGATTACTGCAGAGATTCACCCAGAGACTGGTACATGGACTTTTTTCGAACTGGTTGTGGACACTCTTTATTACTTAGGGCTGGAAACTACTGACTATGCTATGTATACTATTGGTGATACTATTTACATGTTGTATATGTATACAATGTGGTCCCATGCTTTGCTCTATTTGCATCACTGCTTGTACACCTGCTAAAAGAAATGTGCAGAAATGAAAGCAACACTAATGCTAAATAAAGAGGTCACTGAACTGATGAGCATCGATGTACAGGATGCATATCTAGATTACCCCAGATGAACGAATGTCTTCAGCTAATGCTAAAAGGGTTGTCTGTTGTAATTTGGCAGTGATTGGGTTAGCATTAGCAGAAGCCATCCTGTATTTAGAGGCTATCTTGTCTGTTTTGTGGTATCCATTTTGTATTTCTGGCAGCCATTTTGTTTGCCATGTGCTACCACTTGTATGCCATGTGCTCTGTCCAACCTTGCTGTTGTCTGCTCTTGAAATCTGCCTAGAGACAGGTTATATTTAGCCTCTTCCACTTTGCACATGCTCAGTTGAGCTTGCAGCTGTCCATGCAGCTGCTGTTAGTCTGTAAATGTCAGGATGTGTTCACCAGAATTAGCAACTGTTAGCTCCTACCACTTGTTGACTGTGCACTTTCTGTATGACCTTATATGTGCCTAAAACCTACTTCCTGTACTTGTACTACCTTCTTTTGAGTCCCTGTGTGGGTATAAAAGGACCAAACTCCTTCCATTCAGGGTGCTACGTCATACATTGCCGAAAGGTGTTGTGTGAATGTAGTTCCACCTCATGAGGTTAATAAACTTTGTATTTTCTATTCCAGTTTCTGTGCCAACTTCTATCCTATTGGTCTGAGGACTTGTGCAGAGAAGGGCGAACCCCTTTCACTGGTAGGCCTTGCTGAGGCTCACCACCACAAAGGGTGAAAAGAATTCTCAACCAGGTGGTGCAGTACATGTACAGTTGGTGACTCCATACTATTATGGACAGAACGGATGTAGATATTCTATAACACCATATGTTTATACAAGCAGGCACCAATACTAATAATGTGGACACCTGCTATATCTTTTGAGCCTGTTTCTAACACCTAGACCCTATATTCACATGAGTTTGTCAACCAGAAAATTAAACCCCCGATGCTCGACCGGCAATAGCTGGTGCAGTGTTAGCATAAAAGGTTAGGTACCAAGGCCTATAAGCCAGCTATATGAGGCCTCTGTTTCTTGCAGTGAAATATTTTAATGGGCACTCATAAATTCCCCCATTCGGGATCACATAGCTTGGCTTGCAGGCCAGCCACATTCGATGACATAAGTTTGACTGGGGTTCTTGGCACTTCGGGGTCAGTAACAGGAGTTGGTGGCAGGGCTGTGTCTGGAACACCTGTGCCAGCAGACATGTCCAGTTTAACGAAATCATTGGTTAAATGACTAGTAGTCATGTTCTGCATGGATATTTGGCAAGGCAGAGATACATGCTCTATCGGGTGGCATATTGACTTAGGGTCAGTGTAAATATTCTTGGGTGGAGGCTCATAAAGTCAATCCAAATCAAAGGTAGCTGACGAACCAGCCCTTATCATTTCCTGCTCTCGTAGATGTACAAGTGGGGGACCAGACCTTGAGCTATTTCATTGCTGACAAAACACAATACCTATATTCTTTTGTATTGTAATTGCATTTATATAGCGCTTACTACCCCATACGAGGCGTCAAAGCACTTTTTCGGTGAGTAGCACGCTACTCCGGGACCCATAGAGGATTAGTGTTGAATTAGTATAGTGAAACATGCAAGTACATTTTAAGTGGTGGATAGGTTAGTCAGTTATTAGGATTTGGAATGATAGCAGAAGGATAGAGGAGGACAAAGGTTTGTATTTATATAGCGCTTGCTGACGCACGCTATTCAGGAAGACTACAAAGGATTAGTGGTGAATTAATATGGTGAAATATGAAGTAATTTCAGTGGTGGATATTAGTTACTTCGAGTGAGAAGGATAGCGGAGGGATAAAAGGGGAAGAAAGATTTGCATTCATATAGCACTTGTTACCCCTGACGAGGCGTCAAAACTCTTTATCGGCGAGTAGCACGCCACTCCGGAACCCATAAAGGATTACTGTTGAAAATTAGTATGGTAAAAATAAAAAGAAATATGAAGTAATTTGAGTAGTGGATATGTTATTCAGTTATTTGGGTAGTATATTAGTATAGTTTAATATGGAATTTGAGAAGTGAACATGTTAGTCTATTAATTTCGATTGAAAAGGATAGTGGCAGAGGCGAGATGGCGACCGCTGTGGACGCTTGAGCAGACCTCTCTTGCCGGACCCTGTTAGAGTGGAGTAGCGGTTTTTCTTCCTCGTTGTCGGTGCTTCTTTAAGCTTTCGCATTTGAGAGGCTTGCGGTTGAAATTTCAAGCTGAAATTGCGGCCTTACCTGAAGGTTTTACTGTTGCAGTCCTCAAACGCTGGACGCCGATGTTGGTATTTCCGCCGCTGCTTCTTTCAGCACCAGAGCGGGTGTGGAGCTGGCACAATCTCTGAGCGCCGTTCCTGGCGAGGCTGCGGTACACCTGGAGGCCGCTTTCGAAATCTGCTGGGAGACTTCGATTTTTTGCTTTGATACCGGCGAAGGGCTCCTGCAGCAAGCCCCACGCCCAGGAGGAGGGGGCTGGAGAGGCGTCTGAAAGTGCTGGGGCAGTTGCACAGGTGAGGGGAAAGACTGCACCAAGCAGTAGTAATTCGGTTTTGAGTAAGCTCCCTGAATCTGCCCCTGCTTCTGGGACTAAAGTAAAGAGCAGCCAGACTGAGAAGACTGACAAGAAAATACCTGCATTTTTTTCTGGTATTAAAGAAAAGAAGAGGGATAAAGGAGCTGTTGAGGTGAACGCTGAGTTGGCGCTTGTGGGTGCTAGTGCTCTTGTTTCTGCGGAATCAGATAGGGCTCGCAGTGCTCCTACTAATGGTCACGCTGGTAGTGGGGCGGATATTGTGTTGGATGGTGGCACTGACGCGCGCCATTTGGATTTTTTGGAGGCTCCGGCTCTCACTGAGTTGAATGGGGGGGAAAGTGTTGGCGGGGCAGCAGGGCTTTGCGCAGGGGCTGACAGAGGCTCTATGCTGGATGAAAGGCGTGCCCGTAGTGCTATGGAAGAAGCAGCGCAAGGTACATTAACCCACGAAGCTGATTCTGGAGACTTTTACTCTGTATCGAAGCAATCTACCTCATCGTGTGAAGAGCTGGCACTGCAATACTCTACCCAACTTTCAATGCTGGATGGTAGTGATCATAGTAGTCTAATGTTGGAAGAGACTGAAGAAGCTGAAGATGGGCAACTTAATACAGTCAGGAAGATTGATTTGTGTGCCAAGAAAGATGTTTTGGTTAAACCTTTGCTCCAAGTGGAACAAGGAGTGGCCGAGGGGGAGGAGATTTCTTTATCAATGATCTATCTTTCTATTATGCCTCATAGGGACGAAACGAGAGAAGAAAGCTTAAGAGTGCAGAACTCATGTCGTAAGCTTCAGAATTCTGTAAGACGACTGGTTAAATCACACGCAGACTTTTTGTCCAGATTTAATGAGGTAGAGGCCCGGATATCTACATCAGAAGACGATTTGGCTCAACATAAGGTGGCAATAGAATTAAGCTTGGCTTCAAAGGAAGATACTATTCGGAAATTAACTGACATTGAGAATCGGGCCCGCCGTAATAATCTGAGGGTTCTTCAGATTCCTGACGGGAAGGAGGGGCAGGATCCAAGGGACTTTATTGTTGATCTGTTGAAAAAGGCTTTCCCCGAACTGACCCGCTGGGATTGGGACCGTGAAATAGAACGAGTGCATAGGTTTCCTTTTAACATTCGGTTAAGAACTGGCCAGGATTCTAAACCTAGGGCTCTTTTGGTATCATTTAATAGTTTCTTGGTACGGGAAGAAGTTTTTACACTTGCTAGACCCGATAAGAAACGAAAAGGGGGCGATGTAGAGTTTTTTGTGCGGCCAGACTTGAGTCAATGTTCAGTTGAGCTTCGCTGGCAATTTCACCAAATGATTCCTGAATTTCAGTCTAAAGGGGTATTAGTTTACTTAATGTTCCCTGCTAAGTTGAAAGTTGTCCATAAGGAGCGCACTCGTTTCTTTACTAGCATTACCCCTGCCAAAGAATTCTTAAACTCTATTTAGAGTAGAAACATCAGACTCGCCACTTCATACTGATGAAAGGGAATCTGTATCTTCTTTCTTCTTTCTTCTTGCTTCTTTTTTTCCACTTCACTTTGTTTTGTTTGACTTATCTAATGGTTCTAGGGCTGTCAAAGGACTCTTTAGGGGAAGGTAAGGGGCTTTGGCAAGCTCGCATCTACAGGCCTATGTTATGTTATGTTATGTTATGTTATTATAAGCTTGCAGAGTGCTTTATCACCCAGAGGTATCTACGCGCTATCAGTGAACACACAACACCAGTAAGGACACCAAGCCAGCCGCTCACAGGGGCCCCCATGCCTCCAAGAAAAGCACAGTCTTCAGATTCTTCCTGAAGAGGAGAAGATTAGTTTCTTTCTTAAGTTTAGCTGGCAGAAGGTTCCAAGCTCGGGGACAGTGCTTGAAAATGCTCTGCCACCCTTGGATACAAGATTGAAACGAGGACACATCAAATGACATGCTTCAATGGACCGAAGGGTCCTACTTGCCGTGTATTTAATAAGCCGTTCCTTGATGTAACTAGGGGCTGAGCCATGGACGGCTTTATGTGCAATACAGAGGCTCTTAAATTTGGCTCTTTGAGCAATTGGCAGCCAATGTAGGGCCTGAAGTATGGGCGTTGCCCTGGTTCGCCTAGGTTTGTTGAAGATGAGCCTAGCCGCATCATTCATCACCACCTGAAGTCTAGCCAGAAGGTTATTTGGCAGACCATAATATAAGGAATGGCCGTAATCCAGCCGTGCCAGGATCAGGGCAGAGACAGCCAGCCTGAGGGTGGAAAAGGATAACATTGAAGATAGTTTCCTGAGCTGGCGTAATAAGGTAACAAAGGTGCGTACCACCGTCGACACCTGCTGTGTCATAGATAGCAGGGCATCAATTCTGATTCCCAAGTTCTTTACTGCCACTGCCGGTTCTGGAAACGGCCCCAGTTCGGCCGGCCAGAACAGATCACTCCACGGGTTGGCTGCTGTGATAACTGCCATGACTTCTGTTTTGTCCGGGTTTATTTTAAGAGAATTGTCCGACATCCAATTGATCGTGAACTTGAGAATGTCTTGCATTCTCAGGTAGGCCTTGGAAGACTGTTCAATCTGGATCAAAATGAGCGTATCGTCGGCATAATTGTAAACCCTGCAGTCCATCTGATTCAGGGCTGCAATCAGAGGTTGTAGATATATATTAAAGAGCAGGGGCAAAAGAGCTACACCCTGGGGCACGCCACACATCAACCTGGCAGGTTTTGACACTAGGTCAGTCAGTTGAACTCGTTGTGAGCGATCCTTGAGAAAGAAGGTCAACCAGGCCAGGACCGTGCCCTGAATCCCTTGATCCTTAATCCGCGATAGGAGTTGACAGTGATTCACGGTGTCGAACGCCGCGGATAAGTCCAAGAGGACCAGGGCGCAAGGGTTCTTTTTTGTCAGCCTTAAGTCTCAGGTCATCCAGCACAGAGAGCATCACCAATTCAGTGTTGTGATGAGCTCTGAAACCCGCCTGACTGGGCTCAAGAAGATGATTGCTTTCGAGAAAGTGTGTGAGATAATGCAAAACATGTTGCTCCAGGATTTTAGCAAGAAAGGGTAGCTGAGAGATGGGCCTAAAGTTCTTTAGATTTTTAGAATCGGCACCTGGTTTCTTTAAAAGGGGGACCACCCGTGCTTCTTTGAAATTGGAGAAGACAAGTCCCACCTCTAAAGAGCGGTTCAGCAGGGCAAGAACTTTGTCCTCCATCCCAGGGCAACCCAACTTGAAGATCCTGGGCGGACAGGGGTACCTGATTTCACCAGATTCATTATAGTGAGTAAAGACTCTTTGGTAAGGGCTGGTAACCCCATCAAGAAATTCGATATTGGCTTTTGTGGGAATAGAGGGCGGCTCGCTAGCGCAAGGAAAAGTAGGGGTCTGTCTAATTTCTACCATCAGGCCCTTTATCTTATTTATAAAGAAAATTTGAAAATCTTGACAGTCCTTTAAATTAAAGGTCGGATTTGGCCCCTTCACCATCTGCAGATCATTTAAGACTTTAAATACTTCTTTCTGCGGGTTGGCCGCCTCCGAGATTGCTGCTTCATACAAATCGTCTTCCTCAGACGGATGGCTTTTTAATATACTGCGAACTGCACAGTATATGCATCCCGCACGCTAGGCATGTGAGATTTACGCCAAGCTCTCTCACGTTGGCGGAGGACTTGTTTTTGTTCTCTGAGAGCATTATTGAACCATAGTGCTCCTTTGCCCTTATCTCTCAGTCTGATTTTATGGGCCAGAGCAACTACCTCAATAGCCTCCTTAAGTATAGACACCAGGGCAGTACTTTCACTTTCTAGGTCAACCACCGAAGACGGGGGATAAGCAGATTATGCTAGAATAGCTGTTAAGTCAGAAGCTTTCACCTGGTTCCAACTGCGCAGCCATTTCCAAACTGGTTTAACTTCCCGCTGTCTTATAGAAAGTGGAAATTGACCTTCAATCAAATAGTGGTCTGACCAGGGACAAGGGGCGATCACGAGCGGGGCTAAAAGTGGGTGAGATGACCAGATCAGGTCCAAAGTATGACCCCTCTCATGTGTAGGTTCCCCCACCAGCTGAGTAAGTCCTAAAGATACTAAGACCTCTTCAAATTGTTTAATCTGGCCATCCTTCTGGGTTATTTCCCAGTGAAAGCTGAAATCACCGAGCACCACCAATCCTTCATAGCAGGTGCGAAGGTCATGAACCACTTTCAAAAAAGGTTACATGAACCTAATTGTTGTGCTAGGAGGGCGATATACTAAAAGGAATACAACACAGTCCGTGGGGGAGCAGAACTTCACACCCAGAACATCTGCGCCTTCAATGCATTCTGAACGGAGTATTTCGGTTTCCAGAGTGTCCTTAAAAAGGAAAGCAACACCCCCCCCTCTGATGTTATCTGGACGCTTAGCATGAATACCAATAAAATTAGGGGGCAAGGCTGCCACCAAATCCGGCGTCGATGATTCATTAAGGCAGGATTCAGTGACACAGAGGAAATCCAAATTATCCTCATGTAAAAGAGAAAAGACCTCCAGACAGTGCTTCTGTAGGGAGCGAGTGTTGAGTAGTGAAAACCTACACCCCTGCCCGCTCACCTGCTTTGGCGGGATAGCTGGGGAGAGGGCCCTGATTACCAGCTTAGGACTTAAATGAGGTCTCAAAAGCCCCACCCGCTTGAGTTTCGATAGTGTTTTATCGGGCAGTAGGTGAGCCTCAGAATCATAATACACCAGGGTCTGCCTAGAGTATACCAAGGGGGGACCAGGGGTCCTGGCTCCTGGGCCCAACCTGGCGCGGACGGGCTTGCCTTTGGCGCGCCCGCTGCGCGATTCCGCTGCTGTTCGGCGCCGCCATTCCCTGAAGTAGCAGTCACCCGGGAAGGCCCGCCTGCTCCGTCCCCGGAAGTAGGTCACTCCAAGGAGAGAACAGCTATAGGTCGGTAAGCCCTCCACTCAAGCGGCAGCAGCCGTGGTGGAACGGGGCCGATGACCAGTGTCCTAAAGCCTTGTTAAAGGGGGGGCTGATTTCAAGGGTGGGGGGAAGCACTTGGGTAGGAAGGGGTGGGGGGATAGGGGGGGATGGGGTTCACCTAGGTGGTGAAAAAAGGGAAAAGAATTCACAGCAGCAAGCAGATTTTCAAATTTCAAGGTACAAAAAAAGATAAAGCTTTGGTGCCTAAAGGCGGAGGAGTGTTTGAAGCAGCATAAATGTGCATGTAGTAGTCTAGCTTTGTTTGGGTTTGTACTGTTTGTCATAGGTGGATCATTAAACCATGATAATGCCACATAAAGGATTAGAAATGTGTTCATTAAATGTGTCGGTTCTTAATAATTGGGCAAAGCGGAAGAAAGTAGCTGCAGAATTACGACATATACAGCCAGATTTACTTTGTAAACAGCAGACCCATATACCATGGGGTAAGCGAGACATGACAGATTTGGGATTTGTATTAATATCTGCCTCTGGACAATTAGGTATGACTCGGGGTGTAGCCATCTTAGCTAGACAGGATTTGGCTATTGCTGGACGGACCCTGGCAGATAAATATGGCAAGTGGGCCATAGTTGAATGTGGGATTGAAGGGCATAAGATTACGCTTTGCACTGTATACGGGTCTAATTTTGATGATCCTGTGATTCTAGTTGATTTAAATGTGGAATTAGCTACGTGGGAGCATCCATTGATTATTTGTGGCGATATTAATATTAATCTAACCAATCAGGCTTTACAGGAGGGTCCCCAGAAATATAATGGACGTAAACCAAAAGTCTTTAAACCATTATATAGTTTAATTTGTGATCATGGTTTAGTGGGTGTATGGGGTAAATTAAAGGAACATGACATGGGTTTTACTTTTTACTCTCATCCACATAAAAAATTAGTTAGATTGGACTATTTTTTTGCACCTATTTCTCTGTTAAAGGATACGTCTATTCTGTTATGCCCGAGGATTTCATCGGATCACGCCCCTATTGTGTTTGAATTAGCTTTATCAGGGAGGAGGCCTCCATATAGGTCCTTCTCATTTGACCGGAAACTTTGTTTAAATGAGGAATTCAAGGAACACATTAAGGGTTTCTTTTTAATAATAATTTGTCAGCATCTGTTAATATTATTTGGGACACCTTTAAGGCTTGTTTTCGGGGGGGAAGTTCTTAGCTTTAGTTTATATCAACAGAAGAAACTTAAGTTGGACCTAGACCGACATTATGATTGCTTTAGGTAAGAATGATGTCTCTGAATTAGTGAATAATGTGGCTAAAAATCGGTCAAACGTCTTGGGGTTTTGGAACTTTGAGAACGCCAGAAGATATTTAGCTTTTAAACAGCAAAACCATGAATTTGGGGAGGCCATCGGATGACGGTTGGTTTTGGGACTTCATATGAAGGAATCCGCGCGAACTATACAGGCGATGAAGGATCAGAGGGGTGTATTGCACTCTGACCCCCAGAGGATACTCTCTATGTTCCATCAGTTCTACACTACTCTTAATACTCAGCAGGGAGGATCCGCTGGGGGTGATAGTATATTCTTACAGGAGCGAGTGGAACAATTAGATTCTCTCCATGCGGAGCAACTTGATTCCCCGATTTCTATGACTGAATTAGAAAGTGCAGTAAACAGCTTAGCTTTAGGGAAAGCGGCAGGACCCGACAGGATTCCTGCAGAGGTTTATAGGTTGTTTTTTCACTTACTTAAGGATGAGATGTTGAAGGTTTTCCAGATGGCACAACTAGGGCAACCCCCTAAATCTTGGTCGGAAGCAGCAATTGCTGTGTTTTGCAAGAAGGGTAAACCACCGGAGTTGGTTGGATCCTATCGCCCAATTTTTTTATTAAATTGCGACAATAAAATCTACTCTAAAATTTGGGCTAACCGACTATCGAAAGTCATTATGTCTTTGGTTTCTTTAAATCAACACAGCTTTATTTCTCAACGTGGAACTGTTTCACACGTTAATAAAGTTGTTACACTATTCGATATTGCTAGTACAGAAAAGAGGGATTTAGCTCTAATTTTACTTGACGCGGAGAAAGTGTTCGGTCGTGTGGAATGGGACTATATGTCGCAATTGATGGATCGAAGTGGCTTGGGTAACAATTTTATTGTTGCTTTGCAAGCCTTGTATATCATCCCTACTGCTAAAATCTCTGCAATGGGATTTTTATCAGACGCGGTGTCTATAACTCGGGGCACCCGGCAAAGTTGACCCTGTTCTCTTTTATTTGCTCTTTATATTAATCCCTTTATAGAACAGTTAACCCACAATGCTCGTATCCCTCCATTTATGTGTCATGATTATCATTTCTCCGTATTTGCTTATGCGGATGACATAGCTGTAACTACTGTGAATCCTTCTCTCGCAATTGAGGAGATTGAGCGGTTAGCTAAATAATTTGGATTAATCTCTGGGTATAAGCTCAATGTGTCAAAAACACAAATTTTGTGCTCAGATAGTATTGCTTGGAGAGATGAGCGGGTAGTAAAAGAGGTGACATATTTGGGTATTCAAATTCGGTCTTCCATGTCTGAGTTGATGGACGTTAATTTGAATCTATTGATTCGTAAAGTTAAAGATTCTTTGGATAGGTGGGGCGCTTGCATTTCACCTTTATAGGGCGCTGTAATATCATTAAAATGAATATCCTACCCAGAGCTCTTTATTTATTCCGCTCACTACCTTTGGAAGTCACAAATACTAGATTACAACATCTTCAATCAATTTGTGGGAAATGTATCTGGAGCCCTGGTAGGCCAAGACGCCTGATGCGCTTTATGATGCTACCGCTCGAGAGAGGGGGCTTAGCAGTACCCGATTTTGCCTTATATTTTTTTACTTGTTTTTTGTTAAAGATGCGGGTTTTAATCACTGGTAAAGGAGCTCTGAATAGTGCTATGGCACCCACAATTTTTTAAATTCTTACGGGTCCAATTGCTAGACAATGTTTATTTACAGAGATGGATGGAAGTTATTACAAACGAACTCGATTTAAAGTACTGAACAGTGCTTTTAAAGTCTGGAAACGGCTACGTATGCTCAACTTAATGGGGAAAAGTTCATATTATACGCCTTTGAATGCAGTTAAGATTTTACCTTTGTTGCGTGCTTATCTAGGTTCCTGATCGATACTGTGACCTTATGCCCCTATTCGGCTATAAATCCATTTATTCCCTATATTGGCATAACCGTTCAAGTGCGATTTTCTGAAAAGTCATCTCTGGCCTCACACGAACAGAGCCACATTCCAGCATGACTCTCTGCTACTTCCTTTGCGACCAATTAGTGCAATGACAGAGCAGCAGTCACTATCTGATATTCCTAGATAACACTCCGAGTTCTTCAACAAGATAAAAACTTAGCAAACCTGGAAATCCCTGCTTGCTATGTTTTGATTAGTAATGGAACTCTAATGAGCAACTGATAACTGTCACTTCCTAGTGACATCTTTAATTGACGTCTTATGTCCAGCAAACTTGCGTCAAACCCGGCACCTGTCAGGTATAAATATTACCAACGTTGCCTTAAGCAATGAGCGAACATGTTGCTGATGCCAGCTGCCTGCATGACCCCGTGTTGGTAAAAACTAGCACTCTGTCGCTGCAGCCTGCTATCCTGTGGTGGTGAAGCTGCTGATTACCATTATCGCCGCTACAGCGCGACCTATGGTGCAGTACGCTTGAGGAGCCGTGCAGCCGTCCTCTGCGAAGACATCCAGCCCAGCTGCCCGCGGACGCTGTCACCCCTCCTTCCTCGACGCGCTGAGAGAAGCCGCTGCATTTCTCGTGCAGAGAAATCCAGTCCCGGCGCTTCCAGTTTACCCTCGCGGGTGACTGGGATATCGAGAGAGACCCCTGAAGGAGATACCAATCCTCCATCATTCTATTCAGAGGTATGGTGTTGACTAAACCCTTAGACGAGAATTCTTGAAACAAACCTTGGCAAAACCAACTTAACGTAAGCTACTTACTTACTCCCCTTTCACGTGTTAGGCTTAGGTCAGGCACACTGGGGTAGGCTTAGTTAGAAGCACCAGTTGAGTATGTTAGCCTAATGTATATATGACTGTATATATGTTTTATTACTTTTAAACCATTGTATGGCTAAGAAACCATATCAATGCTTTTACAGTTCTATTTCGCAATACTTATCTTACTGTACGTACTTTTTATAATAACAGTTATTGCAATTGTGGCAATACATTTCTCTTGTACGAGAAGAAAGACTGTTCAATAAATGTTAACCCTTTATTGATAAACGCCCGTCTCTCTATTCTCTACATACTGTGAAAGTAAACTGCACTAGACTGACTGAGTGAAATCTATGTCTATTGTTTCACACGACCCTAGAGATTGACTCTTGATCTGAGGAGCAAAGTTGTCATGTTGCACGGTTGTTGGAAAACTGAATCCCTTCTTGTCTGTGCCAAGGAAGCTGATCACTTCCCATGCAGAGAAGAAAGTTTCCAGTGACCTCTGAGCTAGTTGGTAACACAACCCAATTAAGTTTAGCATAGTCAGTGGAGGCCTGGAATATCCGCAGTTCCACGTCGATACTACTGTTTATGTTATTCCAATGCGCAGGGCCTAGTGGGAAACTAGGAACTACACTACATGGCGCCCAAACGTTTGGTAAGGCGATAAACTAACGCAAGACTTGTAGAGTAACTCAGTCGTGCATATTTCACACCCCTTTCTCCCGTAAATACTCCAATAGACGTCTGGAGTGGGTGAAAGGTTAAAATCCGCCCGACCTTAGTAGGAAGAGATTCCTATGTAAAGCTCTGGTTTATTCAACGTTGAAGGATACAGTGTTCCAAAATATTGTGCATCTAATCTTTGTCTCCTTGGAGACCTACTCTGCAAACCTCGCATTTTTACAATGCCAGAAAACGGAACCTCTGGGGCCGCAGCAGATGCGACTCAGCAAGGTCCCGAATACACAGACCCGGGTGCTATTATCATCCCGGTCCAGTTAAGAAGATCTATAACTTTAAAACTTATAGAAAACGGACTGCCACCTCAAGGTGGTACAGTAATTTTCGTGATAGAGGCTCACGAGTATCGGCAGACAGAGGTATTCTATTCATGGATAAACTTTCCAGCGATAAACGCTATAACACAAGAGTTTCACTATTACAAAATAGAGGAACCTCCGGATGAGTACGCCCCTTTCGAGGAGGTTGAAATTCCACTTAAATTTCAAGAGCACCTGCTCTGGTTTAATGGCGCCCTAAAACATAATGATCACATTACCAGGCTCGGTCCACTAGGTAGACCAGGAGCCACGTGGCCGGTTCTAGCCAGCTACACACCACATCCTGACATTATAAAAATGTCTAGAGAAGAGCTGTTAGCACAGCTAAACACATTAATAAAAATACATAGGCAATTAGTCCAATATGTAATACGGACTGCAACAGTCCAGCCAGCTGTTAATACACCACAGCTGACCCCTCATCAGGGGAACACAAATAAAATTACACCACAGAACATACAGTCATGTCTTGGTAAAACACCCGTAAAACGGGAACAAATTCCTTTCTGGTTAGCCCAGAAAATCACTCAAATAGAGGCAGTATTTCCTGATACTACCCCTATTGAGAAACACAGAATCTTGACCATCTGCCTTCCTATGGGAATCGCACCACACGTGGAGGACTGTGACACTTGGGGTACAGTCTTTGCTTCCATTTACACAAAAACACACGGTGTTCCGTCTATGGCGGTAATACCAGAAGTGCTAAAACAGATTCAAAATGAATTCGGTCCAGAACCCGCTTTAAATCTAGGTATGAAACTACTGAAAGATTTAAAGCAGGTCACGGCTATATTATTAGCCAACATAAAGGGAGAAGCAGCATCTGTGGCGATTCGCCAGAAGTTGAGGGAAGCAGATATAAAAGATCCTGTTGAGCTTGCAAAAATCATAGAAAAGTGCTATGAAGAATTAGGTAGAGACAGCTTGGGTGGAAAACCAGTTAAGCCCCAACTGCTCGAAAATCCTGAAAAATTATTTATTAAAAATAATTTAAACACTCCTAAAAAGAGCTGGGATGGAAATAAACAATCCACTCCCAAGGAAAAAGTTTTCCAGTCCAGAGGAAGGTCTCCTCGACGGAGGGAAAGAACTCCGACTCGAGAACGCCAGTCTCCCCAACGGGAGCCCTCTGAGAAAAGATATAACCTTAGAAATAGGGATAATATAAAAAAACCTGATAGATATCAAAGTATTGATACACGTCCCTCTCGATATTTTCCACAGAATTCGGAAAGAAGAGGACGGTCAGACCCAGGAGAGCACACCAAGTCCAAAGACAAGGAACCTGCTCAAAATAAGAAATCTCAATTTCAGAAAAAGAAGGTAGCCAGTATTAGAGTAATCAACCATGCCGAGAATACTGAGGACACAGTTGAAAAACGGGGAGTGGGCATTGACAATGTTGGACAGTGCAGCAGAAATCAGTATAGCGCGCAAGATCTTGATGAGTCATCTGGAGACAGTGGACACGAATGAATACATTCAGGTTGAAACTGCCGACGCCAGACTTAGCGAGCCCCATAAAATATACGAAATAACATTGCGTATGGAGGGTGATAAGACTAGGAAAATTAAGGGTCTATTTTGGGATAAGCTCTCAAAAGGCTATGATATTCTGTTAGCTGAAAAAGATTGGCCCCCGGAGTTTGTCAGGGAGTGCCCTCGTGGCGAAGAAGTGATTATGCCTGCCTTCTCGAATCACATTCCGATTCACAAAAAATACACATATGCAAGGAAATGGGCAGTAGCCCAGGCACCTGCATTATATAAAAATCATGTAGGATGGGATGAGGATTCACCTCCTCACAAAATCCAATTAAAAAGTGAACCAACTGCCCAACGGCAGTATCCCATAAAGCAAAAAGCTAAAAAACAGGTCAGGGAGATCTTAGATCAACTTGAGTACCAGGGGGTGATTGAAACATGCACCTCTCAAATGAACAATCCTTTGTTTCCTGTCTCCAAGCCAGACAATTCATATCGTCTAGTTTTGGACTACAGACACCTTAATACGTGTTGCAAAACCTTTGCAGTACAAAACTCGCATAGTGCAGCCCTAATGAATAATATAGTTAGGAAAAAA
Source organism: Lissotriton vulgaris (assembly GCF_964263255.1). NCBI lineage: Eukaryota > Metazoa > Chordata > Amphibia > Caudata > Salamandridae > Lissotriton > Lissotriton vulgaris. Next base: position 247,402,001 of record NC_141697.1, read on the forward strand.
TACAAAACGACATTAGACATTTCTAATGGTTTCTTTTGTCAAAACATTGCACCAGAAAGCAGATACTTGACCGCTTTCTCCGCATTTGGGTCACAGAAAAAATTCTGTCGACTCCCACAGGGGTTCAAGAACAGCCCAGGACTATTCTCAGCTAGGGTAACAGAGTTACTACAAATCTATGATGATGAAGCATTGTCTTACGTAGATGATATCTATCTCACAGACGACGACTTGGATACTCACTTGAAAAGAGTGAACACCATTATACTTGGGTTCGCAGCAGAGGGTTACAAATTCAACTTTAAAAAGTCTCGAATTGCCCATCTGACAGTACTGTTTTTAGGGTACGAATTATCAAGTGAAGGGAAAAGCCTAGCGGACAACTTCTTAGAGAAGTGCGCTGTACTCCAAGCTCCAAAAACGCTGAAGAATTTACAATCAATACTAGGTTTTCTGAATTTCGGAAGAACTTACATTCTAAATTACGCAGAGAGGGTTAAACCTCTCTACGAACTAATAAAACCTGATTTAAAACAAATCAATTGGACTCAAAAACACACAGAAATTTTGAGATCACTGCAAACAGACATGTTAGCAAAAACAAAATTAGATACACGTGACAACACACGTGATCTTGTAATCCGAGTCATCCCAGGAAGATGCGGATTCACGTACCTGACCTCTAATGAGGGAGAAAAGGTACCAATTTCAATTAAATCTCACTTGTACACACAAGCAGAAAAAACATTCAGTCGCACAGAAAAAACTGTGAACGCAGTGCAAATCGCATTAGCAAATGAAAGAGAACTAGCACACGGCAAACGGATTAATATCCTTACAGCGGAATCCGCCTTCGAGGCGCTATTCAGCCCAGTAAACCTGCCTACAGTGGCACTGGATCCGAAATGGATACAGTGCATAGATTCTCTAGGAGCGGAAGACGTGAAATACTATTTCGCCCCGCAATTTGAAGAACTGAATGATTTAGAATATGAAGAAGAATATCCTCTGCCAATCGAAATCCTGCCTCTCCCACAATACGCCTGTATAATCTATACAGATAGCTTTGTACAGCATTTTAATGTAGAGAGCAAATCCTACAATGCAGCATGTGCGATCATTAAAGGTCGTTGGCTGTGTGGTAAATTCAGACCGAAAGTAACAAAAACTGAATCAGTAAAGTACTGTTCGGTTCAAAGAACTGAAATCAGATCTTTAAAGATGGCGCTAGAAAATGCAGAACGCGAATTCCCCACACTTATAGTGTGCGATTCTCATTTTTGCGTCAACTCTTACAACAATAAACTGCAGAGTTGGATCGAAAACGACTACAAAGATGACACAGGTGCCACAATAAAGCATAAATTGCTCTGGAACGAGGTAGCTCTTTTAAGTAAAGAACTACAAAAGACTCACGTGATTCACGCACAGAGTCTTCAACGTGATGGTGTTCACGTTGCAGGGAATTCATTGGCTAAAACAGCCACCGCGGAAGCAACTAACCCGGCTTCCGTAGCCACAAAAAAGCGTACAGATAAGTACATAGACGGGGAAACCATGCTGGCAGTAAAAACGACCGTAAAAGGCGACTGTGCAGCACTACCCGTAAACTATCCACTCAATTATGCATACATAATCGATGCAAACTCCGTTCCTTTTGCTCGAATCCCTGGAGTGGGGGATAGAGTAATTCCAAACAGGAGCAGGAGGGGCTTCCTCCTACTGGAAGCACACATGGGGTTGGGTCTGAGACACCAAACAATCAAAGCCTCTCTGAAAGAATTGCAATCAGAGTACTGGTGGCCAGGAATGAGTATAGATATTCAATGTTTTGCTCAAAATTGTGAAGACTGCAATAGAGATCGCAGTAATGAACAGGCCAGTGTAGTTTCAGGATCCCTTCTAGACAGCATAAGGCGGTCTATCTGCGCAATCAAAGAAGAGAAGCGCGTCCCAGTGTACAACGTTTAAGACGAAAAGCACTTAAAAAATGAGGCCACCATCGCTCGGCTGACGCTAGAACGGTTATAAAAGATTTGCGAGTCCATATCGGCACATACGCAATTACCACGTTCCATTCTGACCAGGGTCCTGCTTTCAGCTCTCGAGCTTATAAGGAGGCCATGGCCAGCATGGGAATTGGGTTGCGGTATTCTTGTCCGTCGCACAAGTGTGGTAGAAAGAAAAAGCCGGGATATAAAGCAATCTATAACAGCGAAGGTATTAGGTTCAGGCGCTGGGTGGGTCAAACATTTAATAAGTGTCCAGACTAGTCTTAACAACATGCCAAGAAATTCTCTAAAAGGTTTCAGCCCATACGAACTATTGTTCGGAATTAGAATGAACGTTCAGGACCTCGATAGTCAGATGTCAGTGGTACAAGAAGAAACAACGCAGTTTGATGTAAAAGACCGTTTGGCTGTTTTACAGGAACTGAATGAAACAAGAAAATCATTAAGCAACATAAAGTTAAAGCAACAGCCAAGTACCACTGACGAGGCACCACCCGCAACAGCCCCAGCAAGGCCTGTCTGGATTCCAAAGATTGGGGATCTAGTCAGAGAAAAGATCGCGGTTAAGAAGGAATTTGGGCCTTCTTACAGAAAAGCAGTACCTGTCTTAGCAGTCACCGGAACAAGATCAGTTGTGCTACCGCCCCTTGCTGGTAAAAAGGAGAACAGAGTCGTGTCCATCGACCTGGTAAAACCACAAGCATGTGGCCTATAATCAACAGTAGGCCCAGTGGACTCCCAAGAAACAACAGAATACCCAAACTTGCAACAATCCAAGAGGTTCAAACTGAAAGACTCATCACATTCGATCAGCCTGCAGTGCACAATGAAGGACTATGCAATAATGCCATGGAACTCGTGCCTCTTGAAACACAGATTGAAACAGTTCGTCAAGAAACAACACCAGTCTACAATGATGTGGCATCAGAAAGTGCTACCGAGAGACAGATTGAAAGAACAATCCCATCAATTGACAGAACTGCCTCTGGTTATTTCATCAACTTCGACAACTTCTCTGAAGATTTTAACGTCCCCGAAGTGATGCCAGAAACAAAAAAGTCTTTTAAAGAAAAAGCAACGGAACTCTTTCATCAACTGAAGGAAATCTACCTAATTTCCCCTTGGCTAGAGTTCTGGTTCGGTCTAGGTGTATTTTTCCTCCTGCTTTGGCTCATCATGGTACTGTGTTTGGGAAAATTCATTGAAGGAAAATATATTACAATGGACACAGCAAGTCAGAACATCAACCTAGTCCTGAAACCACACAGATCATCCCACGTAAAGAAAAGAGAACTGTCAACAGTTAATGTCACAGCAATTCCAATACCTGGTGGGGTAGTATGGGAGAAAACAGACTATGAGATCTATGGTCCGGTCGAAATCCTGAAGTATCCTCATCAACTAAAGGTTTCCTTAAGTGACTTTGTGACACCAAGTACATTCTCTGATGATTGGGACTTTAACAGTATTAATGACATGATGTCTGATTTAGTAATGTCAGCTAGATTCACAGATCATGATTATTTACAAGGTTCATCTAGTTATGAGCAGTTATTCTGTTACACCCATTATGGGGATCATTACTTGCATAAATCTGCACAGCCTAGAAATGTTTTTATGTATAATCAATGGGAACATTGTGCTACACCACCTAAAAGCAGTTCTAAAGCATTTTTTGAGAAATTCAAATACTTCTCAGGGTTTAACACCAGTGATGCAGAAACATTTTATTACAAACTGTTAGATAAAACAGGAATGAAAACAATGCTGACAAATTCTAAATTGATATATTCAGAAGCATTTTATGACAAAATGATGACATTTGGTTTTGATTATTGGAAAAATAATATTGAAACGAAAACAATTTGGGGTACAAAAGATTGGCAGGTGCAAGGCATAGAAGCACTGTTTAGAACCTGCATGATACCAGAACAAATGTTATTTTTAAATGACACTGTACACCAAACATCTTGTCTTGGCCTAGCCAAGAACAAAGAAATGAAAACACCGTCTATACCAAAGCCAATACCTGAAAATACAACAGCTGATATTGAGTTAGACGTGTCACACATTTTACATTTCAACAGAACACATCCTGATTGGAAAAAGTGGTTAATCTGGCCTACAGACACAAATAGCTGTCAAGATAGGTTCCTGAATAAAACACAGGGCTTAAAAATGACCAGATTAGACCCTAGATACTCCCAGAGACAACATCCAGGGATTATAACCACATACAGTGTAGGGAAACTCTGCCTAGAATGTCTAACTACATCCACACTGGCTGAAATTAAGCAACACTTGTCTTTATTAAAAGATGGTGCTGATTTGCGCGATTTCATTCTTGGACCACGCAAACAGCGTCAGAAGCGTTTCATAGCGACCAGTATCTATGCTGCTTACAACGAGGCTTGGAAAGTAAAGCAAATTGAAACTGCTGAAAAAATACGAGAAATTGATCGTATTAATTTGGAGAAATCACTTTCTGTGGTAGACAATGGGTTAATGACTCTGTCTTCCAGAATATATTCTTTGGACAATATTGTATCCTCTGCCTTTGATGTGATAGACAGAGATTTGCTAATGTTACAACATGGCCAATCTCAATTACGCTCTATTATAGAACTAGGCTGGACGCTGCAAAATCTTTGTTCAGGCTATGTGCCTTGGCGTTTAATCAACACAACGTCATTATTTTCCATTTTTAACCTTACTGATAAACAGATCAGTTTGGCACAGAAAGGAGCAGACTATACAATCTTGAGCATCGAGAAACTTGAGAGATTACCATTGACAATGTCAGAGAGTCCTGTCATTGAATGGATAATACACGGAATTATCACAATTCCGATAACAACTTTCCGATTTCATAAATGCCTTGAGTACATACCTGCTGGCCAATATGAACAATTGGGTAAGGGATATGTTAAATCCGAATGGAAATTACCATACACTCATTCTTGCTATAGTGACAGTGACAAAAATGTATTTCTTAGTGGTGACAACTGTAAACACTCACTAAGAGGTATACTTTTGTGTCAGGGTATTAATTTACACGGAGCATGTGATGGAAATTCAAACAACCTTTCATGCCACCAGCTAGTCACACCTGCAACTCAGATAGAGCCCTTCTTTATGCAACTCGCAAACGGGAGTTACATTCTTAGAACGGATCACAGGTGCTGTGGCCTCGCGCCCGGAAAAAGTTATCTAGTACAAGTAACGTCCATGGTCAAATGCTGTATGCAAGCATTGTTTCCGAGCGGGCCTCCAGACATAGTGACTCCTCTCTGGCCTCGTCTGAATCTCTATTCTATACGAATTGATACATTAAGCAAAATGAAATCTGTGCTTTTACAGACAACAGTGCCTATAACGTCATCTAAAGAGACGTATGATCTTCTAGTCGCAAGGACGGCTACTGAAGTCCATGACCTTTTATCAACAAATTGCCCCGTGCATTTCGTAGAAATGTTCAGCCAACTCCTTAACATGTCTAGTGCAACAAGCATCCCAGGCATATTTAAGACAGTCTTTACGGGACTGCTGACACCCTTCCAGGCAATTTTGGGAATCTTTCCTAATTTTGTGCACTCCATCTTTGGTGGTATACCACTATTTTTGGGACTCATCGCAGGGATTCTATTTTTGACCATCCTGCTACGTTATGGCAAGCCTCGGCTCAGACATAGCTCCCATGGGAATGGAAGAGACAATCCTAGCAATGCGCTACAGGGACAGGATAACTAACGTCCTCGGATTGGCCAGGCTGAGAGATCTAAACATGACCTGGTTCCTTTCATTCAGACCGATATGGCAAAATTGCATTTTACCTGTGCTACGGTGTATGCTTTGCGGCGATGAATGCGTGTTGGACATCTGTCTTTCACTTCCATCAGCAGTACCAATGGACGTCGATACTTTGCTAAGTCCAATAACGGCTCACGCATTGTGTTGTCCCCAGCGGCTACCAATCCTGATGACGGCATTCGTGGAGACTCCTGTACTACAGCCAAGTGGTAACAGTGGAGCGAGTGACAAAAGCAACATCATCCAGGTACAACGTTCTGTGAGCATTGCTGGTCCTGCCTTCGATGACAGCAATCATTCTCACACCTGCCAAGTTACAGCGCTATCTAATTTGGTTGAACTATCACCTGATTTTGTAGACCAATTCTTTGCGAGCCTGTCTGATACGATGTTCTCACCCATAGAGAAACAATAACTTTTGAGAAGCTTTCCGACACACAGCGTTCCCATGAACTCTGAATTCGGCCTTCAGTTTTGATCAACAAAAACTGCCTAGTGCTTTGGAAATCTATTTTTCTTTGAATTGGACAATTTTTTCTAATATTGACCTTTTTTTTGCCACGAACAATTCTTTGCTTAACGTAAAAACTATTCTTAGAGAACAGAAGCTTCACACTTCTATTTTCTAGACACATCTAGAGACATAACAGCATAACACCAGCCTCTAGCACACATGTTATTACAATACATTTTTATGTGATGATTTATCTCGCATTTCTTCTGTCAGAGATACTTCATGTGTAATTCCTTTTGCATAATCGTTCATTGATTTCATATGCAATACCTTTTGAATGATTACTATGCTTTAAAAAACGTACAGTACTTAAATTCCATGTATTACAAGTACGCCTATTTCGAATGCATTTATGTATTTTGGGGTGGGCAATGTTACACATGCATCTAATTGCTTAGTTTTAGTAATTTTGATGGACATGTAGACGTGGAGTGGGTGTTGCGTGCTTATCTAGGTTCCTGATCGATACTGTGACCTTATGCCCCTATTCGGCTATAAATCCATTTATTCCCTATATTGGCATAACCGTTCAAGTGCGATTTTCTGAAAAGTCATCTCTGGCCTCACACGAACAGAGCCACATTCCAGCATGACTCTCTGCTACTTCCTTTGCGACCAATTAGTGCAATGACAGAGCAGTAGTCACTATCTGATATTCCTAGATAACACTCCGAGTTCTTCAACAAGATAAAAACTTAGCAAACCTGGAAATCCCCGCTTGCTATGTTTTGATTAGTAATGGAACTCTAATGAGCAACTGATAACTGTCACTTCCTAGTGACATCTTTAATTGACGTCTTATGTCCAGCAAACTTGCGTCAAACCCGGCACCTGTCAGGTATAAATATTACCAACGTTGCCTTAAGCAATGAGCGAACATGTTGCTGATGCCAGCTGCCTGCATGACCCCGTGTTGGTAAAAACTAGCACTCTGTCGCTGCAGCCTGCTATCCTGTGGTGGTGAAGCTGCTGATTACCATTATCGCCGCTACAGCGCGACCTATGGTGCAGTACGCTTGAGGAGCCGTGCAGCCGTCCTCTGCGAAGACATCCAGCCCAGCTGCCCGCGGACGCTGTCACCCCTCCTTCCTCGACGCGCTGAGAGAAGCCGCTGCATTTCTCGTGCAGAGAAATCCAGTCCCGGCGCTTCCAGTTTACCCTCGCGGGTGACTGGGATATCGAGAGAGACCCCTGAAGGAGATACCAATCCTCCAAATTCAAATTCAAATTCAAATATAGCTTTATTCGATTTTTTGATAAAATCATAAAAGCATACAAATACATTTTCACATCAAATTTTAAAAATTTAACCCCAACGAATTTATAGGACTCAATAAAGCAATTTTACAAGTAATAAAAATCAATGGTGAAATTACAATAGTAGACCTCATGTAAAAACGTATGGAAAAGTTAAAAACATGTAAGGGTTACGTCATAGAATTTCTATGTCTCATCACTGACATTAAAAAACGGGAAACAAGGAAAGTGACATATACCTCATCTAACAGTAGTAATTTTTCATAGGCATTTTTACATGTTCTTATGCCCCAGTGTTTTAAGAGTGGTAATAAGTACAGTTTTCTTGGGGCAGAATAAAAGGCACAAAAGAACATAATATGGATATTACTTTGTGATGAGTGGTCATCACATGGGCAAATTAGGTTCGGGACAGTCCATTCATTTTGTTTTGGGAAAGTGACCATACGAAAGAAGGTGCCTAGACGCAGCCTGGTAAGAAGCATACGACAATAGGATGACGTTTCGGTCCTGAGATACAATTGCAGACCTTCAGTGGGAGTAATTCTTTGATAACTCAAGGTGGTATTTTTGAGTTTCTCTGCATCCCATCTAACGCCCTCCAGGTGGGTAATTAGAAGTTTTTTGAGGGACGACCTAGACAGGTTTTCTAAAGACTCTGGGTCATCATAATATTCAGGACAGCCAATCTTGGCAAACATCCATCGTACATGACGCAACCATTTTATTTTTGATACAGCGTCCAAGTTCATGCAGTCCGTGATGAGTTCTCTGTTAAGTTGGCATTCCCTGGTAGTCCAAATTTTATGCCAAAGTAAACACGGTGACAGCTTTATGGAATCACTGAGGTATTTGAGGCCAGTCTCAATATGAGTGATAAAAGTTGAAGTAGATTTACTCACCCCCAATAAATAACGAATAAAAAGATTCTCACAAATCTGGAGTGAGGTCACGTCTTCAAAGCCCCATAAACCTGCTCCATAGGTAACTGTCGCTACACACTTTGCTTGGTAAATCTGTATCATTTCAGCGGTCGGTTTGCCCCCAACTTTCGTTGCAAAAGATCTCAGGGCACCAATAGCACGAGTGAAAGCAAGCCTCCTAGCCGATACTGCATGTTTCCAGGCTCCTTTTCTTTCAAAGACAACCCCCAGATAACAAAAGGTGTCTGTGGTCTCAATTCTTAGTCCGTCAAGGTATATCGAGCATTGTGGCCTTTTGCTCTTTCTGGTGCACGGCATAGAGAAAGTTTTTGAAATGTTTACTTTCAAGTGTCTTTGCCCCATATAGGACGTGAATTCTCTTACCGCTCTCTGCAACCCTAGCCTAGTCCTCGACATAATAGCCGCATCATCGGCGTATAATAGGATGGGTACAGGCCTACCATTGACAGCTGGATAGTCAATCTGGAGCTTTATCAAATGGTCTACCACAGAATTTATATAGAAGCTGAATAGAAGGGGCGCAAGTATACAACCTTGTCTAACCCCTCTGTTTATGGAAAATTTCTGTGTACATTGCCCCTGGGTCCCGAACCTCACCCTGGCACCAGCATCTCTATAAAGTTCCTTGATAAATATCACAATAGTGGGATCCACCCCAATATGCTCCAATGTTGACCAAAGCTGCAAATGATCCACACAATCAAATGCTGAGCTGAGGTCAACAAATGTAACATACAAATCCCCTTTTTTAGCCTCAATGTATTTTGACATTAATAAGGACAGGTTTAGACATTGCTCCTGGGTTCCCAATCCCTTTCGGAATCCATATTGGAATTCCGAAATGACCTTGTTTTCCGTCTCCCAGTGCTGAATCCTCTTTAGGACGATCCTTCCTGCAATTTTCATAAGACCGTCTAGTAAGGATATGGGACGGTAGCAAGCCGGATCGTCCCTGTTTCCCTTTTTAAAGATGGGGACTACAATGGCATCTGACCAGGTATTAATTAGGCCGCATTTGTTTCCCATATTCAGGACGTTCGTTAAAAGGGGTACCCAAAATTCCAAATTTGTTTTATAAGCATCCACTGGTGTATAATCAGGACCAGGAGCTTTCCCTGAAGGACTTTCCCTGATTGCATGTTCAACTTCTAGGGTGGTAAAGACCAGATCAATTGGATACGGCAAGGCTGGGGGATCACTTGGCTGCTTTTCTCGAGTAGAATTATTCGAGAGTAAAAGTGCCTTTTGTTGGTTCGTATTGTTTCCCTGTAGGTTACTATAGAGTTTCCCGTAGTGTTCCACCCAAAGGTCTGCTGTAATTGCCACATCTATGCAGTTATCAGTGTGTTTTTCATTATATACTGATCTGATCACTTTCCAGAAGAGGTTAGTGTCCTTATTCCTGGCAGCTTCTCCCAGTGCTTCCCAGGCTTCCTTTTTCATCATTAGTTTCCTACGGTTAATTTGTCTCTTGTACTCTTGTCTAGCCTCAGAGATCTGGGCCCTATTTTTCGGCATGACGTTTGAGACTTTCTTCAGTTTCTTTAAGGCAGCTGTGCACCCCGAGTCAAACCACCCAGAAGCACATTTCCCCTTCTTTTTGTGGATCTTAGTTAGAACACTTTTTATGTACTCCTGTATTTTAGTGAAAGCTGCCATGATCACCTTAGGTTCCACATCTTCTTCCAAGCAGACAAAAATATCTGCAGAACAGGATGATATTAAATTATGGAAGAAGATTGTGGGGTTCAACTTCTCCCACTTAAGGACGTAACCATTTATCTTTGTTAAGGTTACCTCCAATGGATACAATCGGCCACTAAATTCCTTTGATTTCTCCACTGGAAGTCTAACCCCAAAAATGATCGGGTAGTGGTCGCTCATTGGATCATCCCCTATCTCCCAAGAAGTTATAAAGTTGGGCGAAATGGGGGATATCAGTGCAAAGTCTATTGTGGTTTCACAACCTCTTCCATTGTATGTTGGGGCAAAGGGAACTGGAGGAGAACATGCCTGATTAACAAAAGTGAGGTCAAAAGTGAACATAATACTGTTAAGGAGAGACCCCAGCTTAGTGTGTGAGAAATGAAAAGGACAGTCCTCGTCACGATCTGCAAGGCCGCACAAACCTAACTCAGAAAGTGGGCAGACCGCACAATTAAAGTCTCCCACCCATATAACTGTATGGTCTCCTACATTTCGATCCCTCACTTTATGGATACAATTTAACATTTTATTTAGAGTAAATTCCATTTCATGTGATGGCATGTTATTATAAAAGTTCACCAGTATGACCTTTTGTGTGGAGCCCCATTTAAAAGACAGAATTTGAAAATATTGGTCAGAGTGGAAATTAAGCACTTTTGTATCCCCCACATTTGACATGTATATACACAGACCCCCTTTGTTACGGCCCTGGGTGGCGGGAGCAGCAGGTGTATGGAATGTTTGATACCCCATGATATGCTTTTCTTCTACAAGCCAGGTTTCTTGTAGGCAGAGTATACCGTGCTTCTGGACAGTCTCCAGCCAAGGTGTATGCTTGATCTTATTACCCAGTCCTGCTACATTCCATGATAATAATGAATGTTTCTCTTCACTTTCTACCTGCTGTGTATGGCCCTCACTCTCCATTACCTCTACCTGATCTTGCAAAGCGGCCATGTCTAGATGTTGTGTGACTCGCACAGGGGGCAGGTGCTGGTAAGAGGATGGTGAAACCACCATCAAGTGGGACAAGTTGTTAACGATGGGTAGGGATGTGTTGCTATTACTATCAATCTTTGCATGGTTTTGATCACTTGATCGGAGTGTTTGATCGACTGTTCCCAGTCAATCCACCTGATCTAAGCATCCAAACCTATTCATGGTGGGTGCACCCTCCCACCAATTATTTGGAGGTTGCCATCGCTGCCCCTGTCCCTTCCAGTTATGGTTGTGGACTATGGTCCAAGCCCCAGGAAACTCTGCTAGCTGTTTTGGAGGGTAGAAGAAGGTTAGGGGTTTGGTGACAATAGTTTGTTCAACATTCATGTATTGGTCCCATGTGGTAATAAGATGGGCCGTATGAGGGTCCGCAAAAGACACCACGATGCAGTCTCCTGGTATCGATTTGTAGGTACGGCCCACCCAGGGGACTCTCCTGACCATTAATACCCTACTCCTGTTGGTATGAGGAATCTGCCTATTGGTATTTAGCCAGTGGATCACTTTGTTTTTTAAGGACCACTGGGTTTCCACAATCTCAGGGGCAAGCGGAGGTACCCCTGCCAAGATAGCCACATAGGGCCCTGCCTCAGGGGGAAGATCAATGTAGCCTCCTCGGAAATTCTGATGGTTCGGGTATAATTTTGGGGTGTGTTCTAATAGAGGGGTAATGGGATTATTGACCTTCTGCTCAACTCTAGAGGGGGGTTTGGGCTGGGGATGTTTTTTAGGTGGTTTTTCCTCTGTTTTTGGGGGGTTGTCAGCAACATTGACAAGTGTCCTAGGTTTAGGGATCGGAGTGGGTTTGGATAATGAGGGGGGTAAAGTTGCAGTCGAAATCAACGGGGCAGGATGGACCTCCTTAAATGCTGTCGCTGCTTTGGTGCCAATGTTAGAGGCTGAAGGAGATTGGATAACATCATTTCTAGCCAATGATGGACTCTCGTTAATATGAGGATGTGTTACTTCTAGCTGTTTTAAGCTGAGCGTGGCTAGAGATACTAATGTTTTGTCCATTTCGAGTAGGTGGTTCTCAATGCGTGACAGTCTGAGTTCGAAAGGTGTCAATAATTGTTTTAAGGTGACCCAGACTGTCTGAAGAAAGTCTTCATCATCGCCCACTTTATCCTTATCCCTCCCTGCCTCATTTGGCCCTCCCAGTGTAAGGTTATCTTCAGGGATAATAAAATTCTCTCCCGTGGGGACAGTAATGAAGTTACTATCACCACCTATTTGATGGATAACTGGGGGTGGTGTTCGTTTAGGGTCCCCTTCATTGTGTAAAGATCTTCTATGGTTGAAAAACTGCTGCCTTGCAACTTTGGCTTTCTTTCGGGCAAAGGCGGATTTTACTTTGTTTTTCTTCTTCAGGGGTTGACTACCTGGGTTTGTACTTTTTGTTACCGAGAAGGAGGGGACACTTTTAAGCGACAAAATGGTGGGATTTCCCTGTTCATTAGGTGGATCACCCTCACTAGGTTGGGCGGTCATAGGGGAAAAAATAAATGAGGAGTCTGTTGATGGTGGAAAAGAGAGAGTGGGAGAATGATGAACATCAACTTGGATCAACAGAGGTGGCGGACGTTCCACCTGTTGGGGAGATGCAACGGACGCAATATTTCCCAGTGAGGATTTTTTTGAGTTTGCAAATGTTTGGGAAAGCCTGCGTGCGGCATCTAACTCCATTGAAACCCTCTTCTGCATTTTAGTGATCTCGGCGTCTATTGCCAAGTTTGTTTTAACAAGAAAATCGTCCAGAGTGCCTTTTGGCTTAGTTAAACCCATCGCAGTCTTACTACGACTCCCCCGAGTACACATAATGCGTGACAGTTACAGTGTCTGTATGGTACTCACTACAGTTACAGTCTGAGGGCAGACAACCGTATACGGAACCAAGGGGGGTGGGCCAGGCCAGTCCTCTTAGGCCTCGAACGGCCTAAAACGGTCCCGCCCTTGTCCCGGGCTTCTCCCGGCGCCCTCCCGCGCGCTCCCGCGCAGCGGGAAAGATGCTTGGCTTTTATGCCTGTGAGGCTGATGGAAAGGGGGTGGAGCCGGCAGGGAGAGCAGCCCAGGTGGTAACGGGCGCGCGGGGGCTCCTGGTCCTCGGAGTCCCCCGCTAGGAGCTCGCAGCCCTGCCGGTCAGGTGAAACGCCCAAGCCTCCACAAAGAATTGACGATGACAGGCTGTTAACCGCGCTGCGGGACCCGCGAAGCGGGTCCGGCAAGTCGCAGCGGTAACAGCGGCAGCAAAGAGCAGGAACCCACCAGAAGTCCAAGGTGAGGCTGGCGTCTTGTTAGCAAAGTGCCCAAAAGGAATCCACTCAGGGGGCGTTGAGGCGCCGATTAAGAGCACAGGATGGGGGAGGAGCCGGCAGGGAGAGCAGCCCAGGTGGTAACGGGCGCGCGGGGGCTCCTGGTCCTCGGAGTCCCCCGCTAGGAGCTCGCAGCCCTGCCGGTCAGGTGAAACGCCCAAGCCTCCACAAAGAATTGACGATGACAGGCTGTTAACCGCGCTGCGGGACCCGCGAAGCGGGTCCGGCAAGTCGCAGCGGTAACAGCGGCAGCAAAGAGCAGGAACCCACCAGAAGTCCAAGGTGAGGCTGGCGTCTTGTTAGCAAAGTGCCCAAAAGGAATCCACTCAGGGGGCGTTGAGGCGCCGATTAAGAGCACAGGATGGGGGAGGAGCCGGCAGGGAGAGCAGCCCAGGTGGTAACGGGCGCGCGGGGGCTCCTGGTCCTCGGAGTCCCCCGCTAGGAGCTCGCAGCCCTGCCGGTCAGGTGAAACGCCCAAGCCTCCACAAAGAATTGACGATGACAGGCTGTTAACCGCGCTGCGGGACCCGCGAAGCGGGTCCGGCAAGTCGCAGCGGTAACAGCGGCAGCAAAGAGCAGGAACCCACCAGAAGTCCAAGGTGAGGCTGGCGTCTTGTTAGCAAAGTGCCCAAAAGGAATCCACTCAGGGGGCGTTGAGGCGCCGATTAAGAGCACAGGATGGGGGAGGAGCCGGCAGGGAGAGCAGCCCAGGTGGTAACGGGCGCGCGGGGGCTCCTGGTCCTCGGAGTCCCCCGCTAGGAGCTCGCAGCCCTGCCGGTCAGGTGAAACGCCCAAGCCTCCACAAAGAATTGACGATGACAGGCTGTTAACCGCGCTGCGGGACCCGCGAAGCGGGTCCGGCAAGTCGCAGCGGTAACAGCGGCAGCAAAGAGCAGGAACCCACCAGAAGTCCAAGGTGAGGCTGGCGTCTTGTTAGCAAAGTGCCCAAAAGGAATCCACTCAGGGGGCGTTGAGGCGCCGATTAAGAGCACAGGATGGGGGAGGAGCCGGCAGGGAGAGCAGCCCAGGTGGTAACGGGCGCGCGGGGGCTCCTGGTCCTCGGAGTCCCCCGCTAGGAGCTCGCAGCCCTGCCGGTCAGGTGAAACGCCCAAGCCTCCACAAAGAATTGACGATGACAGGCTGTTAACCGCGCTGCGGGACCCGCGAAGCGGGTCCGGCAAGTCGCAGCGGTAACAGCGGCAGCAAAGAGCAGGAACCCACCAGAAGTCCAAGGTGAGGCTGGCGTCTTGTTAGCAAAGTGCCCAAAAGGAATCCACTCAGGGGGCGTTGAGGCGCCGATTAAGAGCACAGGATGGGGGAGGAGCCGGCAGGGAGAGCAGCCCAGGTGGTAACGGGCGCGCGGGGGCTCCTGGTCCTCGGAGTCCCCCGCTAGGAGCTCGCAGCCCTGCCGGTCAGGTGAAACGCCCAAGCCTCCACAAAGAATTGACGATGACAGGCTGTTAACCGCGCTGCGGGACCCGCGAAGCGGGTCCGGCAAGTCGCAGCGGTAACAGCGGCAGCAAAGAGCAGGAACCCACCAGAAGTCCAAGGTGAGGCTGGCGTCTTGTTAGCAAAGTGCCCAAAAGGAATCCTCCATCATTCTATTCAGAGGTATGGTGTTGACTAAACCCTTAGACGAGAATTCTTGAAACAAACCTTGGCAAAACCAACTTAACGTAGCTACTTACTTACTCCCCTTTCACGTGTTAGGCTTAGGTCAGGCACACTGGGGTAGGCTTAGTTAGAAGCACCAGTTGAGTATGTTAGCCTAATGTATATATGACTGTATATATGTTTTATTACTTTTAAACCATTGTATGGCTAAGAAACCATATCAATGCTTTTACAGTTCTATTTCGCAATACTTATCTTACTGTACGTACTTTTTATAATAACAGTTATTGCAATTGTGGCAATACATTTCTCTTGTACGAGAAGAAAGACTGTTCAATAAATGTTAACCCTTTATTGATAAACGCCCGTCTCTCTATTCTCTACATACTGTGAAAGTAAACTGCACTAGACTGACTGAGTGAAATCTATGTCTATTGTTTCACACGACCCTAGAGATTGACTCTTGATCTGAGGAGCAAAGTTGTCATGTTGCACGGTTGTTGGAAAACTGAATCCCTTCTTGTCTGTGCCAAGGAAGCTGATCACTTCCCATGCAGAGAAGAAAGTTTCCAGTGACCTCTGAGCTAGTTGGTAACACAACCCAATTAAGTTTAGCATAGTCAGTGGAGGCCTGGAATATCCGCAGTTCCACGTCGATACTACTGTTCATGTTATTCCAATGCGCAGGGCCTAGTGGGAAACTAGGAACTACACTACACCTTCTATATTTGGGGATAAAATTGCTCAAGATTGAAAAAGGAAAGGCATTAAGAATTTAGGGGATTTTTACTCTTCGGATGGGGTGTGTAAATCCTTTAATGAGTTAGTCTTACAATATGGTTTGCCCAAAGCTCAGTTTTGAACATTTTTGCAGATTAGGGATTTTTTATTTCGGACTAATGCTAATATGGTACCCCATTCCCTTATAGAGATGGTTAGACGACAGCCAAAAATTGGGGTTTTATATCAGTTACTTTTATCAGCTAGACCAGTTGATCTGGATAAATACAATATTAAATGGTCCAGAGAGTTGGGAGAATCGGATATCTCGGTTGTGAAACTTACTGCAATGTCTAGGGAGACGTTAATGTCAGCAAAATTGAAAGTTCCGTTTTTTAAAACTTTATTTGATTTATATTATACCCCTGCTCGGATGGCTAAATAGGGGGTTGGGTTTGAGGGGAAGTATTTTCGATGTGGGGATGATAACGCTGACAGTGTACATATTTCGTTTGGTTGTGACAAACTGTTTAGATTTAATGACTGATATAGAAAAAATGTTGTCTTTGGTTATGAACTTTCATCTGACTATTACTCCCGCTATGATGTTATTAGGGGAATTACCTGCAAGTAGTCTATTGAATATAACATATCAACATCGATTGTTGATTTTTTTTCTATGACTGTCGCTCGTCTATATATTGCTGCTGAATGGCTGCAGAAAGATCCCCCGCCATTTGAAATATGGCGTGACAAAAATTTATAATTTATGTAAGTTAGAATGGGGCCTGTTTTCAGTTAAAGGGCCTAAAAAACGTCATACTGGTATAAGTATTTGGGGTGCCTTTCATGATTATTTTGAGGGATGAATTCATTTTGTATATTTATATATCTATGTTTTTTTTCTGTTTTTTTCCCCACTGATATTTAATGTATATTGTAAATTGACTTGTGTTATTTTGCTGCTGTGAAACTGAAAATAAATAAAAATAAATAAAAAAATGAAAAGGATAGTGGAGGGATAAAAGAGTGAAAGTTTTTTTTTATGCCTTAGCAATAGGAGGAGGCTTTTGGATGAGTAAAAAGGAGTTTTGGAGGGGGTGGACTCAGAGGAAAGAGTTTAGAAAGTTTTTTTTTAGGGGATCGGTATAGTAAAAGAGGTGTCAGATGATGCAAGGAGGGGTAGAGTAGGAGAGAGTCTAGAAAGGGTTATTTTGGCAATTATAGTAAATGTTAGAGGTTTGGGATAAATGAGAGAGTGGACGTAGAGGATATATTGATAGATGTATAGGATGAAAGATAGGGAAGTGCATTGGAAGGAGTAGTAGAAGAAGTTTGAGATGAGTCAGAAGGTTGGGCTAGAAGATCTATTGAGCGAAGTATAGGCTGAGAAATAGGGTAGTGCATTAGAAATGCTAAATTAGAAGAAAGTGATACATTTATAGATCCATAATTTCATTGAAAGTATATAGATACATAAAGGTAAGTATATGTAGATTAAAGATATTGATAGAGTCACAGGAAGAGAAATAGGGTAATGCATTGGATATGCTTTTTCTGGAGAAAAGTAACAGATACACAGATCCAAGTACGTGGAAGGTACATAGATGCACAATGGAAGTATGTACATGTAGTGCAAAGATTATTTTTATTTATTTATTATTATTTTTTCTCTCAACAACATAATTATTTTACATGTTTATACAAAGTAATACACAAAGATAGGTACATATCTATAGTGAAAAATAAATGCTTGTACACAGAGGGATATGCTGTAAATTTCTGTTTGCGTATAGGGTGCTTATGTGGGAAAGAGCCAAATCTTGAGTAGTTTTCAGAAGATAAGGTGGTTGTCAGTGGACCTTATGCTGGGGGGGTAAAGAGTTTCATAGTGTGGCTGCTTGAACAGAGAAGGATGTGCCACCCATGGTTTTTTTCTTGTATGGTGGAATTTTGAGGCGAGATGCTCTTTTAGAGCGGAGGTTCCTTTGCTGAATGTGTTTTGTGATTTTATTCCTGATGAAGAGCGGTCCCATTCCATGTATTGCTTTGTGGGTGATACAAAGCAGCTTGAACATGGATCTTCTGGCAACCGGTAACCAATGCAGGGCTTTCCAGGCAGGGGAGATGTTGTCACGCGGTTTGATATGCAAGAGTAGTCTGGCAGCCGAGTTCTGAATCCGTTGTAGTCTTTTCATGGTCGTTAAAGGTGATCTGTGGTAGAGGCTATTGGCGTAATCGAGTTTGGACAGAACAAGGGAGATGGTAGCTTGGACCTTGTGTGGAAATCCCAAATGAGGGAAAATTTGTTGCAGCGTTTTTATAGTAGCAAAGCTTGATCTTGCTAGTTTATCCACTTGGGCATTCATCGACAGCCTGGAGTCCATGGTCATTCTGAGGTTTCTTACTTCATTCGATGCTTTAGGCAGTGATCCCAGTTCATCAGGCCATGCGGCAAGCGGGTTGTAATGTTTCCACACGTGAGTATTTCAGTTTTTGAAGCATTCAATTTGCGATGGCTCCAGGTCATCCACTGATCCACCGCTCTGAGACAGCTGAAAATTGGTGATTTTCCAATGTCTTTGGGGCATTCCAGTTGAAGGAGTATTGCGTGTCATCTGCATAGTTATAGCACGTGAGGTGAAAATTATTGATCAGTACTGGTAATGACTTCATGTAGATGTTGAAAAGCATGGGCGAGATGATAGAACCTTGAGGGACCCCTGCTTTTGTTGAGTATGGTTTAGACGAGAAAGGTGGGGTATGGATGACATTAGTTCTGTTTCGAAGGTAGGACGCTATCCAGTCTAAAGCAGTTCACTCTATGCCGGCTTCATAGAGTCTTTGTTCAGTGTATCATGGTCAACCGTGTCAAAGGGAGCTGAGAGGTCCAAGAGGATTTAACTATCTGTTTCTGGTGGAGCCAGTAATTGCTGTAAAACAATACCCTTTTTCACAACTATATTTTCTTTTGCCCTTTATGAAAAAACGGGCTACTGCATTTTATTACTACCCACTGGGTTTGTGACATTACTAGAATTTGCAGGGTAATTTTCACTCATTTACTTTTATGTTCTACTGCACATTCGACTTTAGTTTGTGGTAGTATAATTCCATGCAGGTCAAATTCATAACTGAGGAGTCATTTAGTTGCGCTTTCAAAAACCACCTAGCACCAGGTCCGCACCACCGCCTCAGCGCACACCACATCAGAACCAGTGCACACCACCTCAGCATCAGCGCAGCACCACCTTAGCACCAGCGCAACACCACCACAAGCACAGCCTCACCTCAGCACTAATTCAGCACAAACGCAGCAGCACTTCAGCATCAGCACAGCACCAACTCAGCATTACTCAGAACCACCTGAGCACCAATGCAGCACCACGGCCTCAGCATGACTCAGCACTACAGCATCACTCAGCTCCACCTAAGCATCACCTCCGTATCAGCACATTACCACCTCAGCATCACCTCAGCATCAGCACACCACCACCTCAGTCTGCCCTTGGTATCTGGAATCTGTTGATTCTTCCTCAAATCTATCAGCTGGTTGTGTGGTAATTCAACTTCCACCATCCCATTGTTTATGCCCCCCCACCCCATAACAAAACAAGCATTTGCAATGCAATAGGTCTCGCATTTGCGAAACCCCAAGCCACTGGCATCGTAAATGACAGTGCCCCCCACCTATCTGTTTTTAAAATCAGCACATAGATAAAAGCTTTGTCATTCACAATGCCAGTAGCCGAAAGATTCGCAAATGCGATGCCCATTACACTGCAAATGCCCGCTTAAAGTTAATTCGAAGTGCTCTGCTAGGAAAGAATGGCAACGGTCAGGTGGTGAGCCTAGGCAGGGTCGATGCTGAGTAATATTGGAGGACATGCAGAGACACAGCTTCCGGGAGTGCAAAAACAAAGCAACAAGAAACAGCGGAGAGGTGTCCAAGTCAAATCTTTACTTACACGTCGGGTCAGCTAAGTAACAATAAGGTGTAATGTCTAGCAGAGACGTCACATCTCACGCATCCCAAGTAACAATAACACAAACAATTGTACACATCCACTATTATAAGGACAGGTTTGGCCACAATCGGAGGGAACGAGACAGAGGACGTGGCTTCCCAATGCCCAGAGTGTGCTGGACCCGCCTTGTGCTGGAGTTGCGTCTCCTGGTGGGGGTTTTATGGATAATATGTGCATTATGGTTAGACAAAGAATGTAGAGCGCTAAGGCATATCGCATGATTGATCTGTGGAACTTAGACCTTGGGGTTGAATTGCCATCACGTTAGCATTTGGGAGTGGGCCATGCCTCCCCTCCCCCTTGGTCCTATCTAGCAAGACAGTTAGCTTTTTTTTGTCACCCTGAAAGATATTTCATTTTATTTTTTTTATTTATATTTTCAAAAACAAATACAAACAATATAGCATATGCAAATTAAAGGTGGATACTGGATGACAAAATGAAAAAAAGGATGAGATTAAGGATGAGACAATAACAGAAAATTACAGAGCAGCTCATATAGTGATAAGCAATACAGTGAACCATATGTTAGGGCCTGTACACAAGAGGAAACTACTGTCTCGAAGAGTAACAGATGCACTGGTGTAAGTTGCAGCCAAATAAATAAAAATACAAGAGACAGAGGCGAGTAAGCAAGGGTGGTTCAACTTTCTGAGGTGGTAATGACTTGGGTAGTGTTGATGTCCCCAATCCGGTGAACGAGCATGTATGTTGTAAAAGGACCCCAGACATCATGTGGTCGGGAGGTAAGAGGGAGGACTTTGGCAAACATGTATGTTTGTTCCTGCCGGAATATCATGCTGTTAATCCAGTCCTTAATTTTGGGTGCTCTGCCCCGATCCCACCTGCATGCAATACGCCGTTTAGCCAGGACAAGGGCAAAGGAAGTAAATTTCCTGTGCGCAGCTAGTTATTCAGTGTAGCCTAACAGGGCAAGTAAAGGAGAGAACGGGAGTTGCAACAATGTCATTTGTTCTTGGCGCCAATAGTCTTGTACAGTGCTGCAGTCCCAGGCAAGGTGTAGGAGATCAGCCCCCCCAAAGTACCACATTGATCACACCTGTCATTATCACGTAGTTTGAATCTGTACAATTTGGCTGGGGTATATAGTAAGTGCGATGTAGGAATTTAAAATGGAGGATGCAGGGACGGCTACTGGACGTGCTTTGTTCCGTCTTTTTTGTAAGTCCATTGCCCATCTGTGACTACTTGTCCCATATCAGCGGCCCATTTATCTCGAGCAGCTGTGTGTGGGGGTCGAGGAGAAGTAAGACAGTTAGCTTGTCCAACTTCTCCATAAGTATCCAGAATGCTTACCATAATTCACCTATATCCCACTCACAAGAAACAACTGAGCAGCATTGGTGTCCTCAGTAGTGGTGCTGACTGTAGACTCTTTGGCAATGGGGAGTGCATTATTAACAGCTTGGGCCTCCTCACTCGGCTGCAGTCCCACAACTGGTTTGTTAAGTGTAGACATACCCCCATAATCTTCTGCTGAGGAAGATCAGTACAAAACTCTACAGAGGCCCTCATGGCAGCCGTAGGCTCTAGTCTTACGACTCTCGCAGATGTCCCATTGAAGGGCCCAGGGGGGTGGCCCAGCCTGTTCCTGGCATTGCCAGACGCAGCACAGGCCCGCCCTTGGCCCGGGCTTCACCCTAGCACGTCCTGCGCAGCAGGACAGGAGGGTGTGCTTTGTAGAGTGATGTCAGAGGCTACTACACCTCCTCCAAACACAACTCTGCAGCTGTGTCTTCCTGTGCTGGGGAGGTGGGAATTGCGGTGGCGGCGGTCTTGCACCGGGCTTGTGGCGGTCCGATCACCAACCTCGGAATCGGGCAGTCGGACCGCCACAGCAGATACGGGAGTCTTGGGACAGCCCATAATGCTATACTGCAGAAAAGACTCGTAATCAGGCCCATAATGCTATACTGCAGAAAAGTAAACATGTCAACGCCCCTCCTGTGCAGAGCCACACCTGGAATCTCTCTCCACTGTGAACCACACATGATTAGTGCACGCTTACAGTTTTAACAAACTTCACTCACTGCAGCAAGCAACCTACCCCAATGAAAAAGCACACTTTTCTCTAGAGAAACATCCACACTAATTAAGGCACTCAACAAAACTTGTGTCTCATGCATGTCATGAACTGTACTTGGGTGTTGGTAGTACATTGTGATAGATATGTAGTATCCCTGCACTGGACAATCCATGACCTTGAAAGTGAAACATCTCTGTGGCATGGCTGGTTTCGAGACAACACAAATTCAGTCAGCATCCATTGAGTGACAGGCACTTGAAGGTCTTCTTTCTAAAGAGGTAAAGTGAAATATTTAGCACCCACAATTCTTTACCATCTTAATTTTTCTAGTTGCAACAGCCGGCCCACAATCCAATAACATACCAAAGTATTGGTTGCATGAGGAAGTTATAAAGTGAGGTTATGTTACCAGGTCTGACTGACAGCAATGTTCATGACCTGAAGAGTGGCTTCTCACCACCAAGGAGATGCATGTTTAGTGGTTTCGAGCAGAACAGTGTCACACCCAGCATTCTTTTGTGTTTATAATATTACAATTGCATTTCAGGCCTTGATGCATATTAACAAAGTTCAATGATTGGTGCATTTTATGTGTGTAAACTTAGCATATGTATATTTGGGCCTGGAACCTAACCTCACCCCCCTAAGCTGGTGAAATATTCCATGTGTGTGCAAAACTGTTTAACCTTCTATTGCTGTAGTAAATAAAATGACATTTGCCTACCTACTGAAAAATAGCAGTACCTCCAACTGAGTTCTACGGGATAACTGTGTAACAAGCGTCAGCTTCCATGCTTTATATACTGCAAAGTACCAAACTAATATTTTTGTGATGCTTCCAATAAGGAATTGCGTTCAGCTTGGTGTTACAACTCTGAGTTAGTTCTGAGTGAGCAAGCTCTAGGCTGCTACTTAGAAATAATAAGAAATGGGGGGGCGTGGCTTGGACGCCGAGGAAGATGGCGGTGTAGAGCGTCTCTCCTCCCGTCACGAGCTCTCTCATCAGGAATTGGGATGTTTTCGGCCGTCTGCATCACCGATGTGACCGAGGATTTGGACGCCGGAATACTTTCCGAATGCGGTGAGCTGCTCTATGTGGCTGTAGCTGCAACAGATCTGGAGTTGCACCGAGCGGGACTCCGGACGTCCATGGCGGCACCGTAGACAGAGGATTGAAAGCGGGGCACTGAGCAACCACCGACGGGGCAGTGAAGTCTGCAACCACGCGGTGTGACTGGCATATGTTGAAGCAGTAATGCCCAGAGGAGAATTGAGTCCCCCACCCAGGATAACGATCGCGTGAGTAAAGTCCGATCGGCCATGTGGGATCCCAGGGCTTCATTTACCTTAACCAAGATGGCGGCTGCCACTCGGTATTGCCTAAAAAACGAAAGGGAGTGACTTTTCACACTGCTATTCACCTTAATGAGCGGCCTGACGAGCAATACTGGCAGAGTTATTAGCCTCTGGGAAGGAAAAAAGGCACATATTCCCGATCTGGCAATGGGGGTTTAATGCAACTATGCTACGTGCCTGGAAAGCCTGACATCAGATTAGAGTGACCTCTCCTATGATACCACATGCACCACATGCACACCCTGAATGAATCTATGTGACACCCTACACTTCAGGACCCTCCTGGTGGAGCACTATACCTACTGAGTACACTGGGAACTGGCCGACCATTTTCTTCTGTTGATCTGCCTTCACTCATTTACTTGCATCAGCGAGACTGCACCAGCGTTGCTCATATGAACGTTGTCTAATCTACCCCACGTGCTTGCCGGGGAAGGGTTTTCAAGGCACCACTCAAGGCTCTAAGTATTCACGATGGATACCAAAGACCAGGGCACCCTTAAAAGACTTAAATCGGATCACTCGAACCCGGGATCACCGAACAAAACAAAGAAAGTTACTACGGAAGCACTCGACATGATACTGAATAGGCTGGATGAAGTGAAGGACCTAGCCAAGGTCACTAAAGAGGAAGTGGTGGCAATCCGTTAAGATATCAGAGACACTAATGCGCGTTTGACAGAAACGGAATCCAGGATTAGTCGTTTGGAAGATATAGAGGTTAGGACCTCTGCGGCTCTGAAACACCTACACATTTCCTCCAACCAAACTACTAGAAGACTGGCCGAGTTGGAAGATAGAAATAGAAGAGGGAACCTACGCATTCTTGGGGTCCCAGAGGGGTCCGAGGATTCAGCGGGGTCGTATATTCAGTTCTTGGAATCATGGTTTGCAACAGCCACGAACCTGACTTTTACCAACCCTCTAGAGTTTGACAGAGCGCACAGAGTGCCAGGAAGAATCACTAAGACGCAAAAAGGTCCTAGGCCCATCCTATGTAAGCCGTTGCGCTATCAACACGTGGAGCCTTTGTTCGGAAACACAATCATATCCTGTGGAGAGACGCAAAGATCTATATCTCCCAAGATTACAGTAAAGAGACTGTGGAAATAAGGAAGGCCTTCTTGGCTCTGCGACCACAGCTGAAATCGAGGGGATATCAATTTGGCTTTGTGGGCCCGGCAAAGTACAGAGTAACAATACGTGGATCACCTCACTTTTTCACGGATCCTATGAGACTCAAACGCATGCTCGAGGAGTTGGAAGAACGTGACATGGAAACCAACAAACCGGACAATATGGCGGCCTCGGCATCAGGTTACAAATGAACATCTCGGGGAGTTGCTGTCTACAATTGATCATATTTACCCAGATAGGCTCGCAGGACTGGTGGACCTAACACATACCGGAGTTAGGCTTTATACTCGAGATCACCTACTGACAGTGGGAGTGATACCGTGAGTTATACTAAAGCGTAATAGTCTGGCTCAACTTTTGACAATTTCTTTGCCCTTCACTCCTTGTATCGAACTGCTGTCGAACTGCTATTGCTGGTCTACCTCCTTAGACTTGACTTCTTTGTTTTAAACTGTCACTAATTCTGAAGGGGTGTAGAATGGTGTGATTTGTGTGATCTCAATATATCAATGTATCAGCATTTCAACATGATACTTCGGCATTAGTCAGGCCTCCTCACGGCCTTGCTGAGACTATTGTCTAAGGGACCATTCACTGGTAGTTTATTGCTCCTGTTCCTGTTACTTATCACTATTGCATATGCCTAGAGTCTACTAATTCCTAGGGTACCCTGGACGAAGGATATGATGTTATAATATCTTGCAAGGGTCTTCATTGTACTTTATATTGCTTCCACATGCTGTTCTACTACTAGAATCTCATGGAGTATTTCAGCCTGGCTAACCTTTACGTACACCATTTTGAACAGGAGCATATCCTGATTAACACCAATCCGTACATCACCTCCATAAAAATGTGGAAGCGGTATATCGATGATATACTGGTGATTTGGCGAGGGACGCATGAAGATCTGAAGACATTCTATCACTGGTTAAATAGTAGGAATAACTTCCTACGATTTACCGTAGAAGTGAGTAAAACTGCCATTACGTTCCTGGACTTAAGGATTTTCTCCACTCCGGAAGGTCTACAATCAGAGCTTTACAAAAAACCAATGGCAAAAAACTCTTTACTCGGTTTTGACAGCCACCATCCAAGATCCCTTAAAGAGAATTTGCCTTATGGACAATTTTTAAGAATACAGAGATTTGTTCAACTAAAGAAGGCTATATGACACATTCCAAAGCCTTACAACAACAACTCGTAGGCAGGAAATATCCTCCAAAATTGGTACGTAGATCAATGAAACGAGCCAGCAATAACAATAGACTGGCTCTCCTTGAACCACCGGTGGCCAGAACGACATCTAACAGACTTACATGTGTCACTACGTTTGGGACTCTATCCAATGACATCCAAAAGATAATAAGAAAACATTGGACAATACTTAATTCAGGGCGTGAAAGCATAGAGAAACCACTGTTTTCCTTCAAGAGGGGTCCAAACTTAAGAGACCGCATTGTGCATACAAGACCGCGCAACATTACACCAAGGGCTCTTGGTACTATCTGGAATCTTCCACCTGTAACAGGTCATCATCCGTGTGGGTCATGCCAAGCTTGCCCTCAAACAGCTAAATCTCTTGAGGTTGACATTGGTACCAACAGACCATGGAGACAAACAAAATTTACGAACTGCAACAGTGACAAACTTATTTACCTCATAACTTGTCCTTGCGGTCTTAAATATGTCGGTATGACCACTCGGAAGATAAAGATCCGCATCTCCGAGCACAAAAGTACGATTCGCCGTAAAAAACAGGCCACCAAGTTGACGAATCATTTCATACAAAAACAACATGATCCTACTGCTTTTGTGTGGACTGTCCTTGAACGCTTCCTGCGAGAAACTGACTTGTTAGTCTCGTGTGGGGTGTAAGCGTCCTAAGGCGGAAGCCGGGACATTTTAATTTGGAAATCTTGTGATTTACGTATTTTTAAAAAAAATATTTCTTTTATTAATGCTACTCTGCTAAACACACTGGTGCTTGCGTGTGCCTGTAATTTGGGGTAATTTGCCGCTTTGGGGACTCGAACCCTTGCCTGGAGGCGAGCCGCTCCGGAGGGTACCGCCATTTTGGATTGGGAGTCGGCCGAGCAGTGCAGTGCTCCGCCCCTCCCGCCCTTTTCCTTTAAAAACTGTAGCGCTTCCTGCGAGAAACTGACTTGTTAGTCTCGTGTGGGGTGTAAGCGTCCTGAGGCGGAAGCCGGGACATTTTAATTTGGAAATCTTGTGATTTACGTATTTTTTTTAAAAATATTTCTTTTATTAATGCTACTCTGCTAAACACACTGGTGCTTGCGTGTGCCTGTAATTTGGGGTAATTTGCCGCTTTGGGGATTCGAACCCTTGCCTGGAGGCGAGCCGCTCCGGAGGGTACCGCCATTTTGGATTGGGAGTCGGCCGAGCAGTGCAGTGCTCCGCCCCTCCCGCCCTGTTCCTTTATATGGCCCCCCTCACAAGGAAGCGCAGCGGACGAGCGCAGCGGGCGCGCCGGACCCGCGCCGAAGGCTCGCCAAAGGCGAGCCCGTCTGCACCCGTCCGCGCCGGACCCGCGCCCAGGGCCGGTCCCCCTGTCTCACCCACTTCCTATCACTTACCCAGGCTTGTCTACAACAGAGACACGCTCCTAGCCTTAAACCTCGCACATCCTAATAAGGATTGCAAAATTTGGGAACCCGGAACCACATTCCGTCCTACATCTTCCCACTGCCCCAAGTGCTCGTCACGTTTGTTTAAACCCCTGTGGCTACCTATTGTACAACTAAGAGACCAAAACACCTGCTCAACAGCTACCGACCCCCTGGCTAAATGCCTCCTCCTCAATACGAGATTTCTAGTTAAGCACAGCTCAGAAGTGGCTGAGTACATTCAGGAGGAAGGCATAAAAATTGCATTCGTCACGGAAGCCTGGACGGATGCAGCATCAGGTCCTGACATAGTTGAAGCCACCCCTCAGAACTTTATCTGTTATACCCAAAATAGGGACAAGAGGAGAGGGGGTGGACTAGCCATCATACATCACAAAGACATCAGAGGTTCCTTTCAACCCGGCCCCTCTGACTTAGACGAATCTCTATTGTTCAACTTTACCCTCTCTAATCATCAGTCCTTCACAGGTTGCCTGGTTTACAGGCCCCCGGGCGAGAAAACTAGATTTCTAGCTGCCTTGAGCAAACTATTAGAAACAGCAGCCTGTTCCCAAAGATTCACCATTCTGGGTGATTTTAATTTCCATCTGGAATGTAAGACATCTCCCGATACCCAAGAACTAATTGACCTAATGGCTGGGATCGACATGCTGCAACTTGTATCCGATCCGACTCATAGAGCAGGACACACCCTAGATGGGATTTTTTCCAATCAGTCCAATCTGAAAGTCTCTTCGGTTCTACCAGTTTTCTGGTCCGACCACTCAGCAATCCACTTTTCCATTCCTTTCACCACCCATGAAAAATTTGCTAACAAGAGAAACACCCCGAAAATAGTGAGAAAATGGAAAAACATCACTGGGGACGCCCTAGAGAACACATTGAACATCACCTTGCCTCCTCTTCCGAACAACGTGGAGGAGGCAGCCAAGTCTTATACTACCTGGCTGGACCAGGCTTGCCTACGCTTAGCCCCCCCCAAAACTATCCACTCCAGCCGGGCCAAGCCCGCTGCCCCGTGGTTCACGGACCAAATTAGGGAACACAAAATAAGGTGCAAAAAACTTGAAAAAATCTGGCGTACGCACTATAGGGAATCAGACAAAAAAGCGCTTAACGCAGAACAAAGACGCTACAAGGAAATCATCCTACAAGCGAAAAAAACCTTTCTCACGAGACGGATAGAAGACGCTACCAATACCCCCAAAGAACTCTTTCTCACGGTTGCCTCCTTAGCAAACCCCAAACCCATTGAAATACCAGCAAGCCTTTCTCTTTGCGAAAGTTTGGCAACCTTCTTTCGCGAAAAGGTAGAGAAAATTTTTCTCCCCCTAGACAGAACAGCGACGACTTCTTCATTGAGGGAGGCCCCCGACCTCGTTAAACCTGAAACCACGCTTCAACATTTCCCCCAAATCACGGAAAAAGAAGTGAGAAGTCGCTTGCTAAAAATTAAATCAGGCTCCCCTCATGACCCCTGCCCTACATCAATATCCAAACTTGCACCAGATGCAATTGCCAGGGGTCTCACCCCCCTCTTCAATCAGATGTTGGAGACAGGGGATTATCCCTCAAGGTGGAAACAAGCTTCCATCTTACCCCTGCTAAAAAAAAACAATCTTGATATCACGGAGATGAACAATTACCGCCCGATTGCCAGACTCCCCCTTCCTGCCAAAATAATAGAAGGCCACTTGAACACACAACTTAGCGCCTTCCTAAAATCAGCAGAAGTACTGGACTCCTCCCAACACGGTTTTCGAGAGGGACACAGCACGGAAATCCATGGAAGACATCAGGCAGGTAATGGATGCAGGGGGCAGAGCAGCCCTGATCCTACTGGATCTCTCTGCGGCCTTCGATACGGTCCACCATAAGCTATTGGTGGACCGGTTGAGGGCCTGTGGAATTCAGGGAAAGGCTCTTAAGATCTTACAAGCCTTCCTAGCTGATAGATCCCAGACAGTGGCGTTGGGCAGTTACGAATCTCGCTCCTTTGTACTCCCCTGTGGAGTCCCTCAGGGGTCTTCGTTAAGCCCAACTCTTTTTAATGTGTACGTGTCCACCCTCGCCCCGGTAATCCGTTCATTCGGCTTTCAACTAACGGCCTACGCCGATGACACACAGATTGTGGTGTCCCTCCTTCCCGGCGAAACAGAAAACACGGCCGATAGATTCAAAAACTGCATGCTTGAAGTTGGCCGCTGGATGGCACAAAGCTGCCTTAAGCTGAACTCCTCGAAGACCGAGGTCCTGCTCTTTGGCAACAGGGACAACTTCTGGTCCCCAAGAGGGTGGCCAGACGAAATGGGACCTCTCCCAGAACCAGTCGACAAAGTGAAAAATCTTGGTATACTGGTGGACACCACCCTGAATTTCAAATCCCAGGTGAGCGCCCTCTCCTCCTCCCTTCATTTTATACTCAAGACCATCAGAAAAATTCTACCTTATCTGGAAAAGAAACATAGGAAAACTATAGTCACTGGTCTAGTGCTCTCACGCCTAGATTATTGCAACAGCTTGATGCTAAACGCCCAGCAGAGCGTACTTAATAAACTCCAACTTCTGCAAAATGCTGCCGCTCGTCTAATCACTGACACTCCCAAATTTGCCTCAGTATCTCAGGAACTGGTTAAGTTACACTGGCTGCCCACTCGTAAAAGAATCACTTTCAAGGCAGTATGCATGGTCTTCAAGGCCCTCCACGACTCAGGTCCCAGGCACTTGAAGTCTTTATTCCGTTGGCATAAACCAACAAGAACACTGAGATCAGGACAACTGGCCCTGGTGGCGGTCCCCAGAATTAAAAAAGTCCGCTGGGGAGGCAGGAGCTTCTCTCTTGGGGCGGCCGAGGCATGGAACAAACTTCCTCTTGCGCTCAGACAAACCCAGAATCTGATGGCCTTTAGAAGAGGTCTAAAAACATGGCTCTTCACCCAGTAAGCTCACTCCCCCACACCAGTCTATCCTCCAGCGCCAGGACACCTCCGGGTATTAGAGCGCTCTATAAATTTGCAAAATAAATAAATAAACAACCCTACATTCCCCCCCATGTAACAGATTATGCCAACTTTCTCATGCTTAAGGAACAGAAATGGGTCTTCAAGTTGGGCACAAACAGAGGCGGACTTAATGATGAGATTCCTTGGTCCGCGCTCTAATCATGCCACCTCAGACACTAGCATGAGTTCCGAGTGGCAGCACTAATTGACATCGGAAGGTTTAAAAATCACTACTATACTCTTGATTATATCCATGACTCTCATGGTGTGCTATCTAAAACAACAAACGCCACTTAACTTAACATGTTTCATACAACAAACAAATTACATGCTTTACAGTCCGCTCGTACCATTTTTTGACAAAATGTACCATGAGAGATCTCTGTGTTCGCTTTTGGACCATCTTGAGTGCAGGACTCTATTCACTATCTCACTCGTTATAGTCAACATAACAATTCGGTGTCCCATGGCAACCGAGCACTGACTGACCAATAAAATCTTCCGGTACACACACAAGGTCCGTTCACGTGACCTTCTGTCAACCTATCCGAGCCCGTTTTGTGTCTTCTTCAAAATATACCCATCACAAGCCTTTTGATTGGTCCGCCTAGATCACCTGACCGGGCATGGACCAATCAGCAGCAGGCTTTTAACCGAAGCCTCCGCGAGACTTCATTGCCTCCCCATCGGTTCAGAAGGAGGTGGCGAGGTACCGACGGAGAGGTCAGCAATACTCGTTATTGCATTTCGCTGTAAGAACAACTACCACGGCAAACCCGGTTATTTTAATCAATACCAGGCTGCTGCTCCATTGCGATATTCCTTGAATTTCGCTAATAGTACTCGGAGCCAAGGCGTGTGCCACGCTGTATTGAACTCTAAATATCTTTGGCACATCAATTCCGAGCAGCATGTGGTGCACATGCCGATGCTGACCATCCTTATAAGACTACCTTTTTAACAAAAGTTAATGTGTATCTGCCCTGCTCTCCCATAATGGTGCTGGCGCGTATTCGTTTTTAGACAAACTAAGGAGGCGATGA
This sequence comes from Lissotriton vulgaris, assembly GCF_964263255.1. Taxonomy (NCBI): domain Eukaryota; kingdom Metazoa; phylum Chordata; class Amphibia; order Caudata; family Salamandridae; genus Lissotriton; species Lissotriton vulgaris. The sequence goes on from NC_141697.1 coordinate 247,433,154, forward strand.
CATTGCTTGTTCCTTGCTTCCTCCCTATAAAGCGGTGCTTCCCTCGTGTCCTGAGCCGTTGCCAGGCGAGGTGCAGCCTTCTACTTCATCTATAATGGTAAGGCAAAGTACACACTTTCCCATGTAAGAATTTACAGCATCTTCATGTGGATAACCTAAGAAACCAATGTGTTTTTGAGAACAATATTACTTGTGGTTAAAAATGTACTAAACACATGCTAACCTTATACAAACTAATGTGGTCATTTTTCTGATGTTTGTGTCTTTCTCCACCAGTGACATACATTAACTGCGAAACAAGACGAGACCTAGGGATCCAGGTGATCTTTGTTCATGTCGCAGATTGTTTTATATATAGTCACTTTTTCTTTAGTATACACTTCACTATTTATCTTTGCAGTAGCTTCAACTTAGGTCCTGATGAATGCAACGGACTCTGTAGTCCCTAGATTTGCAGAAACATGTTGACCCCATTACATCCTGGTAAATATTTGTTTAATTTACCTTTACTGCTTTTTAATATTGGAGGAGCGAGCAAATCACAGAATAAAGGTATTTTTCCTGCTCCCTCACCCAATTTTAGTTTCACTTAGCACTTTCTTTCACTTGCACTGCAAATCAGTCACTCTCATTTTTTTCCAGCCAATGAATGGCCTGTGACAATACAACCATATAGGGCATCACTAGGTTCATAAGAGGTATCTACATCTCAGCCTCTATCAAGAACCATTGCTGCACCTATCACATGGTCAACAGGAATCCCAAATGATGAAGGGCGGTTCCGAGTGGTGACTGATGGGTACCCTGTTAAGGATCACAAGGTGCCTATCATTTCTTTCATTATTCGGTGTGGAATCTCACGAATACCTCTCTAGTTTTATGTACCACATTTTCTTGTTCAGACCCGGTGACATTGGTTGTGTTTTACGTATTTCAGAGTATGTCAGGTTATCAAGAATGTACTCTCTTAGTTAAACCACACCATTTAAATGTTCTCATTGCTTAAAATGAATGGTTTTATACATTATACACAGTTGTTCCAATGTTCATTCAAGATTGGTATCAACGGGAGGACTGCTGCGGTTTTCCTCACGTCGCCATGCTTCTGCACTGCAGTTGGGGTGGGTGGGGTATTGGGATGGGGGGGTGGGGAGTGTGTTGTATGTTATGGTTTGCATTTTTACTTTCACTTTTCTTCTTTTTACTTTCACTTTTCTTTTCACTTCTAGTCTATTCCTTCTCTCTTGACTGGACAAGTCGTATCATTTACATGCTGTATCTGTGTACCCATATTTGGTTCATTCAAATGCAATATCTATGTACCTGAACGTCGGTCCAAGGGTTCTGTCAATTTAGTTCCACACTCATCAAGGCAGGAGACTCCTCACATAGGGTGCCACACGGCGCACTACTCCTTGGGATTCATAATGCACTCATGATACATGAAATAACATAAATGTTACATTCTACACTCAACACTCCGCTCGGGACGGCCTCACTTGACCAGCTTAAAATTCTGTCTATGAATGTAAAAGGTTTGAACCAACCCATAAAAAGACAGAAGATATTAGATTATGTACGTAGACAGAGAGGCGACATTGTCCTGCTACAGGAGACCAAACTAGACACGAAACAGTTTTATACACTGCGTAATAAGTTTTACTCTGAGGTTGTGGGGTCAAGTGCCATTGGTAAAAAGAATGGGGTGCTGATACTATTGTCAAAGAGATCCAAAATAGAGCTATTGTCTTCATCGGCTGACGAAAAGGGGCGCTGGGTCACAGTAAAGCTCGCCAGGGACAATGTAGAATTTTTTGTTACGAATATTTACGCACCTAACACTAATGATCAAAATTTCTGGCAAGATTTAGTCAAACAGTTTGCAACGATACCTGATACGGCAGTTCATCTATTAGGAGGAGACTTTAACCTCCCATTTGATCCTGCCCTGGACAGGGATTCGAAGTGTGTGTTCAAATCGAACAAATCGCATAACGCATTCATTAAATTGTGTCAGCGCTTTAATTTGGTTGACACGTGGAGAATACAAAACCCTACTGACAGGGATTACACATTTTACTCTTCCCCTCACGATTCTTACTTCCGCATTGACTACATCTTCATTACACAAAATGGAGTTGCAAGGATAGAAGACACATCCATAGAACCAAGAGTACTGTCAGACCACTCATGCATTTCCCTTTCCATCAGCAACATCAAACCCTCCCCTAAACAAACGTCATGGAGACTCAATGAGGAAATCTTAAACAAAGAGCAGAATAAGGCTGCCATTCAAGCAGCCATCCGGTCATATTTGGAAATAAACAAGAGAGGGGACACTTCAGATCTTGTTCGCTGGGAGGCTTTGAAAAGTACCTTAAGGGGGGTGTGTATCAAGATCCGTTCGGCAATGAACAAAGATTACTCTGCAAAATTAGAAGCACTAGAAAAAGAGATAACCAACCTAGAAAACAGACACCAATTGACAAGGGACCGGGAGACACTTAACACTATGACTAATAGAAAATAGGAATATAATAAGCTGGTGAGCGAAAGGGCAGGAGTATGGCTGGACAGAAGGCGGAAATTTAAGCTTTGTGAATCTAACAAAGCCGGCAAAAGCCTGGCTGCATATCTAAAATTCAAGGTGCAGAAAAATTCTATTAATGTCATAAAGGACTCTGCTGGAATAAGCCACTCCGACCCCTAAAAAATCACTGAGGTCTTTAAAGATTTTTATGAGGGCCTGTATGCTAAAAACGAATTGGTTGACGAGGACAAAGTTCAAGGGTATTTGCAGGAGTGCGATCTGCCAAAACTAAAGCCGGAGGAGCAACGCAACCTAAATGAACCGATCTCGTCTAGTGAGGTAGAGAAAGCAATCAGAAGGCTGAAATGTAGTAAGGCACCTGACCCTGATGGCTTTACGGCTAAATTTTACAAAAGTTTTGCAACAGATCTAGTAGAACCTCTCCTGCACCTTTTCCACGAATTCACGAAATCAGGTGAGGTAAAGGGCACACTAGCGGAGGCAATTATCGCAGTTCTCCCAAAGGATGGCAAGGATCCATCACTGCCAAAAAATTATAGGCCAATTTCCCTGATTAATCTAGATTGTAAACTGTTAGCCATGATCTTATCAGCCCGATACAAAAAGTTCTCCCTACCCTCATACACCCATCTCAAGCGGGTTTCTTAAAACACAGACTGTCAAGTGATAACACCAGAGTATTAGCCCACGCACTAGAAAAAGCAAAACTTCTGCATACCCCCACAGTAGCAATCACATTAGACGCTGAAAAAGCCTTCGACAAGGTAGATTGGGCCTTCCTTGAGGCAGTTTTAAACAAATTTAATCTAGGGACAACATTCACTAAACTCGTAATGGCTCTGTATGCCGGACCGACGGCTAGGGTTAGAGCAGGAGGCTCCTTCTCCTCATCCTTCTGCCTTAAACAAGGAACAAGACAAGGATGCCCATTATCACCATCTCTGTTTTTACTAGTGATAGAACCTTTTCTATACCATATCCAGAATAATGAAGCCATTGCCGGTGTGCCGTTTGACGGTTGTACTGTGAAATTAACCGCATACGCCGACGATGTGCTCATTATGTTGGAGAGAGCTGACAAAGCTATTCCGGCTTTGATGGGCACGATTGACGAGTATTCTAAAGTCTCAGGGTACAAGCTGAATAAAGACAAAACTGAAGTCAAGCTTTTAAATAACGTTGGAAATAAAGAAATACTTGGTACATCTGGTCTCACCTGGCAGCCAAAAGCTTTTAAGTACCTGGGTCTGGATTTCGAGAAAGACTTAATTAACAACCCTGAAGGTGAATGAAGATCTAACCTTAAAAAAGATATCTGCGTTATTAGATAACTGGTCGCCCAAGTTTTTGTCCTGGTGGGGTAGGCCTGAGACCCTTAAAATGATGTGTACGCCTCTGGTTAATTACCTGGCCAGCATGCTCCCAATGGCTTTTACAGACGAGTTCATTAAAAAAGTGGATAGGTTGTTTGGGGAGTTCTTGTGGCGAGGGGAAAAAGCCAGGATATCATTGAAAAAGTTGCAGCTGGCAAAAGAGAAAGGCGGCCTGGGCCTTCCCTCATTCAGGAACTACCAGACGGCTTTCCTTTGTAAACAGGTGCTCTTTGGCTAGTTGACTCTTCATCATATACTCCAGTATGGCTATCGATTGAGCGATCATTAATTGCACATGCACCCCTCTCGGCCCTCCTCAGCATGGACTTAGCTCATTTACCTCACTCCAAATACATTCTACTAAACACCAGAAGAGCCCTCCTCAGGCTCGACCAGTCCCATAAAACTGATTCGGTGATCAAGAAATCTACCCTAGTGTCACTATGGCATAATCCTATGTTTCGGCTGGAGGGGAAAACCCTTTATTGGGAGTTTTGGGCTGAACGTGGTATCCATTTGGTAAAAGACCTTTATGAAGACGGTCGGCCCATCCCTTTTTCGACACTGCAAACGACGTTTAATTTACCACCCATAGAATTCTATCAATTCCTGAAATTGAAATCTGTCATCTCTAAACGTACCCTCACTACTGATTTACCATGGCTAATGACACGTCTACCGATACTGTACCATGCTGACCATTTCGTCTCCAGAATATATAAATTGCTCCTCCCCCTGCCCAAGAAACCCCATAAGTAACGGAAAGCAAGTGGGAGTCGGAATCTAACTCGACAGGGATTGTGATAGACTGGGAGGTAATAAACAACACAGCACTATCAAATAAGGTTTCCCCGATTCTCTGTCAAATGAAATACATGTTGCTGAAAAGAGTAGTCTGGACCCCTCAGAAGCTCTTCAAATGTCATCTAAAAGATACGCCCACTTGTTGGAACTGCCAGGCAGCACCTGGAGACCTGGCGCACATGCTTTTTGATTGCTCCCTATTAAGAACATTTTGGAGAAAAATCGTTGCTTATATTCACCAAGTATTTAAAATCACACCCGCTCAGGAATTCTTATACGTTATTTTGGTCCCATTAGAAACACAATTACCTGACATACATGACCGACAATTGCTAGATATCATGTTGACATTGGCGTGCAAGGTCATCCTCTGTAAGTGGAAGAATTTTGCGGAAGTCAACTTTAAAATATGGTTGGAATGGCTCTCCTTTTTGAGAGGGGCGGACAATCCGGCACAGCAGTCAGCTACATGGAAGCCTTCTAACAGGAAAGTGTGGTCCTCCTTGGATTCGTCATCCTCCCACTTTGAACCTCCATGATACAACTTTCAACAGGTTGACTGCCTTTATGTGATTCATTGTCTCCGTTTGGCCCCATATATTCCATATATTCCACAGATTATTTATTTTATTGTATACTTATTGTCGCCTGTCCTGCGACCCATGCTTCTGTAGACCGATTGTTATTGATACACTGATACACCTGTCCTTATCTCTTATTCTTACTTTCCTCTCTACCTTCCCTATTTTTCCCTATTCCTTTGACTTTCGGTAAGCGTCATTATGGTCACTATTGTATTAGTCTATGTATTTGAAGATTTATTGTATTGTCTTTGCTTTTCATTTTTCACTCTTCAATAAAAAAGATTTGAAATAAAAAAAAAAGAAATAATAAGAAATGGTAGATAAACTTATCACATTTTGGGAGGGGCAGAGAGACAGAGCAGTTGGTGTGAATATTGCTGTCACTTATGACACTAAAAAGAAGCTCTTCTAGTCTACAAGTAGCAGCAGTACTACGTGGCAGACATCAAACGAAACAATAATGACACCTGACCACAAGGCAACTAGGGAGCTGTACAATTATTGGTTAAGTATGTGTGAGGAACAATGTTTGACTTGTAAAATATCTTTAATTGCTGAGACAGTCTTTTATAGTTGCAATTCCTACCCACACGCTTTGCATAAGAATACCTCATAACAAGCACTAATTACTATAAAATAGGAAAGCTTGCATGTGCGCTGATTTTGTGGCTTCTGGCAGTGTCCCGTTATCTTTAACTTGTAGGAGCAAAACATACTCTGGCAGGTTTGGATATGTATATATCTAAAAATATTTTTAAAAAATATTTCTTTGGAATGTATTTTGCTAACTACTTTAAGAAATAGTTATCTGATGTTTTGAACAAATTAGTATTTCATTTTTTACAGATTTAAAATTGTTTCAATTTAAAATAAATATACATTTGAATTATTCATCGATTTTTTTTTTATTTCTTACACTTAAACTTTTTCTTGTTGTTTAGATTTATTTATTAGTTTCAAAATAAACATCCAACATCTGAAATAAGAAATTATATACTGATTGCTGTGCTTACCACCTGCGGGGCGGTTAAGGCAGACAAGGTAACAAGAATCCACAAACACGAAAACACCCGCCACCCAGTCCCTCCCTCCCCTTCCTCCAAATAGCCACATGCGTACACAAATGTTCCTGGGCGCCCCCGTAGTCCAGGCCATTTATCCCAGAGTGGTTCAAGCTGTGCCATCTACTGGCGATGTAGTTTGCTCTGGGTCTGCCAATTGTAGTAATCTTGAGTATTTTGGACAAGTGAATTCGGAAGTAAGCAGCAACAGAAAGGGCTTCCACAGGTCCTGGAATACAATTGGTTTTAAATAAATAACATATATTACATTGTCCCTTCATAGAAATTTCAGAATCTAGATGCTTCCAAATACATCTAATAATCCTAATAGACGAAATACTGCAGCAAACAAGTTAATTTATAATTAAAAAAATTATCAAAACTTTATAAAAAATGATACAGATCTTCCCCTGTATTTAATCCATTGAGCATTTTAGTGTCGAACTGCATGATTTTTTTTGAAAATATATTTTTATTGCAGATTAATACAATGTACACTTATTCCGGTCAACATCACTACAACCAATATGCGTTATGTATACGGCCTTTGAGCTCACTTCACACGGCCAGTTAGCCCACAACCTGGAGGTCGGGCGGCATTGATCAGGAAAATAGGGCACACGTGCATGCTAAATAAATATAGCCATGACCGGACAACAAAGGGACCTTGCATCTGCTTTTCTTTTCCTCCCACTTCCCCAACATACAAATGAAAACAAATCACTGGAACTAAGATTCAATCCTCTGAAGGCCAGCTCCCCGGTATCACTGATCCTGTTACCCCATTTCTACCCCTCATTCCACGGTCAGCGTACCACAGTGGGCTAATACAATCATCCTATAAACAGTGAGACGCATCATCTCAGCATACCTTTAACATCAGTGATTTTCCCATAATAATATCCATTCCCCCCCCCGCGCCCCCCCTCAGTCCCCTTCCCCTCTTACAACAACAACGGCGGTGTGGGCAATTGCAGAATCTCACATCCCGTCTCTACAGTGTTTCTGAAGGGCTACCAAAGCTACGTGTCGTATGTAATAACCACATGGATGTGGAGCACTCATTCCTCCCCCTCTGTCGATTGTCAAACTGCATGATGTATTGACTTTCCAGTTGGCGTAACTTTTTTCCCTGTTTACCCCTCTTAGATCTTTAGGCACCACATCAACTACAAAATAAGTTAAATCCTTAAGATTGTTATTGTGTACTAATTTAAAATGGCGTGCCACAGGGTAACTGGAGTCTGAGTTAACAATAGCACGTAAGTGCTGTAAATACGATTAAAAACAGGTAATTTTGTACTGCCTATGTACTTCAATTTCCAAGTGCATTCTAAAATGTAAACAGCGAATTCTGTTTTACATGTGAAAAATCCTTTAAGTTGATACAATTCTGAGGAGAAAGCATCCTGTACTTCCCTTGTATTAATTCTGAATTTGCAGGCTCTGCAAGAGCTGCATTTGAAGAACCCCTTTCTGTTTGATAACCAGTCAAATTTGATTTTAGTTTGAGTCTCAGGCATGGATCTATCTAAAGCATCCCGCATGGATGGAGCTCTCCTGTAAGTAATACTCGGGGAGTTCTCAATTTCAGGTGCCAGGGTCATATCAGATTTTAAAATAGGCCAGTTCTTGGCGATTATTTGTCTCACCCTCTTATGTTGACAATTATATGTAGTTATCAATCTGATTGGTACCTTTTTAGGTCTCGCCTGGCGTTGCAGCGCGAAAGCGCTGTCGCCAGCGAGCCCTATTGTTGTTTTGCCTCCCAAGGGAGACAGACCGGTGCACGAGCCGCTTAGGGTCTGTGGATGCGCTTCGCGCGCACGCACACACAGCGTTACTGAAGCCGAAGGCTCTCACACACGCGCATACACACACAGACAGACGCACACACACGCACAGACACACATACACACACACCGCTGCCGCCCCCCCACGCACACACACACACAGCCGCCGCATCCCCCCCATGCCCCCTACAGCTAAGCCCCACTTACCGCATCAGCGGCCTAAGTCGCCACTCCTGACTTCTGCTGCCACTGCGGGGCTCTCCCTCAGGCATGGGAGCCCCGCGTCACCACTGCTCCTGGGCCAACCACTCCGTGGGTGTGGGCTTCTCGCAGAAGATGGAACTTCCGGTTTCGGGATGTGCACGCTCACGGCTTGTCTACTGCTGTCGCTCTTCAAGATTGCTCGACACGTCCGCTGGCAGTCCCCACTGCGACTTTTTGTTGTTTTCTTCCTCCACCAGCAAATTTTGGCAGGTGATCACTCTGTAGAGTTTATACACTCTTGCTGCGCACATCTCTTTCAGTTCTCTACTACTGGATCTTTCCCACACAGTTTCATCAGAATAGGATGAATTTGAGGGGACTCTGCTCACCTCTGCTACAGCAAGCACTCGCATGGAAAACCCTGTCAAGATAGATATATTTAAAATCCCCGCCGCTCAGACTAGATACACGATTGACGATTTGACATTTGCTAACTTATAATAAACAAGAAAAACTGGCAGCATATTCGGTTTCTTCCAGGGAGCTTTAATGTACATGCCAATTTTAACTTGTGGCAAGAACATGACCCCAATTATTTTTGTTACTCTTTTCTGTACATTAGCAATTTACTAGAGATGGTTTATATTTCTTCACCTGGCGATTGTGCGGCCTAGCCTGCTATATGTCTGTCTGTCCCCCTCACTTTAAGACTGGTTCTGTGGACTGCTGGAGTAAAGGCTCCACTCAGTAGAGTAGAGTAGAGTAGAGTAGAGTAGAGTAGAGTAGAGTAGAGTAGAGTAGAGTAGAGTAGAGTAGAGTGAGCTTATGCTAGCTCCCAATAGTTATGTGGGTTCTGCTGAGACTTTCACAGTGGCAGATCTTGGAGACATTCAGCTGTGTTTGGCACAAATACCCCATAATATTAGACCAACAAAAAAGTAATGCAATTCTGAGTGGTTCTTCTTTCTATCTGCCTGTTGCGTTACTTATACATTTTTAGGTCTCGCCTAGTGAACGCAGCGCATGCGCTGCTTCGCCTTGGCGAAAATATTGTGGTAGGTTTGGTGCGCAAAGTGAGACAAACCACGTGCGTGCCTGGACAGGCGATGTGCACACGCAGGGCGTCTCCTCTCTGGCAATCTTAGCTTTCACGTGCTCCCACAACGCTCTCAATTTCATCACGTGCTCCCACTGCGCTCTCACTTTCTCTGTGACTTCACACAAGGCAGACAGACACATGCCTGGCAAAAGATGTGCACATGCACTGTGTAAGGCAGGCAGATGCCCTGTCACTATCGTAGGAGATCAAAAACATAAATAAATAATGTAATGTTACTAAGAAAAGATACGTGGGGGGTGTCCACGATGGTGGAGCGAATGGACGCATTCTCCCGGCGCTCCATCCCGGTCCATAGTCTAGCACTCTTCACAGTGCCCCTCCCGACCCTAAAATCAGTGCCGGATCGAGCAACATCAGCGTCCGGAGCAGCAACGCATCGCTGGTGCCCGAATTGACCGGGACCGAGGCAACTACCCGCCGCGGCCTTACAGATGATGGAGCTGCGGCGGTCGGGCCTTAGATAAGAGCGGAGACTGCCGGCGTATGGGATTGCGCCTGACCCAGTCAGATAGACATGTGCTTTGTGAGCCGCAGCCCAGCTCCTGGTGGCTCCGCAATGACAGCGGGGGGAGGGGGATCAGGCCCCCCAACTCCCCGATATCGGGACCTCCATGAGTGCGGCCTAACGGGCAGCCGCTACCCAGGGTGCAGATCTCAGCAGGACCGGCCCTCAGGTGCTTCCAGCTGCAGCGCCGGCCTCTTCGCTTTGCTCCTGGCTCCCGGGGCTCTGAGGAGGGAGGTAATTTGTGGATGCCCCCTGGATTTGGACGGCATGCCAGGCCTGCCTGAGTATTGGAGGGACCGTTCGCGACGATCAGCGTCACAGGCCGGCTATTCATTCTAGGCCCGTGTGTTGGAGCTTCCTAAATTACGCAATTAAGTTGCGGGATATAGCTTTGCTCGGCCCCCGCGAATGGCACATCCTGGCCTGGGTCCACCTCTGTATCTGTGGGGCCCCTGTCGCAGCATCCACAACCCACAGAAGACTCGCTGCTATCTCACCTGGCTTCAAGCTATATCCAAGGATTCAAGACCTGCACTGAGCGCAGTGCTGTACGCAAGCCCAGGACGACGAGGGGAACCTATGGGGATACCTATGAGACCACCTAGCCCCTGTTGGACACCAGAACACTTGCATCAGTTGTTAAGCTGGAAATCTGAAGCTGATTGATTTACGCATTCTTCCTGGAATCTCGTATTGAGAGAGGCAGTGTATGTGACTCGGAAACCGGCTCGGGGAGTGGTAAGTGGAGCCTAACGCGATGGCTGCTAGCACACAAAAGCGGGAGGTCGCCCATAGCACTGAAATGGTGTCTTAGGAGATCTGGTGAGGCCCTCTGCGTACCACGGCACCTCCTCGCTTGTCAACGCTCCTGTGGGGAATCATGGCCTCCACCAAAGGGACAAGCATTTGCAATGCAATAGGTCTTGCAGTTACACAAGTTGAAGCTATTGGCATTGTAAGTTACAATGCCTACTATTTTTGTTTCTAAAACAAACACAAATATTAAAGGCCTTGTTATTTGCAATGTCAATAGCTCAAATTCACGTAAATGCAAGACCTATTGCATTGCAAATGCTTGTTAGTTATTGTTCCCTCATCATGCAGATCTGAGACTATTGTTTGGTTCACATTTGGATATAATACATTTTGGGGAGTCTCCAATTTTAGTAAGGATTTCTTCAGATCCTCCATTTTGTAGTCCCTTGCTAAAAATCTCTGCACTGCTTCCTCTACGCAGATCTTTAAGTCGTCTTTGTTGCTACATATTCTCTTGATTCGTAAGAATTCTCCGTAGGGTATACTTTTGATTAGGTGTCTAGGGTGTGTGCGGCTTGCGTGGAGGATTGCGTTTCCCGCAGTTGCCTTTCTGTGCAGTTTCGTATTGATCATTTTGTCTGAGATATAAATTTCAACATCAAGAAATTCTACCCTTTCCCTACTTATGATGGCCGTAAAGTTCAAGTTAAGGTCATTATCATTGATGATATCGATAAATGTCTGTGCCGATTCGACAGAGCCCTGCCAAATCACACAGACATTATCAATGAATCGCCACCCTGCAATGATGTTGTCCGAGAATCTTTCCTCCAGGACGCGGCCCAGGACATGCTCCTCCCACCAGCCTACATGCAAACATGCAAAACTGGGGGAAAAACATGCCCCCATTGACACGCCCCGGAGTTGTTGGTAAACTGACGCACTGAATAGAAAGAAATTATTGTTAAGGCATATGTAAAACATTTTCAACAGCATCTTTTTATGTTCATGAAATTTGATGTCACATGGAGATAAATCATATTTAACACCTTCCAAACCTTGTTCATGATATATATATATATATATACTGCCCCCTCCCTTGCATGCGTCATGTGACCAAGGCCTCTGTGAAGGCCGAAACGTTATGCTGAGGTGTGCCGCTTTTCTAATTGAATAAAAATACTGCTCACCTGCACTTTGGGTCTCCTCTCTTCATCTGCGCCGAAGGTATCCAGGACTGGGCTCCGGGCGAGAGATAGCAGAGACTGTTCTATGTCTACAAACCGTCAGAGTGCTTCGCTGGTGTTTGGATGACCCCTTCCCTTACGAGCGGCGGAGTGGCAGGAAGCCAAGACCTCTGGTGACCCGGAAGTCGTATGTCTTCTCCCGTTAGGGAGTAATTGCTCCAGCCCCCGGCGACTGTGCACGCCGATTGCTACACGGACCTGCGAGGAATACGGAGGGCGTCCAGCTCTCTAAAGAAACCTGAAGTCGGGCTGCTGTGTCTAAATCGTGCAACAAGATAACGCTGGTAAGGGAAGTACGTGCTTTGCTATTCAGCGGTGTGCATTCGTCTATTCCGTTGAGTGGCGGTGAGAACGCATTGTGCGTTTCAAGAACAGGAAAGCGGCATGTCAGCTGACGCAATAAAAGCAAGGGAACTGACAGCATTGAATGCGTTTGATGATTCCCCGGCGGGGGGTTCATCGGGGCCAGCAACACAAAATGTACCTGCAAACGAACTTGGCAGCGTCCGTGACAAGTTTACAAAATTGGAAAAAACTAATGAAAAGATAATTTTCTAAATGGTGGGAGCACCGCTCCCTGAGCAGGTATCTGGAAGTCAACAGAATACCGCGGGGACTGCGAGTGATGCTAGCCCCCAGCTACGAGGATCCGGACTCAGAAATGCTCAGGGAGTGGGCAGAATGTAATCTGGAGTCGTCGCGCAGGCTTGTTCAGATACTTGTGCGCTACGCAGAAAGTGATAGTCAGAAAACACAGACGAAAATTGAGGAACTTAACCTGGAGATAGAGTCGTCTTGTGGGGAACTCACCACTGAATGCACGAAGTTACGTGAGGACATGATGGCAAGGCTTCAGAAAGAGGAAGAAGCAATCAGCAAAAGAAAGGCCTTTAAATTCCAAAGAGACAAGGCGGATTACGCTGAAGGGCGCATCTTTACTTTTGCGAAAAAATATGAAGCCATCAAAGCCACAAGAAGACTGAAAGCTGGGGTAGCATCAGGTCGCCCCACCCAAGGACAGAGATCAGGGGCAGCACAGCGTGAAGATTCTTCTGAGTCCAATCTAAGCTCCTGCGTTAACAGCGACTCTGACTCCAATGTGTCCCAAATAGATGGACAATTGGGGTTTACCAGACTCACGCCAGCAGAAGAGCTCAAATGCCTGAGGAAAGACAGGCGCGAGACCCTACGCCCAAGAAACCAGGGGGCTGTAGGAACAAAACCCGGAACGCCAAGCGATACCAGCGCCGAAAGGCCAGCTCAAGAAGAAAAAAACAAGCAGAAAAAGAAAAAGAGCACCAAGAAATGGAACAGGAAGTGAGCAGTTATTCAACAACTACAGGTACTGCCCCCTCAGTCATCAACCTTACTGACATGAAGTTGTCTCAGTCTGAACTACGCATCCTATCGATGGATCTCACATTTTGTCCTCCCTGTGATTTTAATTATGTGGACACAAGGATTGATCTGTACAAGTTTGTCCGCAAAATTAAATTGCAGAAACACTTTGCGGGTGCTAAAACACGAAACACCCCTTCGAGGGCTGAAACAACCAACGAGGGGCTTCTAGCACGTGATGCCCCATGCTTAGAGGCTTTGGAACATCTGGGATTGGAACAATCTATATCTCAGGAAGCCCCAGCTCAGACTACAAGTAAGGTGGGGGGTTTGACATCTTTTAAACCACGCTCCACATACACTCCTGTGATGTTATATGACAACATTGACATCTTCCATGATGCAGCTGTAAAAGAGACTAAGGTGCTACACTCTAAATTGCTCAACTCGAAACGTAGGAAATATACACAGAATGATCAATACTTGAAACTCATCAAAAAGATCAAACAAAATGAAAATATCATTGTCAGGCAATCAGATAAGGGAGGAAATATAGTTTTATGGCCACGGAAACTATATTTAGAAGAAGCCCTCTCTCATCTGAATAACCCAGATTGCTATAGACACAGTGACGTGACCTTGATCAAGAAAGCCCAGGCAGACTTTTATTCTTTGCTGATGGGGTGGAGATCGTTTGGACTACTAAGTATGGATGAGCTCAAGTATCTGAAAAATGACAACCCGATCATGCCAGTTTTATACCTAATCCCAAAGGTTCACAAGAACCCGGTCAACCACCCGGGAAGGCCGATTATAGCAGCTTGTGGTGGACTGCTAGAGTAGACAACCATCTACGTAGACTCATTCTTGCAAGAATTTGTACAAAGCCTTCCATCTTTTGTTCAGGACTCCAATGACTTTGTGCGTAAGATTGAGGGCATAAAGTGGGATCCAGAACTATGGCTTATTACATTAGACGTCATGTCTTTATACACTAGTATCAATCATCAAGATGGTCTACGAGCTACAGAGTTCTTCCTGGGAATGAGACCGATAATCATGGCAGATCATAACCGTATGTTGTTATCTATGATTTCATTCTGTTTACACCACAATTTCTTTATGTTTAACAACAGATATTACTAGCAAGTCAGGGGTGTAGCCATGGGGGCCTGTTTCTCTCCCAGTTATGCCTGCCTTCATATGGGCTATTGGGAGAGACAGGTCCTCTTTGGCGAACACTCTGTCATTGCCATGAGATCCATTGTGTGTTGGTATCGTTTCATAGACGATGTGTTTCTTGTTTGGAGGGGAACCCGTCAAGAAGCTGAGCATTTTATTGAGACTCTTAACTGCAATAATTACAATTTACAGTTTACTTCTGACATCAGCAGGGAACAGGTACATTTCCTAGACATGTCAGTATCAGCTGGACAGGACAAACTTGAAACCAGGTTATACAGAAAGCCCACGGCGGGCAATACAATACTCCATGCCAGAAGCCACCATCCGGCCCATCTTATACGCAGCATCCCCTATGGGGAGATTCTGCGTATCAGAAGGTTGAGTAGCACTGAAGCTCAATGCCATCTAGCTCAGCAGGCTAGTAAGACCAGATTCCTGGCAAGAGGATATAATCCTGGCTTGATTGACAAAGCTATTACTAAGGCCAATGCGTTGTCACGCAGTGAAACCTTGCAACGCAAAATCGCTGACGTGTCGACAACCTCCCAAGATCAGACAATCAGGCTGATCTGGGCCTACAACAGGCAGCACAGGATGCTCAGTAAGATCATTTCCAAACACTGGGGCTTAATCAAATGTGACCCTATCATAGGTGATAAAATTCCATCCACACCATCAATCACCTATAGAAAAGCATATTCGATGCAAGATGCACTGGTCAAATCAAGCCCAGAGGTTTTGTCAAGCTAGAACTGGCTTGACAAGAGCAAAGGCTTCAGGAAATGCTCTTCCTGCAAAGCGTGCCAACATGGGCTAAACAAAACAGAATATGCAGTCCCATTCACCCCCAGTCTACGCAAGATCAAGAAACAACTGACTTGCAAGAGTGAATATGTGGTTTATGTGCTGGAGTGTCCGTGTGCCCTGCGGTATGTGGGCAGCACCAAGCTGCAGGTGCACAAGAGGATACTCCAGCACATAAGGGCCATCAATACAAGTGACCCGGCGTATCCGGTGGCCCGCCATTTCAAGGAGCACCACAACAATGACAGCACCCTGTTACGCTATTATGCTGTAGATAGTGTTGGCCCACTGAGAAGAGGAGGAGACAGGGAGGGAGCCCTTAGGAGGTTGGAGACCAGATATATACTAGAAATGGACAGCAGAGCCCCGGGGGGGGTTGAACTCCACTGAAGACTTTTACACCTGTCTCTGATATTCAAAAATGATGAGTTTTGTCCCTGCTCTGGTTCTACCATACCTATTCCAGCCAGTCAAAGAGTTTATCCAAGTTTGTGCCAAACCAGACATGATAATATGATACTTCCAGCTTTTCCCAATGTTTGGGGCATGTCTAGATATGCTTATGGCCCATTAGAGTACTGTAGCCTAGGCTTAGGCTACAATAACTGTTCAACAAATGCCAAGTAGTACTCACAAAAGAAAGAATGGATGATAAAATCAATTAAAGGCAAAAATATAAAAAAACTACATACAGGTTAGGGGAAGAAAAAAACCAAAAAATTGATTCGCACCTTTTCACTTCACTATATAAGCCAGATTCTTGTCCAACCAATAATGGAGGCATGCGGTAATGGAGGTAAATGGGAAGGGAGGCTGCGACATTTCTGGACCTTTTGGAAAAGGATGTCTCCTCTCTTCTTCATTTTCTCCAAGTACACAGACTACTACGAAGCTTGTGCATAAAATCAAAAGACAGGATGCTGCGATCTCTAGGACGATTTAGTGTTTTCATGCACTTAAGTATACGGATTACCTGAGATCTCATCTTGTGTATATAGTGTATATTCAATGTATATATATCAACTATTAATGCTTGTATATATATTTATTACACATTCATATTTTAATATTGTGTTATATATGATGGTTATTTATTGAAATTCCTTATATTTATATGACACTGTTTGCACTTTCCAGCGTCTTTGCACATTGCCCATTTTTGCACTAGCTTCTTAAATCGTTTACTGGGATTTATCCCGAGACTGGAGCATTGTAATGTACATGAAAAATAGCATTTTATTTTTTGCACTTTATTTACATTTTGTACATTGCATTGCAAATATTTTGTGATCAAGGGATTATCCCGTAATGTTAGTAGCTACAAACGCTACAATGTTGTCTGTGTCTATGAATGAGACCATCTTGCATGTGACCATATGCCACCAATGGTTGGACAATGAGATTAGCATTTGCACTTTAAATACTGCCCCCTCCCTTGCATGCGTCATGTGACCAAGGCCTCTGTGAAGGCCGAAACGTTATGCTGAGGTGTGCCGCTTTTCTAATTGAATAAAAACACTGCTCACCTGCACTTTGGGTCTCCTCTCTTCATCTGCGCCGAAGGTATCCAGGACTGGGCTCCGGGCGAGAGATAGCAGAGACTGTTCTATATATATATATATATATATACACACGCCCTAAATACACTGGGTACCATATACTAAGGACTTACATGTAAGTTAAATGTGTCAATTAATATTTCTTGTAAATTCAAATGGTTGGTGGTCGGCCTTAACTTCTGACTTTGACCTGGTCTATGGTCATCAGTGGATTATTAGCAGAAGTATATGGTAGCCCTTTTTGAGTGTTAATAGCACTATTCCTTAATAGGTCCTGTTAGGTCTAAATAATTTAAAACTAAACTCAATCCTTGGTAGCTGTCGCACAGAGCAGACAGGCTAGGCTTAGGAAAAATGTGTAAAGCAGTTAAAAAGTAGAAAACAAAACACAATAAAAATCCCACTACAATTTATAAAAATGTCAGAATATTTTAATGAACAAATAGACACCAAAATGACATAAAACGGATACGGGAAACCAGTGATATGAATTTTTTAAGTTTGAATTAAATTTTAGCACCAAAGGGCAGAAAGCACCAACTGCATATAACTGCTCACGATAGACTGGGTCAAAGGCAAAAGTTAGGTTGACCGGAATGGAGTAGGGTTAGGCACAGAAATTAAGTTTGTCCCAGTGGGAGTATCACACTCTGACTTAGGGGCCGATTTATATCTTGGTCAAGAGGGAACTTCGCTGAAACGGTGAAGAAATTCCATCCCCATCAATACAGTGGTCCGCCTGCAGGCTTAGCATGGGTTTGGCTCCAGCAATTACCCAAAGGTGTAAGGCCTGTAGGAGAAATGGCTATATGTCCATCTGCCTAATTGGTTGAGTGGACATATAGCTGCTTTTTACTGTCTGCCACCGCCAGGCAACCCCTATTGGGCAGTCAAAAACAAAAAATTCCTCACACGCCATGGGAGATGAATCCCATTTGAGAGAGGCATTATTTTTTTTAATTTCCAGAAACAAACCCCCCGCTTCAGGATTTTCTTTTTGAAAATATAAAAGAAATCAGTTTGATGCAAGACTCTGTCAAGTTGGCAGTGGGCAGCATCTCCGCCAGAGAGAAAGAATAATGTACTCCATTATCCTGGTGGAGAAACCGGCCGCCCACCAAGAGACAGAAATCAGCCCCAAAGTCTCCGAG
This sequence comes from Lissotriton vulgaris, assembly GCF_964263255.1. Lineage (NCBI taxonomy): Eukaryota > Metazoa > Chordata > Amphibia > Caudata > Salamandridae > Lissotriton > Lissotriton vulgaris. The sequence continues at coordinate 247,451,189 of NC_141697.1, forward strand.
ACAGAAGTCGAAAATCATTAGCTGGGCAAGGCAGCATACTGTGGCCGAGATGGGTTCCAGGAGGGCGGATAACCATTGGATGAAGACCAGGTGAAGCTTTTGACTTTTGGTAGGAAAGCTCCGAAAGGGAGAAATTCAAATTTCAAGCCCAAGGAAAATTCCTCACTCACTGGGTACATTTGATGCCTTCTTTCCGAGAAGAATTCTACTTTCAGATTTGATTAATTTTTTGGAGCTCAGCGTTCTCTAGCAGGGCAAGGCTGAAAGCTATAGACGAAAAAGACACCACAAGGCTGGATAGCTTCTCTGTGACATCCGACGGAAACAGATTTGCTGCTGCGTAAAAGCTCTGAGCGAAAGCAACCTGAATCTATGGCAGGTTTGTCCTGGTCTTCTGCCTGTTTTCCAGCCAATTATCCTTGAAAAGGTTTCTAAGTCCCAACTTTTAGGGTTAGGTAGGAGGGGTACACGCTGACATTTATCCAAGGGCCCCAGGAGCTTAGCGAAGTCACTTGCCGTTCAGGATTTACTCCAGGAGAAGTCACAAACCAGGTCCAAGGCAGATCCATTTGACATTGGTCAGCTGGGCTCTTTAGGAAGGTGCTTCTTGCAGTTTCGTTGTCCCTTTAGCTTAAAGGGAAGCTAATCAACTAGCCATTGGGGTTCACTCTTCTTTCCTAGGTTCAAGTGGGATCAGAATCAGCCCTTGGGGTTTATCACCACAGGTTATAGTAGCTACAGTCCTCTCTCTAAAGTCCAATGGGTTGAACAGGTGCAGTTCTTCTTCTGTCTTCCTCAGGTCCAGCAGTATTGGGAATAAGATTTTCAGAGGTGTCACGTTTATGTTTTGCATTAGCTTGTGGGTGGGGAAGATTCCCTGACCACAAAGGAAATAGTTTCAGGGGCAACCCTACCACTTTCACATCACTTCCCAGGGTTTTGGCCTTAAACTATGCCACAGTGCACTGCTCTGTCAAACTTCCAATGCCAGAACCCTTTTCCTCTGTGATGGGCACACTCCTGAGGTGTATCTAGGGGATAGAGAAACCCCCCCTGGTAACCAGTTCTGAAACAGGTCTCCCGCCAATGGCATTGGTGCCTATCTAGCTATTTGGACAATGGCACGGGAAGAATTAGATATGAATTACATCTGCCTGTGAAAGGAGATGCCCTTTTAAACAGACCCCCAGGGTTCCGTGATTTGCAAAATAAATGGGAAATTCTGGACTTTTGTAAAAAGTGAGCTCCATCCGTCATCTCCTTGTGTTTGCCTTGTTCGCTCTAAGTTGGAAGGGTATTCCCAGACGTGGGTCCCTTACTCACTTTGGCACTGGATTCGAACTAGGCTGGTTGATCAGTGGTGTTACCCCGAAACCGGTCCCAGGATGCTTGTTTCCGGTTCAGTGAAGACCTGGCTTGGCAGTTCGGGCTGAACTGTTTCCATGAGGCACAGGGTTTTGACCTTTTTGTATATAGCTGAGTCTGAAATAGAGTGGCAAAGTGAACTAAAGAATGATGATGGCTTCAACCCAGATCTGTGACTGGGGGTGAGTGTCTGAAAAGTTTCAGCACTCTGACCATCATCTTGTGTTTGCAATATACATTCTTTCACATGTCCATATTCTTGCGAAATTGAACTTCTTAAGAGTAACAGATAAGCCCCACACTAATAGACCCTTCTATCAGCAAGGTGACTTCCACCGAATGAAGGACAGCCAGACAGCTTTTAGGTCGAGCCTGGGCAGCGCATGTACTGCTCTGCAAGCCATGCTGTATTGGAGTATGTACTTGAAGCCCCGCCCACTCTCCACCCATATTTGTCATTGGCTTGTGTCATTGTTCCTTGTAAATGCTGGCTTCTGATTTGTTATTAGGATTGTTAGTCCTTCCTTAGTGCCGCCTTGTCTTCATTTGTAACCTCCCATGAGGACTGGCCCTTTTACTTCGGTTGTTACATGGTATGTCTCAGTTAGAAGCACTGCTGATCATGAAATATGATACAGCGGTCAATGGACTAAATGAAATTTCTGAAATTTATAAAACCCACTCTTGATTTTTCACGAATGGACTTCATCTCCCAGAATTCTTTGTCACTTCTTTTTCACAAATGGACTTTGTCACTCCTGTTGGGACAACAGCACTACATTTCCCAACACCCCTTGGGGCCAAGCCACACCCATAAGCTACACTGCTGGGATACTCCGGTAACCCGCCATTGACTGCAGGGTGAGGAGCGAGTACTGTGGATTCCTTGATACAGAGCATCAATCACGGTAAGCTTTACACCAAAGCGCCAGCGAGCGCCTACATCCAGTAAATGGCTACGCGATCGCTTTTGCATGACGGTAACCCACGTTACCCTTTCTTTCCCCAGCTATAGTGACGCCGTATCCGATCCCTCGGACCGCGCACGTCCCGACTGGGAAGCATCTTTTTGAGCATACACGCGCTACTCAAAGGTAAGCGCATAGACCCACTGCAATAACCAGCCTAGGCACAGTCATGTTGGAAACGCGCAGTGAGATTGAGAACACCTTATTTTTCTTGCAGCACCTTTCGCTCCCTCTTCACTGGGAATACATCTGTTTCCTCTCGTTTTCTGTGGAGACTCGTCCCACTTGTCGAGGTAGGCTGAGGGAAACTGTGCATTGGTTGAGATGTTGATCTCGCAGGTTTTGGTTAGTGATGATTTTTTCCTCTTTTCTTTCTAGTTAGACTGTGGTCCTGAAGAGAACCCCCAGAATTATAGGGTTCGAAACGCGTCGACCTGACCCGGTCCCTTGTCATTTGTTCTATATGGAATGCACCAATTGATTGAAATATCGCTTTTTTCTAAAAATTTTGAAAAAATTTGATTTATGTGTAAAAACTAACAAACGGGATTGTTTTTCATTTTACACAATTGTTTTCATGACACTGGGACCAGTATGAATGTGGTTTTTGTATGATTGGATGGCCAAGAATGTGTTGAGTGTGAGTTTGTTGGAACTATGTACATACCAATGTGTGTTTTTTGTTTGTATATAAATGTATAATATTATTCATGTTGTTTTCTCATGCACTAAAAAGACAAAAGACTAAAAATAATAACAGTCTTCAGAAAAGAATTAAAGTAAAAGTTGCAATTCTAAAAGCAAGTGTTCATGCTATTTTTTCATGTATGCTTTATTAACGGTTGTGTTCTAAGAAATAGTTTCTCAGCACAGGCAGGTGTATTGTTTTCTCAGTTAGTCTGTAAGCACTATTTTTTTTAAAGAGTTTCTCTTATTGCAGGAGGGTCTCTGATGCACAGTTGTGACCACTGGTGTGTTTATTTAACTCATAGCAAACGGGGAGCTCTTCAGGGACCATGGGAGACAGAAGGGAGTGTAACTCAGCAATGCCTTTAGGGAAGTCAAAGGTGCATGTTGTAAATTGTGCTAGCTCTGGTGTACTTATTTTCTGAACGAACATGAATATGCTTTAGGGGTTTGCTCCTCCACTCACTTGCTAAAAACCATGACTTCAACAAAGGGCTCTTCTTTTCTTAATTTGTTCCTCTGTGAAATGGATCCAAAAAAGAAATAAACTTTTTGGCTGCAAATGTCTCTTTGGAAACACTATCTCGTAAACACAAGCGCGAACCCGACCGGAAGGTATTGGAGCACTTTACTGAGCAGTACTCCAGTTCCAAAGTGGCAGCTCGCTGCGCTTTGTTCCTCGGCTCAGATTACCTGTAAAGGGTGTGCTTTCAACCCCAGCTTATCGTTGCTCTTGCTCATTTTCTTTTTCCCCCCAGCCAGCCACATTGCTCTATCATTTGCTTCCCTATGTCCCTTCACCCCCATCGCAACATTTTTGCTTCCCCACACATGTACCCTTAGTTTTGCCTCCCCACACCCTCCCCATATGTTCCTTTTGCTACCTTGTTTGCAACATACTTTAGGAATGCAATAGGTTTTGCATTTGTGAGAGTTTAAACTATTGCCATTGTTAATGACAATGCCTTTTATTTGTTTTGAAAACCAAAACTATAAATAAAAGGCATGTAATTTACAATGCCAATATCTCAAACTCGCATAAATGCGAGACCTATTGCATTGCAGATGCTTGTTGTACCTTGATTGTTTCTTAGCCTAAACAGCACCCTCAAGGCAGCAGTGGAAGTAGTGGACACTGGCAGGTCCAATTTACTATTATAACACCAGTCTAGAATATTTGGGGAAAGATCAACTTTCCCTCAATATTTCAGAAGTCTTACTTAATATTCTATCTATGGGCCAGAAAGATTTTGGGGAAAGTTATAAAGTCCCCAAGTATTTTTTAGAAATTAGGAAAGGTTGAAAAGTAGTAATTTTGAATTGTAGAACGTGCTACACTGAGGGCGAGGCACAGGGCAAAAAATATAGGAATACAGTTTTTGTAAGACACAAAGCCCACGACAAGCACGATCATGCGCAGAAAATCCCTATAATGCCAAGCAGTCCCCTCGTGCGCTCGTCAGGCAGAGACGGATGGTAGGCGCGAATCTGTTGCTGCGCGCGTCAGAGCTAGAGGCAAACCGGAATACTTCAGCAGGGCGCTGCCTGCGTCCTTTGACCTGAGCAGTACTTCCGCTTCCTCGAGAACTCGGGCTGCCGAGTTAAAGGACGCTGCCAGTTTCTGTTCTGCCTTCGGTGCTCGTGCAGCTCTCATCTCCGTGTTCTCAGGTACAGTGGGTCCCTGAGCTTCTCCGCCGTGAGTGTTGATGTCTGACTGAAGCCGGTTTGGGTTACCACCTTTGTCTAAAACAGAAATCTGCCAATTTAGAGTGTCCCTAATGTCAAACGTAAACGTATGTATTTTATTTACAGTTGGACCGCGCATAGATCTGTTAGGCTGTAGTGTACTGACACGCACTTAATATATCAAAAGATACATTTGATACAGGTCCCTGTACAGTTTGCAACAGGATTGTCACATTTTCATTTAAAAAAATGCTTGTTCACGTGTGGTGCAGGTTGTTTGTGTTGCTTCACGTATCTATCATCTGTGTTACTGCTGTATGTATGTTACTAACATGTATCGTCTTTTATGGAGACTTTAAACTGGTTAAATTGACGGGTGACAGCGAGCTGCATCAACGTTTTGAGTTAGTCTTTTTCTACTCGGTAGTTTTAGAAACGTAATCCTATATAATCTTAAATAAAAGAGGGAGAGCACACGTGGCCTGGTACTGTCTACTCAATATAAGCTTCCGAATAACTGTTGACAACTCTCTTTTCCCAGCAAAGGTTGGTGGACGAGCCAACAAATTAACATGGCCAGCCAAGCAGAATTTCTGCTAAGAAAGTGCCAAAGCACGTTCTAATCCCTGAAAGTGTTTGCCACAAACTGTGCAACAAACCCCTTTCAAAAATAGTTTTAAAAAAGTGTATTTCCATAACACGTTTCTACTTGGCACATCAGATTATCACTGGATTGAGTGATTTATTAAAACTGACAGTTTTTAAACCTAAATTTAAAAGTATTCATGCACCGATCACCTGCCATGACAACAATGCCATTAGTGAATTAAGAGGCGTCATTGTGGAATCACAGTATGGCTTCAGAAATGGCAGAGGTACAACGGAGCTGTGTCTCAATTTGGCCTTGATTATGGGTAAGTACATAATGGCCAGGGGTGTTTCTACGCACCTGGCCTTTATGGACTTATGATACTGTGATACTGTGTGCAGGGAGAAAGTATGGCTACTGATGAAGACTATGGGTTTTGAGGAACCGTTGATAACTTTGCTTCGTAGATTACATGCCGCCACCTCCGTGGCCATACGATATGGGCCTGGAGGCGAAAAGAGAGGGCCCATCCCAGCAACGGAAGGTGTCCGCCAGGGCTGTATTCTTGCCCCCTTTTTAGGGTTCGGCCCATGTCAACCCTGCGTCAGCAGGGGAGGCGGAGCTCCGAGCTCTTATGTTATAAAAAAAAAAAAAAATGTTTCTTCAGGGGTCCGGGCTGCCACATTCCTTAGTGCGCGCGATTTTTTTGGCATCTGCATAGTGATTCGTCTTCGCTGTGCTGTGTTTTTATTATCCTTGACGCGATAGGCTTAATGTAATTTGTCGGTCGCCTTGTTGGCATTTTCTGTGTGGTTACGCGCACATCAGTGCATTAATTTCAATTAGGAGCTGTCAGGGTGCCGCGATAATGTAATGCAGATGTTGTGGGCGCGTTCACCAGTCTGCAGTAAATGGCGCGCGTTCGTGCATTTCTTGTGTTTTCTTTCCGTGTAGGGCAGACGTGAAAGGCATGGTCTTAAAAGCAGAAGGCCATATATCTTGAATTATCTCGCCATCACGGCGCAGATAATTGAAAACATATGCCTGGAGTTGCGCGCGAGGCCGAGAGCTGAGCAGGATGACTCCATGCCACAGTGTAAGCAGTGCTTAATTTGTAGAAAAATAAGTCCCGGTGCTCAAAATCTTTCTTATGCGGCGCCCGCAACTTTTCACAGTTATTCACCTGGTTAAATTACTACGCAACCCAATTGTACCATTGTTATGGCCACTGCCTACACTGACAACTCGGAAGCAGCCAGAATCAAAAATAAACTACTGCTTGAGCATCACGACATCGATTATAACAGTCTACTTATTTCACAACTGCATTCATTCAAACAAAATGCATTTGAAAGTGCGTTCCTGGGCAAATTGCTTTCATGTGCCGAGCATTACGATCCGCTTCAATAAAGAGGTGTTTTTTAGAAACAAAGTTGGGTAGACTGTTAATTGCTAAATGTAACAAAATCAGACCATTCAGTTCAGCGTGTAGAAGCAATTTACTTGAGAATGTTTTTGCATGAAAGTATAGCCATTCAAACATGTCAAGGCACTGGATTGTCCAGAGGGGATTAAACAGTCCACCTAAATACTTTTTTATTTATTTTGTAGTGAATTTATGAGCGTTTATGTAGTGAATGCCACCTGGTAGGCATACGCCTTTTGGTGCAAGAGCTTTACATTCTTAAAATGTATTAGTTTGTAGGGGTAGTCCACTGTGCCTCGCAGCGCTTTGGTCGCCTTTAACTATGAACATGAAGCAGCTTTGGAAAAGTGCGTTTTGCCTACTAGCCCCGAACTAGTTATAAGTACAGGGCCAGTGTAATGCCCCCAATAAGCAGCGGGTGCTGGTAAAAGGTAGCAGTGGGCATTCTTGGCACAGTGGTGCAGAGTGCAGCCTGCAGTGGAAGTTAACCATGAGCTCAGGCAAGTGAGTGTGCCCAGCACCTGTCAAAGACTTTAATGCACAGCCCGGGTAACTTGCCGTTATCGTGTGTGTAGTGAGGGCAGAGTAGTGAGGGCAGAGTAGTGAGGGCAGAGTAGTGAGGGCAGAGTAGTGAGGGCAGAGTAGTGAGGGCAGAGTAGTGAGGGCAGAGTAGTGAGGGCAGAGTAGTGAGGGCAGAGTAGTGAGGGCAGAGTAGTGAGGGCAGAGGACAGAGTAGTGAGTGCAGAGGACAGAGTAGTGAGTGCAGAGGACAGAGTAGTGAGTGCAGAGGACAGAGTAGTGAGTGCAGAGTGCAGAGTAGTGAGTGCAGAGTGCAGAGTAGTGAGTGCAGAGTGCAGAGTAGTGAGGGCAGAGTGCAGAGTAGTGAGGGCAGAGTGCAAAGTAGTGAGGGCAGAGTGCAAAGTAGTGAGGGCAGAGTGCAAAGTAGTGAGGGCAGAGTAGTGAGGGCAGAGTGCAAAGTAGTGAGGGCAGAGTGCAAAGTAGTGAGGGCAGAGTAGTGAGGGCAGAGTGCAAAGTAGTGAGGGCAGAGTAGTGAGGGCAGAGTGCAAAGTAGTGAGGGCAGAGTAGGGAGTGCAGAGTAGTGAGTGCAGGTGCAGAGTGGTGTGTGCTGTTGAGTGCAGAGTGCTGTGTATTGACAATGTAAATGACAATGCCATTTATTTATGATATAAAGAAAAAAAAAGAAATGTCATGAGCAATGCCAATAGCTCTACCTAGCAGAGTAGTGAGGGCAGAGGGCAGAGTAGTGAGGGCAGAGTAGTGAGGGCAGAGTAGTGAGGGCAGAGTAGTGAGGGCAGAGTAGTGAGGGCAGAGTAGTGAGGGCAGAGTAGTGAGGGCAGAGTAGTGAGGGCAGAGTAGTGAGGGCAGAGTAGTGAGGGCAGAGTAGTGAGGGCAGAGTGCAGAGTAGTGAGGGCAGAGTGCAGAGTAGTGAGGGCAGAGTGCAGAGTAGTGAGGGCAGAGTGCAGAGTAGTGAGGGCAGAGTGCAGAGTAGTGAGGGCAGAGTGCAGAGTAGTGAGGGCAGAGTGCAGAGTAGTGAGGGCAGAGTGCAAAGTAGTGAGGGCAGAGTGCAAAGTAGTGAGGGCAGAGTAGTGAGGGCAGAGTGCAAAGTAGTGAGGGCAGAGTAGTGAGGGCAGAGTGCAAAGTAGTGAGGGCAGAGTAGTGAGGGCAGAGTGCAAAGTAGTGAGGGCAGAGTAGTGAGGGCAGAGTGCAAAGTAGTGAGGGCAGAGTAGTGAGGGCAGAGTGCAAAGTAGTGAGGGCAGAGTAGTGAGGGCAGAGTGCAAAGTAGTGAGGGCAGAGTAGTGAGGGCAGAGTGCAAAGTAGTGAGGGCAGAGTAGTGAGGGCAGAGTAGTGAGGGCAGAGTGCAATGTAGTGAGGGCAGAGTAGGGTGTGCAGAGTAGTGAGTGCAGGTGCATAGTGGTGTGTGCTGTTGAGTGCAGAGTGCTGTGTATTGACAATGTAAATGACAATGCCATTTATTTATGATTTAAAGGAAAAAAAAGAAATGTCATGAGCAATGCCAATAGCTCTACCTTTAATGATACCGAGACCATTGCATTGTAAATGCTTGTTATTTTTAGTTTACACAAATGGTTTAGAAAAATTCTTGATTGAAAAAGGTTTGGACTTTCCTAAAATTAATGGCAAATACTTACCCTTATGTCTAATGCAGACGACACTGTGTTAATGACTTTGACTGCAAATAGTATGCAAATATGCTTGGACGCTTTTAATGAATTTATGTTGGGTTTAGACCTAAAGGTAAACTTCACAAAATCCTTTACAATGGTCTGTGGCCCAAAGAAGACCAAAACACGTAAATTTGTTGTAGATAACAAGGTTATCGAAAAAGTTCCAAATTTTAGTTATTTGGGAAATGTTTTTAACAAATCTCTAAATTGGAACCCTCTTATAATATCCCGGGTACAAAAACCACCAGATTGATAGAGGCTCTTTTTCGCTGCGCTAGCAAACTAGGTCAAAAACCAATTGCTGAGTTAAGACCCTGTATAAATCAAAATGTTTGCCTGTGGCAATTTACGGTGCAGGGGTATGGGGATACCATAAATGTGCCCAGTTACAAATTACGGAGAACACTTTTTTAAAATGCCTGTTATCAGTGCCAAGTAGTTATCCAAATATTTTCTGTCATTCCGAGGTAGGCCTAGATCTCGTGAGTGACAATATCCACGTTTCCCCACTTCTTTTATGGGGGAAAATATGGTCCTCGAAAGACCTGTTGTTTTCAAAAGAAATTCTGAAAGATTGCATAAATTTGGAAAATGCCTTGAAAATTCCCAGGCTGTTTCACGTAAAGGAAACCTTTGAAAAAATTGTTCTTGGTGATTTTTACAATAACCCACATCTGATTACATCAGATACAAAAATGGTGATTAAGAATGCATATCGTACTATATTAGGCTTGTCTAAACCTGAAAATCAGCTTCCATACCAAACAGTTATACTCCAGCAACAATTTTATTTATCTTTTACTCTACACACGCAATGGCGTTTTTACTTAACTAGATTTCGGTTAAATGCACTGCACTTTTTCGTGGCTTTTCCAAAGCAAGGAGGTTGGTGTGAGAGGCTACCCCCTTGCCCATGTGATAATGAAGCTAAACAATGCACATTGTGCTTTTTTGTACACTTTATAAAGCTCCGCGTGATCGCTTTATTAAACCCCTCCTAAGTGACATTAGACCCTGTAATTTTAGGGAAGGTTTTGAGCATTTAAGATCATTGTCAACTGCTGTTATATGTAGTTCTATGCTCAGTTTCATTAGATCAGGAATCGTTACTGATATTGTGTCTTCTGATATTTTTGATTTTGATCTTATTTCTAAAAATTACTGAAATTGTTAGAAATGTTGATGATGACTAATGCTTTTAGCTAGAATGTATTAGTCACATCAGTGGTCTTACATACTTGAGTGGGAAGGCGTGAGAGGCCAACCCATTTAAGTAATGTTATGATCAATTGTTGAAAACATATAGTGCACTTTACACTTATTTATGAGCCTCGTAAGGGATAACTGACCTTGATTTTATAGGAACTTCGGTTTTTGAACGCTTTTAGCTATAATGTACCAAATTCTCATAGTGGATTGCTACATTTAAGCTGGTTAGCGTGAGAGGCTAATCAGCTTTTATACAATGTAAGGATGCAGTTTTCTGATCATGCACAGTGCACTTTACATTTGCTTATTAACTTGTGAGAATGACGCTTTTGATAATACACAGTTCACTTTATTTTTCCATATTAGCTTGTGAGGGATGTGACTGAGATTATAGAATGAAATCTGCTATAACCGTGATTTTATATTGATTTATAATGTAAATTTTTTATGGACAAATATAGGAATATATCTATATGTATTCTGTTCTTGATATATTCTGCTGGAGTTTTGTGTTTTAACTCTGGGAAATGAAATACCATTTGTGCATTTGTAAGTTCAAAACTGTATACTTTTATGATTCTTCTTTCTGGAATCGAATAAAGTTACTAGTGACTGAATTAAGAGGCACATCAGTTGTCATTTGCACCCTACCTTTCTGTGGCCAGTATTCTTACATGAACCCCATCTGGTGCATTTAAATCAAACACAAGAGAGGTGCTTGTAAAGCACACACCCTAAACCAGGAGTCTCTAACCTTTTCTGTAATAAAAGATCATTAGATTAAGTGAAAATCATCCCAAGCAATCAATCATTTTAGTGTTGTAATCAGGACCACATATAGTGCCCACTATATGCAAGATTACCAGCAGTGGTCCCCTTAGTGCATCATAGGTAATGGAAAATAGCCATATCTGCAATGTTCCAGTCACCAAGAAAGTATTATAAGTAAAAGGTTTCTCCACAGCTGCATGATTTATTACTCAAATATCCGCTTTAAAAATGTTTTATAAATACAGCCATTTTTCTCCCTACATCTGCTTCTGAGTTCTGCAAATGCACACGTTTTCGTCCCGATTAAAAGCTTCTAATTTAATGAGCATAGCTGCTCACAACTGTTACTTACAGGTAGCTGATGATCTACCAGTAGCTAACGAGCTACTGGTTGAAGAAGCCTCCCCTAACCACCATGTATTTCAACGTGCTCCCAAGTGCAATAAGGAAAAAAGGAAGCCCGGTGAAAAGAAATATTTGCCTTGGATCACACAATTTGGTCAAGAGAGGAAGCTGGAAAAATCCATGATTTTCTATTTTCACATTGTAAAACACAAACAATTGAAGAAGGGTCTAGGGAAATTTAAGTCCCTGCCCAGTTCGTATCCCCCTAACTGTAATCCTAACAACAAAAAGAACCGGGGGTCTATAACTGAGCTTCAAGTACTCTGAGCTGCTGCAAAACTCCTACATAAGTGAGTTAGGCGCTAATAGAGCTATATAAGTCTCTATATCAAAATGTGTGCCAGGACAAACCTGTCGAAGGACCTACTGAGATTGTTGGTAAGACCCGTACAGAGATGTGTTGGATTCCCATCAAATAGGTTGTAGATCAAGTGTTCTCATTTGGTCATCCAAAAATGGGGTGGTATGTCTCTTGATCAATGAGACCCATCCATCGCCCTTACTCAATTGGGTCGCACCATCAATCGCTAAGGTACCCATGAACAAATGATAAAGATGGGATCGAGTGCAGTGCAAAAATCAAAAGATGTGGGAGTTAAAAACAAGGGGTAAAAGGATCAATAGGCGAAAAACTCTAATGTAATTTGTCCTTTCCCTCAAACAAACAAGAACAATGCAGAGGAAGCAGTCTAAACATATAACTGCATTTACAAGGCCAACATGTTTCAGCCGGTAGGGACAAGATCCCATGGCTTTCTTCAGGGCCAGAGTTCACTTTATGTATGCAGTAGCTAATGCTTAGAACTCTGGCCCTGAAGAAAGCCATGGGATCTTGTCCCTACCGGCTGAAACATGTTGGCCTTGTAAATGCAGTTATATGTTTAGACTGCTTCCTCTGCATTGTTCTTGTTTGTTTGAGGGAAAGGACAAATTACATTAGAGTTTTTCGCCTATTGATCCTTTTACCCCTTGTTTTTAACTCCCACATCTTTTGATTTTTGCACTGCACTCGATCCCATCTTTATCATTTGTTCATGGGTACCGTAGCGATTGATGGTGCGACCCAATTGAGTAAGGGCCATGGATGGGTCTCATTGATCAAGAGACATACCACCCCATTTTTGGATGACCAAATGAGAACACTTGATCTACATACCTATTTGATGGGAATCCAACACATCTCTGTACGGGTCTTACCAACAATCTCAGTAGGTCCTTCGACAGGTTTGTCCTGGCACACATTTTGATATAGAGACTTATATAGCTCTATTAGCGCCTAACTCACTTATGTAGGAGTTTTGCAGCAGCTCGGAGTACTTGAAGCTCCGTTATAGACCCCCGGTTCTTTTTGTTATTTTCACATTGTACCATTCAGCCGCTAGACGGATATCTCTTTCCCTCTCTAGTTTTACATCTTAAAAAAAATTCTAACTATCTGCTAGAAAGTGAATATTTGGGCATCTGAGGTCCACAGGACTGCATGGTGACTATACGCTGTTGTTGTTTGCTTATGTGAAATCTAGATCCCACTACCATTGGATGAACACTGCAAACGGACAGTGCTGCCAAGTGATGTGAGAGAAGACCATCACAGTGAAGGAAAATTGCCCAGTGTAATGCCAGGATGCAAGCATTACCGACACCAGATCTGAAATTACTGGTGGTTGTAAGGGTTGCAACTCTGCCGGTAGGTACTTTACCAGCACCAACTGGCCGAGTTGCAACCCTCAGATCGAGGGTTGCGTACCCCAGGTCTGTTAGCTATCCACGGCCAAGTATGAGTCGCGGAATTCCGCATCAAGCCCTGCATGTAGTGAAGGGGCCATTTCCAAAATTGGATATCTCAAGTATGATTTGAGAACTTTGACCAAATCTTAACATGTTACTAGAGAACGCAAGTCCCGGATTCGAGCCACTTTTAAATCCAGTGAGGCTGTAGTGAGTGAGACTGTCGAGCATAGGTAAATCCAGGCCATTCGATCACTTGGGATGTTTGCTGATGACATCTTAGGTCCTGCTGCTGTCTTTGGTGTGTCAGAGGAAAGTTTGAAAAGCCATTTAACATGATATTCGTGTTCTGTGAGTTAATGAACACAAGGGCATTTTCCACTAAGCAAAATCCAAAGCTATTGACTTTGTGAATGCTTAATTTATGTCTGGCCCTAGAGTCACCTCCCTACCCTGGGAACTTTTGATTGGCTAGATTCTTTGAAAATGAGTACATAGAGTGGAGTAACGCAGCAAAAACAGAACTCTTTTTGTAATAGTAAAATAATATGGAGTTGTTATAGATGCTGCTTGAGCTTCTCTGGGTGTGACCCTCCACTCTAGTGAAAAGTTACATGTATTGTAATTGCATTTATATAGCGCTTACTACCCCGGACGAGCCATCAAAGCGCTTTTTCGGCGAGTAGCACGCTATTCTGGGACCCATAAAGGATTAGTGTTGAATTAGTATAATGAAAGTAATTAAAGTGGTGGCTAGGTTAGTCCGTTATTAGGATTCGGAAGGATAGAAGATGAAAAAAGCTTTGTATTTAAATAGCGCTTGTTACCCCTGATGGGGTGTTGAAACACAGCTTTTAATTTTTTTGGGCAGTAGCACGCTACTCCGGAAACCCATAAAGGATTAGTGGTGAATTAGTATGGTGAAATATGAAATTAATTTATTTATTACTGTAAGAGTCCTTGTGCCATCACTACATCCATCTACGCATTGGAAGACTTATTGTACTGTCTTTGTTTTCAATTTTCTCCAATCTTCAATAAAAAAGATTTGAAATAAAAAAAAAGAAATATGAAATTAATTTGAGTGGTGGATATTAGTCGGTTATTAGGAGTGAGAAGGATAGTGGAGGGATAGAAGGTGGAGAAAGGTTTGCATTCATCTATCGCTTGTTACCCCTGATGGGTGTTGAAGCCCATTTTTAGGTCTCGCTATTCGATGCGCATGCGCATCGAGCTTGCGAGACTATGGGGGCTTAAACAGTGTTTAACTAACTTGCAAGGAATCGTGGCGATTCCTTGCAGTGCCCGTGACTTTTAAGCTCAATGCGCATGCGCATTGAGCTTAAAAGCGCGTGCACATGCCCCCAGCCGCCTGCCTTGCCCACTCTCTCTCACAGCCTCCCCCAGCTCCACCCCCTCACTTCTTGGTTGCACGGCCGCTAGGCCGTGCCTCCACTACTCTCCTCCCCCCTCCTCCTCCTCCTACTCTCCTCCCCCCTCCTCCTCCACCATTTGACTGACAGTCACGGTCGACGGAGAGGCATAGCAGCGGATTGTTTGTAATGATGGAAACAGGCTGCCAGAGTGCAGCTACTCGTTTAGTCTACTTCCGCTATAAAGTAGTGTCCCTTGTGAACACCGTACCCTTCCTTCACATTACTTCGAGGAGTTATTTTAACCTCAAACGATAAATCAACTGAGGTACTAATAAAATGGCGACAAAACGCTGTGCCCGTGCCTGACTACCTCCTTCAGTCCTTATACGAAACCGGCACAAGGAGCTGCTGGTTGTATTCACATTGTTTTCATCCTCGCATTTGTTTGCTGCGGCAGCTGGGGCAACTGGAGCCGCCCCCCTCCTCCTCCTACTCTCCTCCCCCCTCCTCCTCCACCATTTGACTGACAGTCACGGTCGACGGCGAGGCATAGCAGCGGATTGTTTGTAATGATGGAAACAGGCTGAAAAGTTCACTCGCCGCACAAATCTAAGAAGTAAGTATCTCATCGAACAAATTTAAGACCTATAATTATCCTTTGGCGATACTGTTTGCTCAAATTAGTTGCACTTTATTCTTCTTCATTAAAAAGCTTTCAAGCAATTCCTTGTGAAAAGTTACATAGCTTTAACATCAGACCACATAGTTTCTTTACTTGCAGGCATCGTGCCAGGACCTTCTAGATATATGCTTTGACTTTGGGAGAAACGTCTCAGAATGACTGGGCCGTAAGCACCAGGAAATCTCAGGTGCAAGGTAGGGACACTAAATAGTGTGTGTCAAGATAACTGCACAGGTACTTTGGATTCTCAAAAAATTTGCGCATCTCATTAGTGAAATCAACTTTCAATTGTGCGGCGAGGTCTCCCGCTCTCCATTTGGTAGAGATGCGCATTCAATAATGACTTTTTAGCTTCTCTGAGGCTACGGCTCCTTCGTGTGCTGCCGGCGCCTGGCTGTTAACTGGAAGGCATTTCATTCTTTCTTGGGCATGCTATCCTCTTATGAGTGTTACAGGACTTGTGGTTTCGTTCATGGCTTTGCGCAAACCGAGATGCATTGCTTCTGGGCTCCTGCTGTACGTGTACGCAGGCGCATTGCAAGTTTATTCGCTCACAGCACATCGTTTAGTCCGTTTTTACTTTCGTTCATGCCTTCTGAAGGAAATGGATGTGTGTATGGCCATGTGTACGGAGTCTTTTAAATTGGAATTAGTGAACTCCAAGTCCCAGCCGCATTGATCCAGGCTGTCTCTTTCAGCCACTGGCTTGACACTTTGTCAATTACATATTGGCTCAGCCCACAGAACTACTTCTTTCTTCCCCACTGTCTCTCACCTTATGTATAGGTTTTGCAGTAACCCGTCACCATCCACCACCAACACCCCATCCACCACCAACACCCCATCCACCACCAACACCCCATCCACCACCAACACCCCATCCACCACCGCATCCACCAGCACCGCATCCGCATCCACCACCACATCCACCACCACATCCACCAACACTTTAACCACACCCACCACCACCACATCCACCACACCCACCACCACTAAATCCACCACCCCATCCACCACCACCCCATCCACCACCACTGCATCCACCACCGCATCCACCACCACCACATCCACCACCGCATCCACCACCACCACATCCACCGCATCCACCACCACCACATCCACCGCATCCACCACCACATCCACCACCACATCCACCACCACATCCACCACCACATCCACAACCACATCCACCACCACATCCACCATCACATCCACCAAGCTATTAATTTTGCTATTTTCAAAACCAACACAAAAAAAAGTGTCATTTACTATACCAATCGCTCAAACTTTCCTAATGCGAGTCCTATTGCATTTCCAATGCTTGTTGACGAGTAGCACGCTACTCCGGAACCCATAAAGGATTTGTGTTGAAAATCAGTATAGTGAAATATGAAGTAATTTGAGTGGTGTATATGTTATTCAGTTATTTGGATTGAGAAGGGTTGGGGAGAGGTAGAAAAGGTTTGCATTTATATAGCACTTGTAACCTGTGTTTCCCTTTAAATGTCTCGTTCTTGCATGCTTGCATCTCTTGTGTATCCTTTTGAATGCTGGTGTTCTGTGTTCTACAGAGCACTGTTAGAATTCTGTGATGTACCTTTGTGTCATTCTACCATCTGTCACTGAAGTACATGGATGTGCTTTTCTTCATGGATTAAAGCTACAACTTAACTCTTCTTCTGGTTGAATTCTTGAAAGAGAATACTACATAACCCTGATGTGGCGTTTAAGCGATTTATTGGCGAGTAGCACGCTACTCCGGAACCCATAACTGATTTGTATTGAAAATTAATATAATGAAATGTGAAAGTAGTTTTAGTGGTGGATGTGCTATTCAGTTGGATAGAGAAAGGTAGCGGAGGGATAGAAGAAGGAAAAAGGCTTGCATTTATATAATGCTTGCTTACCTTTGATGAGGTGTTGAAGCGCTTTTTTGGTGAGTAGCATGCTACTCTGGGAACCATAAAGGATTAGTGGTGAATTAGTATAGTGAAATATGAAATCTGAAAAGTGATCTTTCCTCTGACTCAAGTGGCAATCAGAGCATAGCCAGTAACTCCTGCGAAGCAGCGACTGGTGTCGGAGTCTGACGCACAGATATGCTCATAATAGTCCGCGAACACATCAGCAATTTGACTCCCTCCTCGGACGGTGGTTTCATCTGAGAGAGCCTGTAAACTGACGAAACGTGTACGTGTTGGCTGTGATGTCTGTTTTTGATGAAAAGATATTGAATAAAGATATACAAAATCAACTGAAAGAAGCCCAAACAGTAAGCTCTGACTTTAAAATGCTCCTTTTCATCACATTTCTGTTAGGAAATCTTCTGGAATCTGCGGGGAGCCTCACATTTCCTTCCACCCAGTATTCCTCCAGGTCTCCTGATAAAAATAATACCTCACTTGTGTGGTTTGGCCTAGTGCCTGTAACAGAAAATGGCCAAAAACTCAACATGGATAAGTCACATTTTTCAACTGAAAACTGGTCTTTTTTTGAAAAGTTACAGTTGTGGATTTTTTACCCTTTCTCAGTCGTCAACTAGGAAAACGTAGGAAACATGCACACTTTTAAAAAATAGACAAATGGGGGAATCCAAGGGTGCGTGTCTTGCGTGGCTCTCACCAGGTCTTTTTACTCCGAAGCCCTTGCACCAAATCTCAAACTTTGGCAAACAACTCCTTTTTTTTTTTTTCACACTTCTGTCATAGAATGTTCAATGTTCTGGAATCTGCAGGGAGCAACAAATTACACCCCACCCAGTATTTCCCCAATCGCCTGATAAAAATGGTACCTCGCCTTAGGTCGCCACAGGTTTCGAGGCTGTCCACATTCCCACATGACGGATACCAGGCGCGAACGCAGCTGACTGCAGAAATATAGCAGTTGGAGAAGTGGCAGGTTAATGAAAAGATAAAGAAATTTGGGGAGGATCACCATCTTAGCAATGGGTAGCTGCCCAGTTAAGGATAGCAGAAGCTTCTGCCAGCTCTCCACACGCTCATCTGGCCATGTCATCAAGCTTCTATAATTAACCTTCTACAGATCATCTAGGTCCCTACTGAGCCAAATCCCTAAATATCTTACCGGCTACCTCGCCCACTGCAGTGGAAACTCCGATGTGAACTCTGACGTCACAGCTGTCAATGAGAATAGGATCAACTTGGCCCAGTTGATAGTGATATCTTATATATCCTGTACCTTGTGAATTCTCTAATCAATGGGTCGAAGTTATTTTGCAGGTCACTCATGTACAGGGAGACTTCATCTGCATGTATAAATGCTAGAATTATGTAAGCTTTCAATACCAGGCCCGATGCAATTGATGCTGACGCAATCGAGATGCAAGCAACATCATAGCTATGGCAAATAGTATAGATGACGGGGCATCCCTGACGGGCACATCTTGGTACTGGGAAGGGGGGTAATCATCCCATTAACCCGCACGCATGCAAATATCCTGTTATGAATTTTTCAATTCGAGTGTAGGGGCATGTCAGGACCTTTTTGCGTATGCATCAAGAAAAGGCAAATTGTGCAATGCTGTGTGGCTGCTTCTGCAGCAGTGTTATTTCACTGTATTGTCATTTTAAGAAAAGTTGATACAGTATGTATCAAAGTTTCACCTCGGTGCCACCAGCTTAACACCTATGTATAGCAATCAGCATTGTAATGTGACTAATCAACCTCTGCAAATAGTCTTCCACTGTGCGACACCATGTGTGGTTCCTGTTTAGTGTTCATAATGTTTGATTTGTTTCTACTAGAATACTTTTTATCTTTAAATCCTACGTAGAGCAGATGATGGATTGTGATGTGTGGTAAATGTATATCTATGCGGAAAACGATGCAGATTCATTATTACTGTGAATCTGGGTCGATTTGAAGAACATATTTGCGATTAAATGAAACATTTTATATAAGGATAACGTATGCTAAATAGTAACCTAAAGCAAGAGCCCTGCTACTGGACGTCCCACCTTTTGATATGTAAAGCCCACTTAACTGTTTGCTTCCTGCCTATCATTTTATTAATATCAAAAGGAAGAACAGTGCAGGGGCGATTGAATAGGACATTTATTATGAAATTTAGCATGGTTTTTTTTCCCCTCAAAAAAGTTTTCAAATATGTTTTTTCAATTCTGTTTTTCAGTAAGATGTCAGGAGCTGATGAGTTTTCGGTAAGTACATTTTTGGAAAAAATATTTAAATGTTTGCTTCCAATAAACCCTCTATTGTGAATATTATGAAGTGTTTTGGCTTTGGATATGTTTTAGAACTAATAATTCCTTTGTTGCACACTGTTGCTATATATACTTCATGAGGTGCTTGCTTAATGGTCAAGAAAGTGAAAGACTTTGCAAAGATGGCTTCTTCCTGGTAATGTTTGACTTTTGTCTGTCCTGATGCTGCAAAGCAAAATACATTAATTCGGTAGTGCTTGTGTTCATTTACTCCTAATCAAACCATCACTCCTTAGAAGGCAACTTTATTCAACCACTTTTGATGTACTGTGGCGTTAAGATACATGTAAATCCAATTCTTCAGTTGATCAGGCATTTAATCAGTAGGTTTGTAGCGTGCTACTGGTCACCTGTGAGGGTATCTAGATACTGGTAGGGTCCAGCCGAATAGCCAAGTCTTCAGGTACTTTCGGAACTCTGGAAGAGATGGGGATGTCCATAGATGAAAGGGTAGCTTGTTCCATGTCTTCGCTGATAAGTAGGAGAAGGAGCGACCTCTGTATCTGCTACTTGGGATGCTGCTAATTCGGAGGCATGAGGTGAGATTTAGCGAAAGAGACACAGAGCGGAGTTGTCTGGTGGGCTGATGGAAGTTCAGGCAGTGGTTCAAGTAGGCGGATCCAATGTGTGAAGGGCCTTGTATGCATGGGTCAGGAGCTTGAACTGGCATTTTTCCTGGACAGGGAGCAGGTGGAGTTCCCGTAGGTGTAGGTGAAGTGGGTTTTTCTAGGGAGATCCAGGACCATCAACAAAAATTAAGCAATAGCAGTGTAGGCCATTGGAAGTGGTACTAGTGTATGATAGTAGTCATTATCTGTTTTCTGAAAAGAGTGACCCCACTGCTCCGAAGTCATAAATAGTCCAAAATCAAAAATGACAAATGAAAAAAAAATACAATTATCAATATAGCTGAATTCAGAACATTAGGAGACGTTCCATGTGATACTAAATCAACAAATAACATCTAATATTATTCCTCTGAAGTCTTGCCTTGAGTTTCAAATCTACTTTTTTTTTTTAATTACTTTCACTTTTTTTACATTTGCACATCAGCCCAGCCTAACGTGCGAGTGAGATTGAATAAGAGGGTACATTACTACTGTACATACTACCTGGAACCTTGGTTGGAAATCTGCTTGCTTACATTTATCTACACTGTGAGACATTAGGATCTGAAGAACAACCCAAACCTGATGAAGTCCTAATAAAGGACTTCTTCAGGTATGGCTAAAGAGCCATAGGGCTAAAACTGACATTGTAAATCTCCCAGGAATTCCTAACTCAGTCTCGTACTAATCAGTTTAGTTTCTCTTATGACTCTATTCGCTTAGGGAACTAGGAAAATCTTGACAAGTTTTTGGAGCTCCATCCACTGAACACCACAGATGTTATTCTCTTCATGTTGTCTGATGGCAGCAGCTGCTGATTAACAAATGTCTTGTGATCCTTGGTCATATCATCCTTGTAAGAGGAACCCTGTTGTAATTTTGCAGTTTATACTTGTCTTTCACACTAGTGGGTAGTGAGCATGATCAAGGGGGAATGTGCTTTAACTATTTATTTATTCCTTACTTCATGTTGTCTCAAATTGTGGAAGTCGTCTTCAGAATCTATGGGGAAATTTAGTACGTTCTAAAGAATTTAAAGTACCCATAGATGTACTTCAGGTAGTTCATTGCGCCATTCATTGATTTCCTTTAGAGTCCAACCTTCATGAATGAGCCCATACCTGTTTCTGTTTCCAAATGGCTGTTCAGTCATGTGATTCTTACGTGGCATTTGAGTTTCAAAAACCTAGAACCTTACGTCTGTAACCTGAAGCTTATGGGCTTTTTTCTATATCTCAATTGTTTCTTCACTCTTCTCTAGGTAACGTTGTAAAAGTTCTCAAAGATTCAATATTTGGGCAAGGCAACCAAAGAGTTCAAATCTAGGACTAGACAACAGCATTCTTCAAGTAGTGTCCCATCTTTGTTGGGAGAAAAAACATTGAAGACCTGTTTCTATGCCTAGGAAAAGGTGCTCAGTCAGCAAGGTTCCTTTATGCATTCATCTCATGCGGGAAGAAACCCTGCTTTTCAAGCATGCAGCTATAAAGAATTAATTCAAGGAGTAATGCAGGAGTTAAATGATGTAGTAATGTGATTGTGGGGGCGTGGCTTGACAAGATAATGATAAACGTCTTGATGTTATTATTAGGAAAGAAATCTATGGCTTGGAGGAGAACGTTGGTGTTTGCTGAGATAGTCTTCCCAGGTTGAAATCCACATTGATCGTTATGGACTATTTCTTGTGTCCAAGTTGTTGTTCTGAGGCAATTATTCTGGCCAAGATTTTGTAATCACTATTTAGCAGGCTAATGGGGTGATATGAGCTAGGGTGATCCATGGATTTGCCTTTTTTTTAATAAAAAAAAAAAGCTAATGATTACCGCCTCTGAGAAACTGAAAGGAATTTCACAACTTTCTAAAATCTCATTAAAGAGTGACCAGGAAAGGAATCTGCTGTGGGCCAAAGATTTTATATATCTCTGCTGGTAGGCCATTGTTCCCACAGGTTTTCCCATTAGAGGAGTTCTTAATCGCTTCTAATATTTCTTTAATAGTAGTGGGAACAGCTGCCCCCTGCAGCTGTTCTTCACTGAGAACCGGTATATCAATGTCATCCAAGAATGTATTTATTACCTCTGACCTGGTGACTGATGGGGATATATAGAGGTTCGTATAATGGGTTGGAAAGCCTTTCTCAATCTCAGCTGATTGAGATAGCATGTAGTCACTGTCTCCATCATAGGCTGATTGTGGAGTTGTTTTTGTCTCCTTTTCACCAACCATGCTAGCAGTCTTCCAGCCTGCTCACTTTCTTCATATAGTCGCTGAAAGCATGCGTTCTGATTGAAAATTGTCTGGCCAAAATATTGTTCTTTCAGGGCTTGTCTAGCTTTGCTTAATTTTTGCACCAGAATTCTACACAACCCCCGCCCCTAAGATGGACCCGAGTGGCGTGGTTGAGCTTTACCTATAGATCTCGCTCTTTTTCCCTTTTCAGCTTTAGTACTTGAGCTTTGAAGGCAATGGCCTCTCCACGTATGAAGGCCTTGCAGGCTTCCCAAACAGCAAAAGAGGGAACCAACCCAATATTCCTCTTTAAGAATTCTGTCAAATTCGAATTCATGGCTGACACCCAACCTTTATTGGTTAATAATGATTTATCAAGAGATCACCTTGGCCCTTCTGGTTGCTCAAATTTAGTGTTTAATTCAATAAATGGGACTGAGTGGTCAGAAAAGGGAGTGGACCACACACCTGAATTCTTCCTGGTCCATTGAAAGGAGACCAGAACGAAGGCAATCCTGGAGGCCGTATTATATCTTTTAGAGAAACGGGTGAACTCCTGAGAGTGAGGATTATCCAGTCACCATGGATCAACTAAAGGTAGGTCCTCGGTCATTTTAGCTAGAACCCTTGATGCCTTAGGTTTGTTATATGCCTTATAGATTCGGGATGAGTCTAATCTAACCTCCTGAAGAATGTTGAAATCTCCCCCTATCAGGAACCAGACCGAGCAGTCCCGCAATGCTCCATACAGCTCACGTAATGCTGCTATATCATCTTCAATAAGGACATAAATGCTTGCTAAATAAATACATGGAGTTTCTAATACCATTTTGAGAATAATCCATCTGGCTTTAGGATCTCTAAAAACCTCTAAGGTTTGTCCTTTGAATGTCTGCGCTATTAGAATCGACATCCCTGTAATAGCTGTTCGAGTGGAGGCATAAAATGCTTCAGAGATACCGTTCGGCTTTTTGAGCGACTTGCATTGGGCATTAAGATGCGTCTCCTGTAAGAGAATAAATTGAACTTGGGCTGCCAGAAGCCATTTATTTATTATTTTGAGGATCTTGTAAAGCGTGCAACTACCCCAAAGGGTTACCCTGCGCTATAGGTGGACAGTAGCACAGCACAAAAAGAGGAATATCTAAGAAGGCAGGGTTTAATCAGAGCTGCTAAAGGGTATAGTTTTTCAGTTCTTACAGAACTGAAGCAGTGAGTTACTGGATCTGAGAGCAATCAGCAGAAAATTCCAGAGTTTAGGGCCCTGCACAGAAAAGGAGTGCCCCTTAAGACGAGCTCCGAGAAACCTGGGCACAGAAAATCGTGCAAAGTTGGCTGATCTCAGCACCCGGTGGGGACATTTGGAGGGACCAGGGCTTGGATATAAGAAGGAGCAAGACTGCGTCTAGTACGAAACATATAACCCAAGGCCTTGAATTTAATCTGTTTCTCAACCCTCAGCCAATACAGTCTCGGAAGCAAGGGAGAGACAGAAGAAAATCTCAGCAGCCGAAAGAGCAGGCAGGCTGCCGCATTTTTGATGATCTGCCAGCGACACATCAAAGCTTTATCAGCACCCAGGTACATTTCCATAATCCAATCTGGATGTTACCAGAGCTTGCAGCTCTGTTCCCTGTCAACTTGGAGGGATCAGCCAGAGTATTTTCTTAAGCCATTTCAAAATGGAAAAACAGAAGACAAGTGGAGATTTTTAGCGATAATGAAACCCAGATTCTTGACTTTATCCACCGGTACAGGCAAAGGCCCCAACATGGCAGGCCAATGGCTGAGACTCCAGAGATCAGGGTTGTTTCCCAGGATCAGGACTTCGGTTGGATCGCCATTGAGTTTGAGGGCGTTCTGTTCATCCAGGATGCGACATTAGCCAAGCCTTGCCTGAGAGGGGAAGGATCTTTGTTTTGCGCATCGATAGTGAAAAAATATTCTGAGAATCATCCACATACGAGAACACAGTTAGACCCGATTCTTCAATCACATCCATCAAGGGGCGCAGATAGTTGTTAAACAGGGTTTAAAATGGACCCCTGCGGGAACCCATGAGGTCAGTGTTAAAGTAGTGGCAGTGGTGTTAGCTAAAAAGACCTGAAAAGTTCAATCCTTCAGAAAGGAGGATAACAACTTCAAAGCAGTGCCTGCAATGCCTAAAGCCTCCAGTCTATCCAAGAGAATTGAGTGTGAGACCGTATTGAAGACTGCACTTAAATGTAAGAGGAGAAGGGCGACTGTCCCACCAGAATAGAGTTCTTACCTCAAATTCTTTGACTCCGAGTAGGGCGAATTCGTTGCTGAAACCTGCCCTAAACCCAGACTGTGATGGGTGCAGCACGTTGGAAGTGGCCACAAAGGAGGAGAGGTGAGTATGAACCTGTTGTTTTTTCCAAAATTTTGGGGAAAAAACGAGAGAAGTGAAATTGGCCTGAAGTTAGACCAGCACGGAGGGTCAATGTCCTTCTTGACCAGAGGGAGTATCAAGGCATGCTTCCAGTTCTGAAGTACCACACCTGTGACCAAGGAGGGATTAAAGAGGTCCAACACTTCCCTGAGGGCTGCCTCCTCAAGTAATCAGAGTTTTGATGGTGGGAGGGGGTCGAGCAGGGAACCAAACTTATTTATTTATTTTATTTATAAAGTTTTATATAGCGCGAACTTGATCCCAAAGGATATCAGAGCGCTTTACAATAAGAGGGAAAGGTAACAAATCCAAACACGAGTCAAACATGGGGAATATAATAGGCGTTGAATGTATAACATCAAGCATCTCAGAGACCCCCATCTCCAGTATTACATCAATCAGCTCAGCGATCCCTCAGCATTACCTCAAGCATCCCCACAGCACACCTCCAGTAACATCAAGCATCTCAGTGACCCCCCCCCCCCCCCCCGAGATAACATCAAGCATGGCACGGGCTCACAGCTGTTATTATTCACACAGCTCTGATGATGCACCTCACGCACGGGGCTGACAGTTATCATTCACACAGCTCTGATGCACCTCACGCACGGGGCTGACTCAGTTATTATTTACACAGCTCTGATGCACCTTAGGCACGGGCTCACAGCTGTTATTATTCACACAGCTCTGATGATGCACCTTAGGCACGGGCTCACAGCTGTTATTATTCACACAGCTCTGATGATGCACCTCACGCACGGGGCTGACGCAGTTATTATTTACACAGCTCTGATGCACCTTAGGCACGGGCTCACAGCTGTTATTATTCACACAGCTCTGATGCACCTCACGCACGGGGCTGACTCAGTTATTATTTACACAGCTCTGATGCACCTTAGGCACGGGCTCACAGCTGTTATTATTCACACAGCTCTGATGATGCACCTTAGGCACGGGCTCACAGCTGTTATTATTCACACAGCTCTGATGATGCACCTCACGCACGGGGCTGACGCAGTTATTATTTACACATCTCTGATGCACCTTAGGCACGGGCTCACAGCTGTTATTATTCACACAGCTCTGATGATGCACCTTAGGCACGGGCTCACAGCTGTTATTATTCACACAGCTCTGATGATGTACCTCACGCACGGGGCTGACGCAGTTATTGTGTGTGCGGCGGGGGGGTGGTGGTGGTGGTGGTGTGTGTCTCTGTATGTGTGCGCTCGTGTGTATGCGTGCATGTGCGCTAGTGTTTGCGTGCGTGTATGTCTCTGCGTGTGTGCCTGTGTGTGTGTGCGCGCGCGTCTCTGTGTTGGTGTGGGTGTGACTAGCCTGCCGGAATAGGAGCGCGTGGTTGTGCGCGCCACCCGTTTCAGTCACTTTAAAACAATTCCAGTTACTTTTTGGGATGTCACAGTTCTTACTAGTAATGTTCAATCTTCAAACAGTGTTGAATGCCCCTCAAAACCACTTTACTGGGCCTCAGGCACTGTTTCTTCTTTTAGGGGGTAACAAGAGGCTCCAAACATGCCCTCCCTAGCTTGTAGGCAAGACCTAAGGCGGGGACGCTCTGTCCGTGAGGCCTGAACACCTCTGTGTGCCTCGTACGCCGATCGGGGGACGAACCTACCGAGTCTCACGCATCCCACGTGAGACGCGTACTCGGGAGCGTACTTGGGAGATGGTACGATTCGCAGTGAGTGTACGAGTCGCACCAGGCAGGTGCGACTCGTAGGGCGGTGCACTTACAGTGCCCGCACCGCCTGGCGTACGCTCAGTGACCCAGGGCACAGGCGAGGCAGACGGGCTGTGCGAGTCGTGATGGGGGTGAGACTCGCACAGCGCACACTTCAGGACTTCAGGGGGCACAAAGGGCGGTGCGAGCCGTATGCTTAGCGGCGACTCTCACTGTGGCGGCAAACGCGCTCGTGTGTGTGTGTGCGGCGGGAGGTGGTGGTGTGTGTCTCTATGTGTGCGCTTGTGTGTATGCGTGCGTCTATGTGCGCTAGTGTGTGTTTGCGTGCATGTCTCTGCATGTCTGCCTGTGTGTGTGTGCGCATGCGCGTCTGTGTTGGTGTGGGTGTGACTAGCAATAGTAGCCAATAAGGTTTGCAATTGTACGAGGTCCAAAAGAGGCCACACATTAGTTCTCAAGAATGTGTCTGACTTCGCTATGTGCTGACCGTCCCCAAGCCATTCTATAATAGATTTTAATTTAACCTGATTGCTAGCACCATTGATATTGCTTGATGCTATTTTAATGACATTGCACCCCCATCATAGCACATAAGAAAAGAATTCCATTGCGCAATAGATAACAATAACCCTTAGCATCTAGTGGGTTGTAGCTCTCATTTTTTGAGTCTTACATATACTAAATCTTGTGGGTAGCAAACTTGGCAACCTGATCAGAAGATCCTACAAAGCACATTCTACCTGTGTTTTCATCCACTCACCTCTTGTGCCCCGCATCTCTACATCTACTTCTCCCCACTGCTCCCAAGGCCCCACCCATCCTAGGCCCCCTTCTAGAGCGATCCTCTCCGCCCTGAGTGCTTTGACATGGCAGTCTTAACCCTCCGCCAGAAAGGGTACACCCTGGATGGTCACTAACTGCCCCTTTATCAATGTTGCATATATAACTAATGCATAATATGCTGATAGAGCAATTTTCATACAGCTGCTTTAGTTCAAATGCAATGTACACCTACGCATATCCCCCTCACACTCTGTTGACTTGTGAAGTGACAGTTTGTCTGCCTCACAATGCTCTGGAATTCAACAAATTTTAGATTTGCCCGTCTGGATCAAGGAGTTGTTGCCGAAAGAAAAAGAAAAACACTGCTTTTACAAACAATCTGAGTCCATGGCATGCTATTTATGTATAAGGAGAACAACACTTTGATAGTCTGGGACCCACCACCCTGCCATGGAACGCCACCTCTTGAAGCTCAGGTAATGCGACTACTCTTCGCTGTGGAAGATATATATATATATATTCTTAAACACTTTTTATACAAGAGCTTTGCTTAAGAACGTTTTCTGTGGTCCTGATATTCCAGGCTTCAGCTATTCACGTGTGGTTTTCTAGTGTCATAGATTTGGCTTACATATGCCTCCCCATCTCTTTTTACTGTCATAGTCTGTGGTTCGTTCACGATTCTTATGATGAAGTGTATTTTTCCTTCTAATGTGATTTTTCTCATTCGACTGGTCTTTTCTGTCTTTCATTCGACCGGTTGGTTCTATGTACGGATTTTTGGGAAGGTCAGTTTGCAGACCCACCTCCTGGATTGGTGTTACTTTGGTATCTAATTCTAAACTAAGGAATCTGTGGCTAGATGTCTCTATCGGATTGACAAGTTGCTTACCTTCGGTAATGCTTTATTTGGTAGAGACATAGTCTAGCCTCAGATTCCTTACTTACCCACCCGTCCTCCTCGTTCTGCAAACTGTTTTCTTCTTACCTACAAAATCCTTTTCTTGAAACGATTATATAGTTTGTTACACTTGTGGTAGTTAATTCAAAAATGTATATCTTTTAGGGACACTGTTTCCATAGCCAGTTTCTATGGTGGTTCCTTGTTCTGGCGCAAATTTTAGCAATGGAAGAAACTTACATCGAGGCAGGGCTTATATGGGCCTGAGGACGACGTTGCTACAGAGCCGCTCTACTCCCTCAGCTGACGCGCAGAGGTTCTGTTGGAAAATTTTCCAGATCCATTCTGGCGCCTGGGGAGAATTCTAAAATGCGGATTCTGTGGCTAGACTATGTCTCTAACAGATAAGGCATTACTGAAGGTAAGTAACTTGTCCGACATAGCCAATGGCTTTCTTACAGGCAAGACTTATTGGATTTGCCAATGTTTATTTGTCTTGCATTATAGACGTTTGCTTGGAAGTACTGTAAGTGCTATTCGACAGTGTGCGTCTCTGACCGGAAGTTGATTATGCATGGATTGGATGAAACTGGAAGTACATACCAGTGGCCATGTATGCTTTTAATGTCGGAGGATTCTCGGATTCATACAGTGCCCAGCAATGAGACGTATCGGCATTTCCAGCCAGAGAATGTTACCATACTAGTCAATGCCCCACTATAGTTCCAGACTTAACTGCCAGTGAATAAAGTTCTTTCCAAAATGTATCTAAAGTCCAAAGAGAAAAAGGCCTCCGTGGTCCTACATTCTCAATCAACCCAGGACTCATCTCTCTCACAAATCAACAAAACACTGTAACAGAAGAGTTCATCCGTAAGCCTGCATTCCTTAGATAGTGAAACATCATCTTTCAAGAGCGGACACTGTGCATTTTGACTTGGTAATACCTATCATGTTTTACTATTCCTCTGGGTTCTGGATTACTCCTGAACAGCTTCACCGTTCTTGCATCATTGAAAATAAATGATCTGGGCAGTCAAAGACCTTCTTATCAAAAGGATGTAGGCACTGTTCAGAACTTTGAGCGTATTCCTGTTGAATCCTTGCGACCCACCTGCATTTTGGGGACATCCTCCTTGCGAACTTGTTTCAATCAGCCAGCCCTGTTGCTCTGTGGCTCCGGGTCTGCTTACCCCCCGCCGCCGCACTCTCGCTACACCTGAGCGGCCGCCGAGAGGGGGAGAGTGTGTCACGGTGAGGACTAGGTTTCCCAGCAGCCTTAGCGGCCGGGAGCGGCCCACGAGAGAAGCGCGCCAGGAGGCGAATAAATGAGAGTGGCAGTATCGGTGGAGCGGGGGCACTGTTAAGAACTTTGAGCGTATTCCTGTTGAATCCTTGCGACCCACCTGCATTTTGGGGACATCCTCCTTGCGAACCTGTTTCAATCAGCCAGCCCTGTTGCTCTGTGGCTCAGTGTCCGCTCACTCCCCGCCGCCGCACTCTTGCTACACCAGAGCGGCCGCCGAGAGGGGGAGAGTGTGTCACGGTGAGGACTAAGTTTCCCAGCAGCCTTAGCGGCCGGGAGCCGCCCATGAGAGAAGCGCGCCAGGAGGTGCATAAATTAGAGTGGCAGTACCCGCGTAGCGCCAGGCGAAGCCCGGGCTAAGGGTGGGCCCTCTGTGGCCAGAGGAGACCGGACCGGGCCCCCCCTCTAACCCCCATCGCATTCATCGGACACTGACAGATTCATAAGACTTTTACCAACTATGCAAAGTTCCACATTGGGATCATATTGCCGTTAAAGTGTTGTGGTTGCCATTAATATAGTAAATGAGTAAAAGGAAGGCTGGGGATAGGGGGATGGGGACCGTAGGCGATTATTTGACCAGAGCCGAGTCCGCTATAAATCAGAACCTACTTGATGTAGAGCGTAGGCTCTCCCTGAATCCCAGTTCATCATTGCCATGCGCGCAGCTCCCAGTTACGGAGGTTCACCCAGTATGCAACACGTCTGGTGTTCATCTCTCCCCAACCCCAGCGCAATTTCCTGAAAGAACGGAAGAAATTGATACATCTACAACTTCTAGTGGCCCTGAGATCCCGGTTAGGGCAGTCACCAGGGGTAGTAAAGCAGCTGAGGGAAAAGCCCTAGAACCCCCAAATAAGAAAAGGAAAGGGCGGGGCCCCAGCCAGAAAACTGCCCCAGCGAAAGCCCATGGCTATACAGTGGCACAAATGCATAGTAAAAATAATGTCCTTGGTGCTAACAGTTCAGTCAACAGAGCGCTGTAATATAGACCCATTGAGCCCAGCCATAGGTGACCAACTATCTGCCATTATCAACCCTATTATGGCCAAACTTGATATGGTGGTGGAGAGATTAAATCGTATTGAAAAACATCTGACTAACACCCCAGCCCCCCCCCCCCCCCCCACACTCCTGCTCCTTTCTTATTTAGTGGCAATGTTACCAACCCCATAGCCAATGGGGCAAACGCCAATGGCATCCCTAAATCCCTATGTATTACATTCTCGATCCCCGCCCTCCCCCCCCCCCCCCAAAACCCCAGGGCAATCGGGGACACTGGGACCATGAAAGTGTCAACTGCTGACTCCAATTGTAAGGCTCAGGAACAGAGGCAGTCAAATGACTCCGAGTTGAGGCCTATTGGGACAGAGGTAGGAAACCCAGAAATGCTTCCAGGTATACACCTACCCCCTGAAGCTACCCCGTTTA
Source organism: Lissotriton vulgaris (assembly GCF_964263255.1). Lineage (NCBI taxonomy): Eukaryota > Metazoa > Chordata > Amphibia > Caudata > Salamandridae > Lissotriton > Lissotriton vulgaris. The sequence goes on from NC_141697.1 coordinate 247,481,902, forward strand.
CAGTAATACTAGGAAATGTACCACCGTTAGCGGCTGATGTTAGCGAACATTGGTCTAATCTTAAAAACAAAGCACTGCACTGTGTGGGGAAAAGATTTGGGAAGAATCAGGTACTCTTTGAGGAATTTAAAATGGTTAGGCGAGTTAAATGGATAGGCCATTCAGGCAAGTTACTGGCCGGGGACTGTGTTATATTGAGTTTTAGGTCGCCCTTACTAGTCAAACACATTTTAGATATGGCCGCTCGCCAGGATTCCCTCGCAAATGAAATAAAGATACTGCACTGAGTTACTTTTATAAACCAGGGCCGGTAAGGTTTGTTAGAGATCACTGGCCCTCGTTTAGACCGAGACCCCACATACTAGAGCCACAGCCCCTCCTGTCCCATAACAGATTTGCTCCACTGTCAATCCTTGAGGAAATTGATTGACTGGGTGTTGATAATGGTCCCCCCCCCCCCCCCCCCCCCCCCCCAAAACCAGGGATGGAACATCCTAATGAGTCAGACGTGAGGTGTTAACATGATTTACCAGCTACACCACAATTAATAGTGCTCCCCTCTTTGGCAAATTTGAGCCCCACCCTGTTGGATGTTGAAAATATCCCTGCTCTAATGACTACAGACTCCTTACCAGCTCCCCACTCTACTAAGATCTCCAGTTGGAATATTGCTGGGTTAGAGTCCAGATTCTGTGTACCGGATTGGGTGGAGTTCATTGAACAGGGGGAGATTTGGTCCTTCCAGGAAACCTGGGTGGTTGCTCCCCTATTCCGCTCAGGTTTCTTAAACTATTTTAAGCCGGCTGCTAAAAGCCTCAGAGGGAGACCAGTGGGTGGCTTGACTACCTGGGTTCACTTATGTGAGGGTATTACAGTGGAAGAGATTCCAATTGATAGCCCTGACATTCTGGCTATTCGGATCCTTTCGAAAATGGGTCTAAATGTCCTTCTTGTGAATGTCTGTTAGCGGCCTTCAGGGTGGGAAGCTATCCCCAACAATTACACTCTTGGAGAATTTCCTTACCAAGGTACAGTGTAAGGGCCACAGGGTAGTGTTAGGAGACTTTTACACCTTGGGTGCTTGAGAGATTCCCCTCCTGTGCTGCATTCCCTAAATTCCCATTGTGCACAGCTCAACCGTGCCACATGACGAGCTGAGCTCGTCATGAGCAGCGAAGGGGTTAATACATGTTTTGAGCCGCTAGATGGAGATGATGGGAAGCTCTCCGAGGCTGAGGACATGGTGTGGGGAATTCCACAATTGGAACTTGCTCCCATAAGTATGTGGACACAATCCGCTATGTACCTCAAAGGGCTCTGCCTCAATTTAGGTTTACGGGCTGTTAATGGTAGGGTAAAGTCCGACAGGTTGGGTAAGATCACATTTGATAATGGCAGACATGGTAGCCGCATCGACTACATTATGGTAAATCTGGAGTTATGGCCCGCTGTTGTTGATCTGGATGTCATAACCAGATCGGAAAGTGATCATAACCCATTGAAGTCATCTGCGGCGTTCCTCAAGGCTCCTCGCTCAGTCCAACCCTCTTCAACGTCTACATGAGCCCCCTCGCAGACATCGCACGCCAGCACAACCTCAACATCATCTCCTACGCCGACAACACCCAGCTGATCCTCTCCCTCACCAACGACCCCCCCACCGCCAGAGCCAACTTTCACGAAGGGATGAAAGAGGTAGCCGAATGGATGAAGAACAGCCGCCTGAAACTGAACTCAGACAAGACGGAAGTCCTCATCCTGGGATCCTCACCCTCCGCCTGGGACGACTCCTGGTGGCCCCCCGCCCTAGGCAGCGCACCCAAACCAACAGACCACGCACGCAACCTGGGCTTCATCCTGGACTCCTCCCTCTCCATGACCAGACAAGTCAACGCCGTCTCCTCATCGTGCTTCAACATCCTGCGCATGCTACGTAAGATCTTCCGGTGGATCCCCACCGAGACCAGAAAGACGGTCACCCAGCCTTCGTCACCAGCCGTCTGGACTACGGCAACTCCCTCTACGCCGGAACCACCGCCAAACTCCAGAAGAGACTCCAGCGGATCCAGAACGCCTCGGCACGACTCATCCTGGACATCCCCCGTCGCAGCCACATCTCCGGACACCTGAGACCTGCACTGGCTTCCGGTCAACAAGTTAATCACCTTCCGACTCCTCACCCACGCACACAAAGCCCTACACAACCAAGGCCCAGGATACCTCAATAGTCGCCTCAACTTCTACGCTCCCAAACGCCAGCTTCGATCGACCGGCCACGCCCTCGCCGCTGTCCCCCACATCCGAAGAGCCACCACAGGGGGGCGGTCCTTCTCCTACCTCGCCGCCAAGACATGGAACTCCCTCCCGACCCACCTCCGCCTGACCCAGGACCACCTCGCCTTCAGGAAGCAACTCAAGACCTGGCTGTTTGAGCAGTAGCGGACCCCCCCCCCCCCCCCCCCCCCCCCCATGCGCCTCTGGGTGAGTAGTGCGCTATATAAATGCTGTGATTGATTGATTGATACTGACTATAGCAGACTATTGTTTTACTGGGCTGGTCCCCAATGAATCTAATGCAGTTCATGACATGGTCACACTAAAAAATGACTTGAGAAGGGCTCGGTGGCCTAAGATAGCCACAGATGAGGTAGCCAGGGCCGAAATTAGATCTTTATTTACACAAACCATGGAGAACCTGAATAGTTGTGATACACAGGAACTGTTAAAGGCTAGAATTTCCAGTGCCCAGAGCGAGTTATTCCAGGGGCTTAATAAACTATTTATCAAGAGTATCTCTTATCATGGTAAAAAGGAAACTCCGAGGAAACCAACCTGGTTTGACCAAGTGTAGCCAGGCTCATAGAGAGCTTCTTGCCGCAATAAAATCTAGAGTACCGGGTTGTATTCAAACATGTAGGGCTGATTACAAAATAGCACAGAAAAATGCAAAAAAAAAATTGGGATGAGGACCGTTGGAGGGACTTAACAGAGGCATGTGATGGCAGGAGCATGATGCAGTTCTGGCATCTTAAATGGGGTAATAGCCCGGACGAGCAGCCCCGGTCTTCCCATGTGGAGCCACACCAGTGGGTTAGCTTTTTTGAAAGTCAGTTTAAGAATAATGCGAGAGCTGCAGTAGTTCTGCCCCCCCCCCCCCCCTCCCCCCCAAATCTTGATGAACCTCTAATATTTACACACTCCGAGGTAAGGTCCGTTATGAAAGCCACCCCGAGTGGTAAAGCCCCGGGCCCTGACTGTATCCCGGCGGACCTGTTCTTACAGGAACAGGATCTGTGGGTCCCCTACCTAACCACGCTAGCTAACGTCATTGCAAGTGGCGCGCCGGTCCCCGATTCTTGGTTCAGGGCTGAGATATTGCCTATTTATAAAAAGGGTGATCGATCAGCCCCGTCCAATTATCGGCCGATCAGCCTAATAGACGCGGTTCAAAAAATCATAGCCCGTCTAGTTTTGGGACGTATCCAGACGTGGATACTTTATTCTGACATTCTAACACCTCTACAGGCGGGGTTTCGGACACATGTCGGGACCCTCGATCAGGCCTTTAGGTTTGTGTTGTTATATTGGAAGGTAGTTTTCATCGGTGGTGGCAAGTTATATGCAGCCTTCGTGGATTTAAGGTCTGCATTTGACCTGGTGCCAAGGGCAAGTTATGGGAATGTTTACTAAAGCTGGGCATGCCAGCGGAACTGGTGAGGTATTTGGTAAACCTACATGCCCACACGTATGCACAGGTCCGCTGGGGTAAGCCAGGGGAGGTGATGGCCAGATTTGAGGTCTCTAAGGGCGTCAGACAAGTGTGCGTACTGGCCCCGACTTTATTTATTAATGGGGTAATGAAATACTTTACAGACCACCCTACTGATGCGCCATCCCTAGCTGGCATGAAAATACCTCTGCTCATGTTCGCGGACGACACGCTTTTAATATCCAAAACGAGGCAGGGGCTCCAGTTAGCCCTGTCCCGCTTTGAGCTGTTCTGCCGCGAACACGAGCTAGAGGTTAATGTGGGCAAGACCAAGTTCATGGTTCTTAGGGGAAGGAGCCCTAGCAAAGCTAGGGTTACAATGAGAGGCACTACCCTTGAGCAGACATCAGTCTTTACTTATCTTGGTGTCACCTCCAGTGAAAACTTAAGCTGGAAACCCCAGATAGACCTATTAACACTAAAGCATTCTCAGCTAGGAGGAGCTCTTCTTAAAGAACACAGAAGCTCCCTTGCAAAACCCATGACCCCCCTTATGAAGATTTATGGTACCAAAATCTTGACAGCGGTGTTGTATGGGGCAGAGCTCTGGGGCTTTAGTAACCTGGATCCTCTTAAAGTGGCCCAAAACAAATTCCTCAGGGCAGCTGCTGGTCTCCCGCAGTAATCACCTCGCATTCCCCTTTTATACGACCTAGGGTGCCAGCCAGTAGAGGATATAGCCCGTTTCAGACCACTGGCGTTCTGGCGTCGCCTATGGTCAACGCCAGAATTATCCCTTTATGCCAAGGCCTTCCTAGAAGTTAGAAATCTTCGGGGTTCCTCTAGGATTGCATGGCTTTCAGACCTCAGAGCAACATTGACTGACATGGGGATGGAGGAGCTTTGGTCCAACCCGAATACAGCTAATTTCCCTCCGAAAAAGCTGTTGAGAGATTTATATTGGGGATGGATCACCTCTAAAAGACATGCCTCATTGACAGGAGGCTCGCTGACGGTAACATTTGTGACTATGAAGGATGTCGGTTACCTCGAAGAATACTGGAACATTATCACTAGGCCATTGGATCGCAAGCTCTTCCACCAGCTTAGGGTCGGTACGCTTCCTCTTCATGATCTAACGAAGTCTTGGTCCAATAGTGGCAATGGTCACTGTCCATATTGCAAAGAGCTAGCAGAAACAGTAGAACACTTTTTTTTTGGTCTGCCCTGTGTACCATGCCCCAAGACCGAAGTGGCTACGTCCAGTTTGCAGGTCTCTGGGTACACGAACGGCGAGAACAGCCAGTAGAATTTTGAAGTCTGACACCTCGTCAGTGGTGGTAACAGGGGTTGCTAAATTTATGAGTTGGGCTTGGATCTTGCGGTCCAGGTTGATTAACTCCCAATTGATTACTTCCTAACCTACTTGAATGGGTACTGATCTGAGGTTACTGGAGAATGCTACACTGTATTATAAATGATAATTTTAGGTTTAAAGCATTTTTATTAAGACAAAAAAACATGGGGTAGGGGAGAGGAGGTTAAGGTTACATACAGTATAGCAAGAAGAAGCGTATCTCAGGAGCGTTGGCCAAAAGTAGTCCGGTAGTCCAAAAGGAAAATACAACAAATGTAAGGCAATTAGGCAGTTCGTGTAACATTCTATGCACCCCACCCAAGGTCGAGCGCGAGTAGCCATCAGCGATTCAATAAGGCCTAACCCCACCCCTCCATGCCCCCACCCCCGATAAAGGAAAAAGAAAGGAAACACCCCAACTCCCCCGTCCAATGGCCCTGTCTCAAGATATACCGCCCCAAACAGCCCACACCCCATCCCCCATGGCCCTATCTTCTGTACACTCTAATCCACCGGGGTCACCGGTGGCGTAAGCCTGAGAAGGCGAAGGTATCTCGGGCAGGTGAGTTCCCGGAATTCCGTGGACAGTAGTGCTAGGAACGGTTGTCACAGTTCCTCGAATTTATCCACATCCCCAGCCACTGTAAGCGACATCTTCTCCATACCCAACACCTGCCAGAGTCTATGCAACCAACCAGTAATGGAGGGGGCAGTGGCGGTGCGCCAGTGAATAAGAATATTTTGGACCGCTGAGCCTAGCGCGATGGCAATCTGTCTACCCCTACGGGACTTCAACGGGTACATGAGATCATTGGGAAGGCCTAACAGAACATACGCTGGGAAGCGTGGCAGCTCAATCTCAAAATGCTGATCGACCTCATCCAAGACCTCCTTCCAATAAGCAGTCCGCACCGGGCAAGCCCAAAGAATGTGCGAGAGAGTACCCTCCTGTCCGCAGCCCCGCCAACACCCCCTGTCAGTGTGTTTATGCATTTCGTATAGCCTCTCCGGGGTGTAATACCAATAAGTAGACACTTTAGTAAATGTCTCTGTAAGTCCAGTGTGGTATGCAGAGTGCCTCGCCCGATATGCAATTTTGTCCCATTCTTTATGAGTAAGTGTTCTACCCAATTCTCTGTGCCAGCGCTCCCTCCCTGGGTTATGATAGTGAAACGTCGGGGGTTGAAGGAATTTATACAAATCAGTAATTAGCTTGGCGTCCGAGGTCCGGGTCACCAACCACCGCTCATATGGTGTGATTTGGCGAGCTGCGGTGTCGCGCACTTGGGGCTGGAGAGCCCAGTGTCGGACCTGCATATAGCGCAGTCTGTCCATCTCCGTCAGGCCGAAGTCCTGTCGAAGTTGCTGGAAGGGAATCACACCATCCGGCCCATAGATCTGGAAAAGCGCCCTGCAACCCGCGCTCACCCAGTGGGAAAAGGCTCCCGGCTCCAGGCCTGGTGCAAAGTCCGGGTTACCCACTATGGGCGTGAACGGCGAGGGGAAGGTGGTCAAGTCACGGGCTTCGCAAACCGCGTCCCACACCCGCAAGGGGGTCCGCGTGACAAAAGAGGCGTAGAGATTAGCAGGGCGATGCGTGCGGCGCAAGAACGGAACCTCCTGGAGGGTGCGGCCCACCACTGCCTGGTCTTGAAACAGCCAGTGTTTATCGGATTCCCACCTGCTCCACTCCACCAAGTATCGCAATTGTGCTGCTTAAAAGTATTTCCGGAGGTCCGGGATGCCAAGACCTCCCGCCTCCGGAGCAAGCGTGGAGAGGACCCTCTTCATCCGCGGCTTGCGGCCTTGCCAAACGAAGCGGGAGATGTCAGCTTGCGTCTGCTGTATCCAACCCACAGGGGGTTGGAGAGGCAGAGCGCGGAAGAGGTACAGAATCTGGGGCAGCACCGTCATCTTAACCGCCGCGATACGACCCAGCCACGACAGCAGACCCTTGTTCCACCGGCCAAGTTCCTCCTTGATCTTTCTGCTGAGGGAAGTGTAATTGGCTGTGACCATCTCGGACAGTGTGGGCGCCAGCAGAATCCCCAGGTATGGCACCGCCGACGAGGACCACTGCATGGGAAAAAGACGTTGGAGGTCTCTCCTGGTGTCCGCAGTCAGTGACACGTCCAACGCCACCGACTTGCTCATATTCATTTTGAAGCCGGCTACTCGATCAAAGGCGTCCAGTTCCCGGACGCAAGCAGGGAGTGATCTCTTGGGGTCGTCTAGGGTCAGCAAGACGTCGTCCGCGTAAAGGCTGACTGTGTGGACATATTGGCCCATCTTAACGTCAGGATTATTGCGAATCCTCTGAGCAAACGGCTCCATATAAAGGGCGAACAGAAGCGGCGAGAGGGGACAACCTTGTCTCGTACCGCGTTTGATGGCAAAACTACCGGAGCTGCACCCATTGACTCGCACCGACGCCGATGGACTTTTGTAACAGTTGAAAACCATGGTGCGGAACTTCTCACCGATACCCAGTTTCCCGAGAACCAGCTCAAGGTACGGCCAATGAACCCTGTCAAAGGCCTTCTCCGCATCAACTGATAGCAACATCCGCTCCCCCGGGATACGCGAGGCCTTTTCTAATACATGCGTCACTCTCTTGGTGTTGTCCACCGTCTGTCTACCGGGTACAAAGCCCGCCTGGTCCGCCTCCACCAGTCCCGGTAAGTGTAAACCAAGCCTGGACGCTAGAATCCCCGTATATAGCTTTAGGTCAACATTCAAGAGTGAGATGGGCCTATACGAACCACACAAGGTCCGGTCCTTCCCGGGTTTCGGGATGACTGACACCGTGGCGTTGAGGAGGTCCGGTGGGATAGCTCCAGGCTCGGAGAAGGAGTTAAACAGTCGAGCCAGGATTGGGGCCAGAGCGGTGCAGAAGGTCTTATAAAACAGAGCTGTGTAGCCATCCGGGCCCGGGGCCTTACCGTGCTTTAGTCGCGCTATAGCGGAGATGACTTCCTCAACATGGATGTCCCTCTCTAGATGGTCCGCCTGGGCGGAGTCCAGCACCGGGAGGGCCACTGACTCCAAATAGTCCTCGGCGTCCCGCGGCGAGGAGGGCTCCCCAGCGTACAGTGTCTCGTAAAAGCTGCGAAAGGATTCCGCCACCTCCGCGTCACCAGAAACAGTAACCCCGTCCGCTCCCACCAGTTCCCTCACGACATTGCGCTGCTGCGCCACCCGGAGTCGATGGGCCAGGAGCTTACCACACTTGTCCCCCCCTGAGTAAAAGGCATGCTTCAGGCGCAAAGCGGCATATTCCGCCCTATCAAGATCTAGTGCTGATAAGAGCTTCCTCGCTGCTTTCAATTGCCGCCAAACTCTCGGAGCCCCTGTGCGGCGATGAACCTGCTCAAGCTCCCTGACCTGCGCAGTCAGTTCGTCCCTTTTACGCTGCCGCTCCCTATTTTCGGCTGAGGAGATGGAAATAAATTCCCCTCGGAGGACCGCTTTCAAAGCTGCCCACTGCGTTGCTTGAGACGTGTCGGAGTTGCCATTGTGGATCAAATAGTCCTGAATGACCTCCCCTATGCGCTTCACAACCGACTTCTTATTCAAAAGAGTATCGCGAAGACGCCACGTCCCTCGAGAGGGAGAGGCCCCCGGCCACTTGAAAACGCCGGAAACTGGCGCATGGTCAGACAGGGACAGGACTCCGATATCCGCCGCCACGGCGGCAGTGCGCATCGGTCCGCTCACCAGGAGGTAATCCAGCCGCGAGTAAGTGCGGTGCGTGTGGGAGAAGTAGGAGTAATCCCTATCAGTGGGGTGCAGAGAGCGCCAGAGGTCGTGCAGATCCATCTCCTCAATCCGATCTTTCACCGCGCGGAGAAGTTCCCCGGTCTGCGGGGAGCGTTGCGCTGACCTCTCCATAGCCGAGTCGAAAACGATGTTCAGGTCTCCCCCCAGGATAACATGGCGATCGGGCGAGGCAGTGACGTCCACCAACACTGAATCTAGGAAACTATCCTGGTGATCATTCGGGCTATAAATGGAACCAACCGTAAAAGCTGTACCTCCCAGGCGCATGCGGTATGCAAGGAGCCTCCCCTTCTGTTCGGCATATTTATACAGAACCTCGCCTCTAAAGGAGCTAGCTGAAAGAATGGCCACCCCCGCTGTCTTAGTCGCTGCTGAGGAGAAGAACTGAGTGGGGAACTTGGCAGAGCGCAGCCTATGGCAGTCCCTAGGCAACAAATGGGTCTCCTGCAGGAGGCATATATCCGCCTGCGTCCCCTCCAGCAATGACCGGATCGCTCTACGCTTCACAGGGTTATTCAGACCCTTAACGTTCAGGGTCACTACCTTTAGGGACGGCATTCTACCCGGGGAACAAAAGCGCTATGCAGCAGGCAAGGGGTCGGTAGGCGGGGCGTACGGGGCAGGCGCGCGGAAGAGGCCAGGACAGGCCAAGCGTAGGCATGGGTAGCATTGGACGGGACCCTCCCAACAACAAAACAACCTTTACTCCCCCCCCAAAACATACACATGGCAACTGGCCAAAAACAAAAACAAATGTAAACACCCCATTGTCTCAGTCAAGCCCAAAAAACGGGCAAGTCCGTAGGAAACAGAAAAGTGGACGTCCAGCCACTCACCTCCAACCCCCCCTCCCCCCCCCCCCCCCCCCCCCCCGGCCACAAACCCAGCGTCGTAGAGGCTAAGAATCTCTCCCCCCGGAGTGAATTCAGGCCGTCAAAGCCACGCCATTGGAGTCGGCCAAGTCCCTGGCCGCTGCCCTCAAAGCATCCGCCATGTCCGCCCTGATAGTAGGGGAATCAGGGCGACTTGCACTCGCTGGTGACTGTCTCCTCGTCGACCTCCGTCGGCTCCGTCTTTCTGGACGCCTCCAGGACGGTGTAGCTCCATCTTCCTCCGTGGCCGTGAGGCCCAGTACTCCGCAGATGTCTTGTAAGGAGCGCAGTTGGTGCAGCACCCCGTTCCACCGAAAGATCAGACGGAAAGGGTGTCCCCAGGAGTAGGGCGTCTCGTGTTCACGCAAAAAGTCAGTGGCAATCCTGAAGGACCTGCGCTTCTGAAGCGTGATGACGTACAGATCTTGGTAGAGCGCCACAGGCCGCTCCCTGAAAGTTAAAGGCTGCTTCTTTCGGGCCTCCGCCATGATGCGTTCTTTCAGCGGAAAGTCGGGCAAGAATGCCAAAATGTCTGGGGGGGGCGCCGATGACTGGCGCTGTCGCCCCACCCTATGCGCTCTGTCAATGCAGACAGGGAAGTCTGCTCCTTCTCCCAAGATCTCACGGAACAGGTCCTGTAGATAGGCCACCAAGTCGGTCCCCTCGTCCGCGGATGGGACACCCCGCACCCGGATGTTGTTCCGCCTGGACCTGTTCTCAAGGTCTTCAGAGTGGGCCTGGAGCTCGACACATTGCTCCCGGAGGCGGAGAACGTCCTGTTGAAGATGGACTATCTCTTCGTCTCGGCGCTGGCTCGCCGTCTCCACTGAGTCAACCCGCTCGCCGAGGCCTTCCACCACCCTGCGCACTTCACGGACTTCACTAGCCACCTCTCTCTTCAACGTCTGAAAGTCTTCCTTGAGGGAGCTGAATAATTCCTCCATAAAGGACCTCGTGACCGGTGGTTCGCCTCCAGTCGCATCTGCTGAGGCCCGGGAAGACCCCGGCGACGGTTGCGTTCTGTCCCGCAGCTGCTGGGCCCTGCTAAGCATGTCCGGCAGGGTGCGGTCTCCCTTCTTTGAGCCGCCTCTACCAGTCATCGTGATCGCTGCAGTGGACGGGGCCTAAGTCCGGCTGCAGTAGGGCTGTCCAGCCGCCCGTGGGCGCCAGATGTGGAGACAGCTCTGCAAGCAAGAGTGCTGCGTCACAAGCGACAAAATGGCGGTCCGGCCCGGGCACCACCAGTCGCGGCGTCCGACCAGGGCGGCAACTAGGATCCAAAGCAAGGGGCACTCTTCAGCACGTCCCTCGGGAAGTCAGTGCAGTAGTGGAGGCGACAACAACCGCCCGCCAGCCAAAAGGCCCCGACCGAGGCCACCAACACCAGCTCCTCAGGGACAAGATGGCGGCAGGGCGGGGCCAGGTAGAGCGGCCCGGGCTGGCAACACCGCCGGCGACCCTCGGGATACAGCGATCCGAGAAAGCCCGCAGCTGTTGTCATACAGTTCCATCAGAGGGCTCCGACGGGCCGATCCCAGTGTCGAGGCCTTCGGTCGTCGTTCACGGGGCCGGGACCCGCATAGCTAAGTGTGTCGCTGTCGCTGATCGGAGGGAAAAGGCACAAACTCAAATCCAAAGTCTGCGGAGTCCCCAAGACACCGTCCGCGGGGCTCCGATATCCTCCGGTGCGCGGCGGGTCCGGTCCCCTCCGGATCAGCAGCTTTCAGCACCAGGCCCAGCCGACGGATCTGCAGCTTTCAGCACCAGGCCCAGCCGAGGCGCCCGGACAGCATCGCAGTTCGCTCTGCCCCCAGGCTCTCCTCCGTGCTCCGATCTTTGATCAAACTTTCAAAGTGCTTCCTCCGAGGCGATGTGAGCCAAAGTGGTATCAATGTGCGCACCAGACACTCCGGCACACTCCTCTCGCTCGCTGAGCAGCAGCGGGGGGAGAGAAGCGCAGAAAAAGGGGCTCGAGCTGAGCCGGGCCGGAGGAGCTACGGGAGGAAGCGTCCGCTCACCCCGCCATCTTGGCCACGCCCCCCATAAATGATAATTTTAATACTGTTTTTTTATTATAAGTCTAGCCTTGTATAGGTTATTTTTTCAAGTTTTTATTGCACAATAATTTATTGTTTTATCATGGTACACCTTGTCATTCATAATTGCGATTTTGCACAACAAGGATATTGAATCCCTTTTTAATGTTCTTATTTTAAGGGATTGTGACTGTTTTTATGGCTGATTTGTGTAGCATGTCTTTCATGATGAAAAATCAAATAAAGACTATTTTTGACTGACTGACTGACTGACTGAAAAGGATGACCAGCGAGTGTTCCTTCATATAATCGACTACGGGATGTTTGCTTTTTTAATACTGTGATGCAATAACTGCTTTAGATCAATTGTCCTAAGTGCACACCTCTGAAAAGGTGTATGCATGTAGCTGGACGACTTCAAGAAGACTACTTGATGTGTTTGTGTAACTCTCCTGCAGAAGTGGACTTCACTTCAATTTACATTGCCTTGGCCTTACCTGAAGCCTGGGAAGCTTTTACTGACTTCTCACAATAATGAGATCGTCTCAGTGGCACCTGGGTCCGGGCTATACCAGCCCTGCATACTAAAACGACGTCCTGTCTTGGTTCGATCCTAGAAGGTCCCTCTTTCTCAGGCGCGGTGCGTCCATAGGGGCGTAGCCCCACTAAGCCCCATGGACCCACCGCGTCGTCACTAAAAACCAAATACAAATATTTTTTTAAAAATTGCGCTACCTGCCGGCTGGGAATCCGGGAGACACCTGACTTTTCCGGAGGGGGGGGGGGAGGGGGAGGGGGAGAGAGGATGGGCCTGCTGCAGCTGCGCAAGTGGGTTTTTGGGCACAAACATGCCCGCGCATGCGCAGATTGTTTCCCTGTGAATTTGCCCTTAGAGAGAGGACCAGGGGGCGGGCCGCAGCCCCCGGGGTTGCACAGGGCGACTCGGCGAGCACTCATGGTGCCCCCCCAGCCAATCCTGGCGCTGTGATTGGCTGGTCAATACATAGCCCGGGTACATAATCCCCTGTCAAAGGGGGCAGAGCTCTCTCCCTCGTACTGCGGCCTCTGTTTGTTAAGACTCCTTCATTTCCAGAGCCAATGTACATGGGGTGCTGTTGGTAAAGACGATAGGGCAAAAAGATGAAAAACGAAACTTTACATGTATTGTAGTAAAATCATCCACTTTTTAAAAGACTGTCCATGAAACCGGAAAATCCAAATAAAAGTTATACAAGTGAAAGTCAGTACGTGGAAAAGAGAAGACCTATTAATGAATTGAGGCCACACTTTCAAGTTCTCTTTATGTAGTGTCCTGGATCTTCTTGACCCAAATAGTGCAAAAAGCACAGCGGCATTTGTTTTTGTTTATAGAGTTAGTTTGCAGAAAGGGCAAATATTAAGATTCAGCCAATGATTGAATCTGGGGCTTCTGGTAATTTTATTGATGCTCATTTTACTAAAACTATGGGAATAGCTATTGAAAATAAAACGGTTCCAACGCTAGATTGAACCCTTGGTGGGTAAGAATTGACATGTGGAGGTGTTTGGACAACAGGACGCAGGGATTATTTGAGATCTAATTGATGCCTTAACTTTGCTGTCAGCCATTAATGTGGTCACTGTGTGGATGGGTGCATGGACGGATGCATGCATGATGGGTGGATGGGTGCATGAATGATGGATGCAGGTTAGATGGGTGGATGGGTGGATGGATGGGTGGATGCATGCATGAATGAATGATGTATGGATGCAGGATGGGTGGGTGGATGGATGGGTGGATGCATGAATGATGTATGGATGGATGGATGCATGGATGCATGCATGATGGGTGGATGCATGAAAGAATGAATGATGTATGGATGCAGGATGGGTAGGTGGATGGATGGATGGATGGATGGATGGGTGGATGCATGCATGCATGAATGATGTATGGATGCATGCATGATGGGTGGATGCATGATGGATGGATGGATGGATGGATGGGTGGGTGGGTGGGTGGGTGGATGAATGAATGAATGATGTATGGATGCTGGGTGGGTGGGTGGATGGATGGATGGGTGGATGCATGAATGATGCATGGGTGGATGCATGAATGATGTATGAATGTATGAATGGATGGATGGATGGATGCATGATGGGTGAATGCATGAATGATGTATGGATGCAGGATGGATGGATGGATGGATGGATGGATGGATGGATGGATGGATGGATGGATGGCTGGGTGGATGCATGAATGATGTATGGATAGATGCATGCATGATGGGTGGATGCATGAAAGAATGAATGATGTATGGATGCAGGATGGGTAGGTGGATGGGTGGATGGGTGGATGCATGCATGCATGCATGCATGCATGCATGATGGATGGATGGAAGGATGCATGCATGGATGCATGCATGATGGGTGGATGCATGAAAGAATGAATGATGTATGGATGCAGGATGGGTAGGTGGATGGATGGATGGATGGGTGGATGCATGCATGCATGAATGATGTATGGATGCATGCATGATGGGTGGATGCATGATGGGTGGGTGGGTGGATGAATGAATGATGTATGGATGCTGGGTGGGTGGGTGGATGGATGGATGGGTGGATGCATGGGTGGATGCATGAATGATGTATGGATGGATGGATGCATGCATGGTGGGTGGATGCATGATGGGTGAATGCATGAATGATGTATGGATGCAGGATGGGTGGGTGGATGGATGGATGGATGGCTGGGTGGATGGCTGGGTGGATGCATGAATGATGTATGGATGGATGCATGCATGGATGCATGCATGGATGCATGCATGATGGGTGGATGCATGATGGATGGATGGATGGATGGGTGGATGCATGAATGAATGATGTATTGGTGCAGGGTGGGTGGGTGGATGGATGGATGGATGGGTGGATGCATGAATGATGTATGGATGAATGCATCATGGGTGGATGCATGATGGATGGGTGGATGGGTGGATGCATGCATGAATGACTGATGTATGGATGGGTGGATGGGTGGATGGGTGGATGGGTGGATGGGTGGATGGGTGGATGGATGCATGAATGATGTATGGATGGATGGATGGATGCATGAATGATGGGTGGATGGATGCATGCATGATGGGTGGATGCATGATGGATGGATCGATCGATGGATGGTTGGGTGGATGCATGAATGAATGAATGAATGATGTATGGATGCAGGATGGGTGGGTGGGTGGATGGATGGATGGATGGATGGGTGGGTGGATGCATGAATGATGTATGGATGGATGCAAGGTGGTTCGGGCTCGCTCGCTGCGGTGCAATATGCAAATTAGTTTACGCCACACCACTTTCAAATGTCACCAGCCGCCCCTGCTTTCTCTGCCTTTTAATCTCCTTGCTGGGGCTTGCGTCAGATTGTAGCAGTCGCTCTTCCGGTGTCTGTAAGTTTTGAAAAGAATGATAAATTAAGATATAAATCTACTGAATTGCTCCTGGGCTCGCGGACTGCATTGTTGTTTTGCTACCAGTGACTGACTGTCCTCTGTAATGAACCGGCCCTTCAAAGGCTGTGTCCGATCGAAGCGTTTATTAATTTTACATGTGATCATGTTCGTTAACTCCAAGCCAGGGATGCATGTACAGGTTACCTCCCTGTGCAAAGTTCATGACGCTCACAAGACTCCTTCGTCCACATTCCTGCCGTACAGGCGCGGTCTTCAGGTGCGCATTGCATACCCCCTTTTGTTTGTGGAACGCACCGCATTCCATCGCGCTTTCCATTCAGCAACCGGGAGGGTGCAGATGCCAACGTCTTGGTGAACTATTCGGGTGGGGGGGTGGGGTGGAGCCGGGGATATGCGCGCGCATTCCATCATCCTCTCAGACAGACCAGGCTACTATACATGTCTGCTAGGGCCTTCGTTGCTCTTTTGGTCTGCTCGCAGGCCATGGCTCTCCCTTTTAAGGGGACGGACCCTCTCCCTGCACGTAGCCTAGTCAGAAAGACTTTTCCAAGCAGTGGGCTGTGGACCCTTTCACATTGGACCGAGGCTCATTCCACACGGAGAAGGAAAGCAGTAACAGAGCTCGCTTTGGAGAATGCTACTTAACTGTGCAGGGTGCTTGCGGAGCTCTGCGACCTTTTTCAGTGCGTCACTACTGGAGGTAGCTCAGACTCCCAGGCTAACCCCTCTCTGTGCCTGTATGTTCAAGTGTTTGTGCAGCGGTGTATTGATCCGTGGTACAAGCAGGGGCATAAGAAGGTAACTTTGTAGGAGATGGTAATTGACTTTTTCATCCATTGACCTGTTTGCGTGGCCTAGTTCTTTTGCATCGGTCTTGCTATTAACGTCATGACCACTTGCCCTCTTTTTTTGTTATTTTCCATTCCTGTTGCTCCTGCATTATTTGTATTCGTGCACACGACCTTGTGTGACTTTCCTACCGACCACAGAGTACATTTATTTGTCTAAGAAAGTGTCGCTTTGAACTTTAAGAAATTCTCTAGTCCTGAAACTTGTGAGACCATTTTCTGTGACCCATTTCTGACCTCTTGCGGGTGTATTTATTTTATATTTGCCGAAACAGCATTGACACGAGTTGTTATTTGTGTATAGTTTTACTTAGGCTATAGCACGGCACGGGTCTTGGATCTCTCTATCTTGCATCTCACAGCAACGAGGCTCGCAACGTTGCCCAATGTAGTTTTCATAATCGTCATCTTCAATAAAGTTTATTTTGGATAAAATAAATCCATAAAACTTACATAATAAACAGACATCATTTAAAATATCTCGTTTACAGTTACCGAATATTTTCCATCTTTAACAAATAACCAGGAATTCTAAATGTATATAAAGAGGCTAAAAGTATTTTAAAACTTGAAAGAAAAGTTAACTTTTAGCTCTACTTTATTTAGGATATAAAAATGAAATTTTACATCAGGGACTTGCGTCTCCTATTAAGTTATTTACTCCTTCTCCGCGTAATGACCACTAATATTCAGAGGCTAATATCCTAAAGCCCTAAATACTGAATTCATATTTAAGGGCTAACAATTTGACCTTACAATATGAGACTGCAAGACATTTATTTAGAATTAAGGACTAACTCCTTATCCTTACAGTTAAGGGCTCACCAAACATTTATTACGGCTTAGCCATGTAACCTGCAGATATTTAGCCATGCTACCACAGTCACCTCCTTTGTGTCAGATTTCGAAATTCGAAGTGCAATCTCACATCTTCTCACCTCCAGTAGATGGCACACTGGAATTATCCATCTTTTGCAAGGGGCCGTATAGGCTGGGCAAAAAAATTATGAAATGAGAAATGTATTCAGGTGATTGGGAGTATGCGGAGCACACACAAGTCATTGGAGCTATTCCCATCGCTCCACCTTGAGGTACACCCAAAGTTCAGAAGTGTGCCATATTTGAATTTCAGATAAAGTTGTCCGGCTGGAGAGCCTTGTATAGCTTCAAGAGATGTTTCATACCTTGGAAAATTCTTATGATCTAAGAATTTCTCAGTGATATTTCCTGGCCTGCAGTTCTTAATCTTTTCTCCCCAGAGAAATTCTCTGCACTTATCTTTTATCTGTTGTCTAGGTAGCTTAATGGCTTCTTCCGGGTTGGCCCAAAGGGAATCCAGACCAAGATGGTAAAGGTTATTCTTTGTATTCGCTAGCCAATAGAATTCTTAAATGGTCCCTCTGGCCTAATAGTACTTTGATAGATTGTAGGGTTCCAGCTCTCGGATGGACCAACGCCTATGCCAATGTAACAGAGGTCTCATTTTAGCATACAAGGAGATGAGGAATAATCCCATGTCTTACGCTAAAGGCAACAAAGGGCTACTTGTGGGAAGATTAGTCAGACTCCATAGGAATTGGTTTTCTTCGTATGTCAACTCCTTTATATCCACATGGCCCCAAAATTCGGTTCCTTATAATACTGAGTTTTTAGCTTTGACCCTGTGAACCTCAAGAGCTGGTAGCCAATTTTTTTGTTTTGTTTTTGACATTTTAAGGATCGCTCCTGTCTCTTGGGTCAGCATAAGCACACTCCTACTCACTGCATGCTTCCAGCTTAAATTATGTGACAAATATAGCCCCAAGTAACTTGTCAAGTGGCTCATTACCCACGAAAATGTTGGCCAGAATTGACGTATATGGATTTTGGGAGATATATTTTGTTTTTCTATGTTAAGTTACAGGCCACGATCCGATCAAAAGTGCAAGAATTGGTTAGAATGTCCGGGAGGCCTTCAGGGGTTTAAGATGCAACTAGGACTCACGGTTTTATGGTATTTATTTTTTTGTCCTTTCAGTCTGTATTTATCCATATTTACTTTTTGTCCACTTTATCTGTATTTATCCATTTTTACTATGGATCTTATGTAAAAAGTAAAGATGAAACTGGTATATTTCCACATTTATTTAACCAATAAATATGTAGTCATGCTTGAATGCCTGCCAGGATTCAGTGATATGAACACCCTCAGAAGATAAATTAATGCACTCATATGACAAGATGCACATTTCAGTATTAGCCTTGTGCACAGCTATTGCTGTTTTAAACCTCTTTACTAAAATTTCTTTCTTTTTAACTCTCCTATCAATCCACACAGTTATTGGCCTGGTAGTCATGGCAAAGTGTATTTAGAATAACTCAAAGCACCCAATTTCCCTTTTTATCCACATATAACGATAAATATGGCCCAAAAAATAAATTTTCTGTCTGTATCTGTAAAAACGAAAAATAGGGAGCTTTAGATATTTTCTTGGCAAACAGTTGAGTGGGTGTCTTAACTAAGCCGATCTCAGGAGCATAATTATTTGAGAAGTCAAGTGCCTGCGCTAGACCATTAATGAAAAAGGAGAAGACAGTAGGGGCCAGGATGCAACCATGCTTCACTCCCTGTTTTTTTCAAAAGTGTCAGTTTGTTCCCCATTCTTTTCAAACTGAACATGTTCAAGGTTACCAATGTGGAGTCTACCAGGGTGTCAAAAATGCTTTCAGGCACTCCCATGTTATCTGAAACCTTCCACAACCTTTTCGGGCAAATCAAGTCGAAGGCTGCTCTGAGGTCTTACGAATACTAGATAGAAGTGGCCTTTCCCCATCAGTACTCTTTTCTAATAAATCGCACAGAGCCTTAATAGCTGATCTAATGTACTTGTCTGTGGTCTAAATCCTTCCTGTAGCTCTAAGGAAATGCATTTTTTTAGGCCCACTTTGTTAGTTGCTCTAATCTGGTGGCAAAAGATCTTTTAAAGCCCATCTATGGGGCTGATGGGTCTAAAGTTAGCAGTGTCATCAGGCCGCCCTTTCTTATGTATTGGGGCCGATCTCTGCTTGCTTCCATGCTATTGTTATTATTCCTCCATTTAGTGTTGCCCTGGAGAGTGTATTTATTTATTTTATTAATTTATAAAGCGCCAGAATTGACTCCCGAAGGGGTATCTCTGCGCTGGAGATGGGCAGCGTGTGATAAAAGAACGGTTTTCTGAAAATCTGAAACAAAAAAGGAAGGTCTTAAGCTGTTTCCTGAAGTGGGGATGTTCCATGCACTGTCTTAATTGTAAAGGGAGTTTGTTCCAATATCGGGGACCTAAATAGGATAGGGACTTCCCACCCTGTCTGGCCCTATTGATACCAGGCACCACAAAAGGGATTTGGATCCTGAGTGGAGAGACTACTGTGGTGTATAAGGGATAGATTTATCCGCAAGGTAGCTGGGGCCAGATTTAGACAAGGCCTTGTGTATAGTACAGCAATCCTTGAACTGTACTCGCTCCCGTATCAGGAGCCAATGGAGCTGATAAAGCAGAGGTCTGGAGGCGGTCCTGGGAGGAGCGTTCAGGATCAGGCATGCTGCCCTGTTCTGGACCACATGTAGCCTGTCGAGGGCAGCCTCCTTGGCAGACAGCACTAGGCCATTAAAATAATCCAGGCGACTTAAAATAAGTGCCTGGATAAGCGTCTTCCTGGTCGAATTGGGGAGCAGGGGGAGAATGCGGCGCAGCAGACCCAACACATGGAAGCAGGAACCTGCTGTCTGTGCGGAATACTCCTTCATATTGAGGGCCTGCTCAAGGCGAACACTTAGATTTTTAACACAGGTTTTTGGAACGGGGGTGTACCTAGGTCAGTGGGCCACCAGTCAGGACTCCACAACAGTTGGGCTTCACCAAAAAACATGATCTCCGTCTTTCCCACATTGCACTGAAGAAAGTTACTCCTCATTCGTTGTGAGATGCATCTCATCCCCAAAGAGAAGGTGGCCTGCACTAATGGAGTGAACTTTGCGAATGGGAAAAGCAGCTGGGTATTTTCAGCATAGGAGATGGGGGTAAACCCACAACTCCTTAAAAGATTGGCCAAGGGAGCCACATAGATGTTAAACAGAGTCGGGCTTAAACAGGAGCCCTGTGGTACACCCTTGGACAACTCTGTTAGAGCAGACCGATAGGGACCAAGGTTAACCGCCTGTGAGCGTGAGGATGAACTCGTCAGCCACTGAAGGGCCGAGTCTCTAAGTCCAATCTCCTCCAATCTCCTGAGCAGTATTTTGTGGGAAACCGTGTCAAACGCGGAGGATAGATCCAAAAGCACCAGAATCGTAGAATGGCCTCTATCTAGGGTCGTCCTGATGTTGTCAGTGACCGCAAGTAGGGCTGATACTGTGCTCCTATTTAGGTTGAAAACCTGATTGAGATGGATCCAGACTACCCATCCATTCGACATGGTTGGAGAGATGAGTGTTTCTATGCTTCTCCAGTAGCTTGCCCAGGAAAGGCAGGAGGGAGATGGGACGAAGATTAGAGAACTCGGTTAGCGGGGCCTTGGTGTTCTTCTGGATAGGCATAGCCTGTGCTGCTTTCCATTCCAAAGGGACCAAACCCTCTTGCAGGGAAGAGATTGAGAAGACCTGCAATGGAGGGGGACAGGTGACAGGCAAGGGAAGCTCTAATTTTTGCCGGTAGATTATCCAGAGGTGATCCTGACTTTGCGGATCAGTATCTCTACCTCTGCCTGCGTGACCAGGGGGAAACTTCCGAACATTTGGGTGGCTATCTGCACAGGCACTTCAGGGGGCATAGAGGTGGTAAGGTGCTTCTCTGATTGAACTATTTTATCATAGATGATCTCAATTTTTTGTGTGAAAAAGTGCCAATGTCATTGCACAATTTTTATGTGGGGGCCACTGGATTCTCACATGCTTTGGGTTTGGTGAAGGACTGTAATACACGGTATAGCACCTTAGGGTCGTTTTGGGCCTCATCTAAATGTAAGGCTATATGGGCTTTACGTGCTGCCGTAATTTTCCCATGGTAATCTTCCAGAGCTGCATAAAGCCGATCTCCATCTTCCTCGGGTGCTACCGTTTTTCATGCTTCCTGCAAATTTGTTTCTGTGCACGAAGTAGGGGGGAAGTACCAGGCATTCTGGGGATGCTTAGGAGTGCTAGGGAAGAATGTCTGAGGGGCTAACCGATCAATAGCACGAGACTGCAAAGTTGTACTTGGCAAGCGCCTCTTCGAAGGAATCTGATTCCAATATCCGGGGCTCTATAAAAGAGGTTTTAAAGCCCTCTGGGGTAACTCTCTTCCACTGTCTACATAGATAAGGGGAGGCATGAATAGTGTTGGTTTTCTTCCTAGGGGCCTGAATGCAAAATTCACTTGTTGCATGGTCAGAACGTGGTAGAGACATTGGGAGAATTTGAGAAAACAATGTCTAAAGTGTGACCAGCTGTGTGCGTGGGGCCCTCATTAAGCTTGGTTAAACCCAAAGTGGCTAACTCCGTCAGGAGTGACCCTGTATCCACATTGGAATCACACTCCCTGTGTATTTTGAAATCGCCCAGTAGCAAAAAGTTACTGCTCGCGATCACATGCGGAGCGATTAATTAAGTGAGTTGAAGAAGGAAACCATTTAGAGGGCCAGGCGTCCGATAAACCAAAGCCCCCTTCCAGCTCATTTGGGCCGAAAAGTCTATGCGAAAAACCATCACTTCCTTGATCGAGTTGCTGTGTTGGGCACCCAGTTATCTGGCTCAGAAGCATATAGGTCAGCGGAGGTGCAATCTGGGCCTATAGCTTTCCTAGAGATGATTTGACTTCATGGCTTTAAAAGAATCTTCTTGGGAGATCTCAAGTAGCTCTAGCTGCCCTACCTAATGTTTTCTTCTATGGTATCTCCACCACCCGCCTCAACCCCTTCAAAGTCTACAAACAGTTTTCCAAAATAGTGAAGACCATTTGCTAGTGGTGTTCCATAAAGGGAATAACCGCACTTCAAAACGTAAATAAATGTACAAAAACCATTGTGTTCACTGCACATTAATATAAACATTGCTGTAAATCCAGCATTGGTGCTATAAGGACCAATGCCACTCACTACCCAGAATGACTAGAGCAGATCAGTGCAATCTGCCGACACATTTATCAAAATAGGAAGGTCCGAGCACCACAACCCAATTTTAACGGTTAAGAGATCTTGTCAGTCTCAAGATTATTAAATACAAATTATATATTGCAAGTATTGTATAAACACATTTTCAATTGTATCAGGACAAGATAACCAAGTCAAAGTATTTGTACGTGTGGTTTTCTTTATCCTTTGTTCAAATTCAAGCATACGGTGCAGCCAACACGTGTTTCGTCTGTACAAGTTGGTACTCACACTTTCTGATAGATACATCTGCCGTGTGGATTCCTCACCTTGTGAATATCCCCCTTGCGTCAGCAACATTCGGAAATTCTTTTGTAGCCTCGCGCCGACGTGGACTCTGACGTCACAGAGACACGACATCGCTCGCGACTCCGCTGACGTCACCGACGCCTACAATAGGCCCACGCCGGCGTGATGACATCAGTTCCCTTTTTTCCGCGTCGTCGACGCTAACGGTTTAACGGGTTACTCTGTAGCTTCTAGTATCCTATTACTTTGTTTCCTCGATTCTCCTTTCTCTGACCTTGTTGCTCGTTTGTCATGTCGACAAAGAAGACTGGGTTTAAGCCTTGTGGAGAATGTGGGAAGATGATGTCCGTTACGGACCCTCACCAAGACTGCATATGGTGCTTGAGCTCGGATCACGACGTTGAAGGTTGTTCATCGTGCCAGAAGATGAATCCGAAGGCTCTTCGAGAGCGGGAATCGAAGCTCCTGGTGGCCAAGCTTAAAGCAAGTAAGGTTAGAAAGTCTTCGAAGCGCTCGAAGAGATCGAAGTCGAGATCCAGGTCGAGGTCTCGTGAGGCGTCTGCCTCGAAGTCCTCGTCTGACCATGCTTCCGGTTCTCGGAAAAAACATAAGAAGAGGAGGCATGAATCCCGTCATCATTCAGGGGATAAGTCTGGTTCAAGATCAAGGTCTCCCAGGAGGGTGAAGTCGAAGGTGATTCCTCCACATGTGTCGGATCATGAAGGTGAGGCTTCGCCTTCGGAGTCGGTGGCCCATTCTCCGACTCCGGATCCGACTCCGGCTCCGGATCCGACTCCGGCTCCGTCTCCGGCTCATTCTCCGACTCCGGATGACGCCGATGGAGTTCCTGTTGAGGGGGAATCCTCGAATCCTGTTGAAGAGGCAGATTCAAGCCTTCCTCTAAGTCATCCTGAGCATCCACCGTTCCCGACTCCAGGTCAGGACCCTTCCGCGTTTTTAAACGCGATGTATGGTGTTTTCTCAAGATCATGGTTCCCCTCTGGTGCGCCTTCGGGCCCCATGGGTCCTATGGCCTTTAATTTGGGTGTTCCTCACTCATATGCTCCGGCACCATTCATGCCGTTTATGCCAATCCCGACTCCGCTGTGGCAGTACCAAGCTCCACCAGGGTCGACGCCGGTATCGACGCCGGCTCGCCCGAAGTCGACGACTCCGGCTCCGACGTCACCGGCTCCAAGCAAGTCCATGGATCCTCCTTTCAAGCCCTCGGATTCGGTTCCGAAGTCGGCTCCGGCGCCGTCGGATTCGGCTTTGGATTCGGCTGCACTTCGAGTCAAATTCAGGTCTCGAAGAGAAGCTCAACTTCTGCTTGACCAATAGAGGGTTGATGAGTCTTCTTCAGATATGGAGGAAGGCGAGCTGGATGCTGGCAGTTTCGACGACCTGGCAGAGGCAAGTGGTCTCGAGTTTTCCCCGGAGTGGTCTTTGCCTTCGGGGTCTTTGCCTACTGTCGAATTTAAGTCGAATTTGCTGACTGAAGTTCTTCATTCTCCTAGTCAGGCTGTGGAGCCTTTGCTTCCATTTAATGAAGCCTTAAAGGAACCCATTATGGAGGTGTGGAAAAAGCCTTTCTCTGCTCCTGCAGTTTCCAAGAACGTGGCTCGGCGGTATAGGGTGGCTCCTGAGGACCCTGCATTCTTGTCGTCACACCCTTCTCCTGAGAGCTTGGTGATTCAGGCTGCATGTTCTAAAAAATCGATTGGGGCTTTTCCGCAGGTGCCTGGCGACAAAGAGGCCAAGAAACAGGACCAAATAGCTAAAAAGAACTTTTCTTCGGCTAGTATGGCACTGAAATCTACAAATGCCACTTGCCTTATGGGTAGATACATTCATGCTCTAATGGACTCTATGCGCACATTGATCCCTAAGGTTCCAGAGGATAGCAGAAAAGACTTTGAGGAAGCATTGTCTGATTCTCAAGCTGCTGCCCGTCAAGTCATCCAAAGCGGGCTTGATACTGCGGATTCTGTGGCGAGGATCATGGGCACAGCGGTTGCCACTAGGCGTTCGGCTTGGTTGAAGTCATTCGATTTTTCAACTGATGTGCAGTCTGCTTTATTGGATTTGCCTTTCGATGGTGAGGGGCTCTTTGGAAGGGAAGCAGATGCGGCCTTGGAAAGATTCAAGGACAGCAGGGCGACGGCTAGATCTCTTGGTCTTCAGGTCAGAGGCTCTACGACCAGGAAATTTAGAGGTTTTGGCCGTTCCTTTCGTACATATAGACAAGGGCAGCAGCAGCAGCAGCAACAACAACAGCAGCAGCAGCAGAATACCCTGTATAGATCATACAGGGGGAAGCAGAGAGCACGTCCTCGGGGGCGTCAGCCCAATTCCTCCTCTACCTCCACCAACCCCCCAGCCACAGATAAGCAGCCCTAGATCCGCCATTCAGGATCATGTAGGCCCGGTGGGGGGCCGGCTTACCCACTTTCTACGAGATTGAGAACCCAAAGATCTGATGTAACCAATTCCCAATCTCGTGGAAAATGGGTATGCCCTTCCCTTTCGGGAATTCCCTCCCAATTACCCTCCTTGCCAAGGGTATTGCTCAGAGGAACATCGGTTTCTCCTTCAGGAGGAAGTCCACACTTTATTGAAGAAAGGTGCGATAGAGGTGGTCCCAGAGCGGGAAAGGGGTCAGGGATGCTACTCCCGGTATTTCCTGATTCCCAAGAAGGATGGCAGGCTTCGTCCTATCCTGGATCTCAGGATCTTGAATTTTTACCTGAAGCAGGAGAAATTCAAGATGCTCACCCTTGCACAGGTTCTTCAGGCTCTGCTGGAAGAGGACTGGATGGTGTCGCTCGACTTGCAGGATGCGTATTTCCACATCCCCATCCTGAAGTCGCACAGGAAGTATCTCCGTTTTACGGTGGGATCGCAGCACTATCAGTTTGCGGTCCTTCCGTTTGGACTTACTACTGCACCTCGGGTCTTCACCAAGGTGATGGCAGTGGTGGCGGCGCATCTCAGAAGATCGGGGATTCCTGTATTCCCCTATCTGGACGACTGGCTGATCAAGGCGGAGTCGTCGGAGATTGTGCTTCATCATCTGCAGGAGACAACCCAGTTGTTGTACAGATTGGGTTTCTCGATAAATGTACCCAAATCTCACCTGGTGCCCTCCCAGCGCAACCTGTTCATAGGTGCTGTACTGGACACAACTGTATGTCGTGCATTCCCTCCGCCTCAAAGGATTCGCAACATACAGGATATGATTCCTTTATTCTACTATGGAGCGGTTGTTCCGGTCCTGAAGGTCCTTCGCCTGCTCGGTCTGATGGCTTCTTGCATTCTCCTGGTCAACCATGCACGCTGGCACATGAGGGCACTCCAGTGGTGCCTCCGCAGGCAGTGGTATCAGCACAACGGAGATCTCAGGGAGTCGGTGAGGATCTCCAGAGAAGCTGCAGCGGATCTGTCTTGGTGGGGCGTGGAAGGCAACCTGTCTCAGGGGAAGCCTTTTTATCTGCCTCCTCCGGTGGCCACGGTAATTTCGGATGCATCCACTCTAGGGTGGGGTGCTCATCTGGGGGATCTGGAGGTCAAGGGTCTTTGGTCTCCAGAGGAAAGGTTGCTTCACATCAACCTTCTAGAATTGCGGGCGATTCGTTTAGCGCTCAAGGCCTTCCTCCCTTCCCTTCGCGGTCAGTCAGTTCAAGTCCTGACGGACAACACGACCGCGATGTGGTACATCAACAAACAGGGAGGAGTAGGGTCGCAGTGTCTCTGCAGAGAGGCACTGCGTCTTTGGTCCTGGGTTCAGGACCATCAGATTTGTCTGATGGCAAATCATCTGGCCGGGGTTCTGAACGTTCGGGCAGACGGTCTCAGTTGGCAGTTCTCTGCCGACCACGAGTGGAGGCTTCACCCGGAGGTGGTTCACAGCATCTTTCAGATGTGGGGGACTCCTCGGGTGGACCTGTTTGCCACTCGCGAGAATGCTCACTGCCCGTCATTCTGCAGTCTCCAGTATCCGATGCAAGGAGCCTTGGGGGACGCGTTTCAGTTGAGCTGGGGAGGTCAGCTCCTTTACGCGTTCCCTCCCATACCCTTGATTCCTCGGGTTCTGAGGAAGATTCGCCAAGACCGGGCCCAAGTTATATTGGTCGCCCCGGATTGGCCAAGAAGGGTGTGGTATTCAGATCTTCTCCACCTCTCCTCTCACCGGCCGCTCCGTCTCCCTATCAGGGCAGACCTCCTCTCTCAGATGGAGGGGCAGGTTCTACACCCCCACCTCCAGACATTACACCTTCATGCCTGGAGATTGAGCGGGCAACCTGAATTCCTTTTCCCTCCCGCCTGACGTTGTGGATGTCATCTTATCCGCCAGGCGTGACTCCACTAAGTCCATCTATTCTTATAGATGGTCGAAATTTGTTGAGTGGTGTAGGGAGAAGTCTATTGACCCTGTGACAGCCCATTTATCTGATATACTACAGTTTGCTCTTTCTCTGGCGCAACAGGGGCTTGCTGTTGCTACTGTGAAGGGCTACCTTTCGGCGCTGTCCGCTTTTCTCTGCTTGCCTGACCAGCCGTCTCTGTTTAAGTCTCCCGTGGTCTTGAGATTTTTGAAGGGCCTCACGAATAAGTTCCCTCCTTCACCTTTTATTGTGCCTCGGTGGGATTTAAATCTTGTTTTAACCTTTCTGATGGGTGCTCCGTTTGTGCCTCTTCACAAATGTCCCATGAGGCTTCTTACCTTTAAAACAGTCTTCCTCGTTGCAATAACCTCGGCAAGGAGGGTAAGTGAGCTTCAAGCTCTGAGCTCTAAGCCCCCTTTCCTGACCATTCATGCTGATCAAATGGTTCTCAGGACCAGGGCTGCTTTTCTGCCTAAGGTGGTGACTCCCTTTCATTTGAGTCAGTCCATTACCCTTCCTACCTTCTATCCTCCCCCTCACCCTTCTAAGGAGGAAGAGAGACTGCACCGTCTGGACCCTAAGAGGGCGGTTTCCTTTTACTTGGACAGATCCAAGGATTTTCGTTTGGAGGACCAGCTCTTCGTTGGGTTTGCTGGTTGCAAGAAGGGAAGAGCGGTCCATAAAAGAACCTTATCAAGATGGATCGTTCTCTGCATTAAGATCTGCTACTCTTTGGCCGGTAAGGAACCTCCAGAGGGTATAAGGGCTCATTCTACAAGAGCTAAGTCTTCGACCTCTGCGCTGGCTAGAGGTGTGCCTGTTGAAGATATTTGTAGAGCGGCAACTTGGTCTTCCCTCCACACTTTCGCGAAGCATTACTGCTTGGATACCGAAGTCAGGAGGGACGGCCTTTTTGCGCGCTCTGTCCTTCAGGATTTCCTGGTTTAGAAGAGTGGACATCCTCCTCCGGGAGTGGGGACTGCTGTGGGACTCTATTCACAAGGTGAGGAATCCACACGGCAGATGTATCTATCAGAAGAACAAGTTACTTACCTTCGGTAACGCTTTTTCTGGTAGATACAATATCTGCCTGTGGATTCCTCACTGACCCACCCGCCTCCCCGTTGTCCACTCTTCTATGCCAGAGTAATTGTACTGTAATGTATATTTATTTTGTTGTCAAGGAAATGTATTGCTTTCCTGCATTTGCTTTACACTGTGTGTTTTGCCTTGACTATTGTATACTGTGTATACTTTGTATATATCTACTGTCATTGGTCCGTCCGTGTGCCTCGATGGCACGGAAAAAAGGGCGGAACTGATGTCATCACGCCGGCGTGGGCCTATTGTAGGCGTCGGTGACGTCAGCGGAGTCGCGAGCGATGTCGTGTCTCTGTGACGTCAGAGTCCACGTCGGCGCGAGGCTACAAAAGAATTTCCGAATGTTGCTGACGCAAGGGGGATATTCACAAGGTGAGGAATCCACAGGCAGATATTGTATCTACCAGAAAAAGCGTTACCGAAGGTAAGTAACTTGTTCTTTTCAAAGCTAAAGACGGTCAGTAATATCCTGAATGGTTCAGGTCGCTTCAAGATAAATGGTCAGTAACCACAAGGTAAACCAAATTCCATAGGTCAGAAGCAAAAGGGCCCCAGTATAAAATAAGATAAAAGGCGGGGAGAGGCTCAATGTCCTGTGAAGAGCAATCCAATAATGTCTCCCCGCTAGCGTCAATTCCTAAATATTCAAGTTGTGTCTTTTAAAGGCATGAAAAGCAATCCGAGATGATGTGGTCCCAATTATAAATGAGGAATAGGGCGCGCGACCAGACGATTTAAGGAATGTATGTGAAATCATATATAATATGATTTCACATATATTTTGGAAAACTCGACCGACATGGATGGGTCGAGTTTTTCAAAACGCTCGATCCATCCATGTGGGTGAACATTGAAGACTACAGTAGATACCAAGGACCGACTTCCGTGCGCGATGATACCCCAGAACGTCTTTGTATCACCTGTTTTTGCTGCTGAGGGCAGGTCTATCCAAGTTTGTTTCTCAGCTTGTTCTAACACATTCTTATAGTAATCCCTAGCCCATGGGATGGCACCATAGCCTTGTGGTTTTATTGCTTTTAGGAGGGAAGATTTTGCTTCTTTGCACTTCATATCATACCAAGGATGTGTTGTTTTAATGGTTTTTCACCACTTTCTCAGGTACCCTCTGAAACTGGGCCCATAACTCTTTAAATAGGTCCTCATGTTGCGTAACAATAAAATTCGGGGATCCCTTTTGATCTAGCAGGTTCTCCATTTTACTCTGCAAATTGCTTACTCTTGTGTAGACCTGTCTCAATACATCCGGATTTGCTTCGCCAAACTCTAACTTTAAGGCCTTTTTGTTGTTGGATAGAGACTGATCCCCCAGGAGTGAAGGTTTGAGAATCTCTGCTCCTAGGCCTATAGGGCCTGTCAGTCCAGTATAAGGGCGCTGTGATCACCATTTGGGCTTTCTAGGATTATTGTATCCTTCATTAATTACCATATGTTTAGAGATAATCATTAATCTGTTCTACTGACCTAGTTCAGCTGCTTAAAAGTGAAAGCCTCTTCCTGATCCGATTGAGTCCTGCCATTATAAGAGCGCAACCCTAATTTTGATGTGGTTCTTAATAATTAATTCGCTTGAAGTGAGCCTCTTTTCTGTAGAAATCCCTAGTTTTGGTATTTGATATATGGCATCCTCCTCCTTAGCGATGTCCACATCACAATTAATAAGCGATTTGAAAGACATATTATAGTCATCCGCTACTATTACATATGCGTTGTGTGGTAAAGTAGACAACAGTTCATCTAATAATATCCACGCTAGTGATTCCTTGTTCACTTCGATAGGCCGATTATAAACATTAAGCAAGTATACACCGGTATTTTCTTTAAGTAAGGAGAGACCAAGTATATCAGAGAAGATAGAGGAAGCGCCTCAACCTTGAAATTTAAAGAATTCTTTACCCAGATAATGACCTATTCCCCGGGCAACTGAAAAGCTATAAAAGGGTTGAATAGCTACATTTAAAGCAAGGATCTACAATCCACGTCTCTTGAAATATGCAGATTTCATAGTAGTCAACAAGTGCAAGTGGAGAAGTGTGGCTCACCGGTTAGAGGCGGCAGACCCAGAAGCAGAGGTCAGCCCAGGACCAGGGTTCAATTCCTGATGCTGCAGGGTACGGAACCAATGTCGGCGGGCTCGATAAATCTCGCCTCGGTGCCTCTCTAACCATGGGTCCCACGCTGCAACTCTGGGCAATAGCTTGCTTAATCTCCGCAACGGCCCCCTCGCTGCCGGGCATGCCTGGCTTCACCTTGGGGATGCCAAATAGGGACCATCTCACAGGGAAAGCCAGGACGGGTTCCCCAGCGGTACACAGCGCCAAGAAACCCCAGGGTGAACGTGCGCTCTACAAATTCATACTAACCTAACATAACATAACACCCCAAATTGGGTCAGCTAATTTTATGTTTTTAGTTCAGAGACGTTCCATGAAATTAAGCTCTATGATGAGCAGTGTAAGGCCTGCATTTTGCTATCTTTGCGGTAAAATCGATTGTTTTGTTTTCTTGTAGAGGTTGAAGGTCAAAAACATCACCCGGGTCTCGGACATCGCCTGAGAGTGAGAGTTATAGATTGGGATGAGGTCACTATAAAACTGGATTTTGTTTCCTTACTGGTATCCATTCTAGTATACAGTTAATCTGTCCATCAGGGTCTCGCGGGGAAAAGAGTTTGTTCTGAAATACCAATGGGGGCCTAGAGCTATATCGGTTAATTGGACAAACCGGGCCATTCATCATTAGTGGTTTATAAAAAGCACCCAGGAGAAGTGACAAATTTCTGGTACCATTTCAATTACTATCCACTTGTATCTTCAATAGTTTTTTTACACTAGAAGGTTGTGCAAAATAGCACAGAATTTTTCACATGTTAAAAAACAAGGGTTTTACACAGTCCAAACCAGCATTACTCTATTTACAATTAATGGAACTTCCGGTAGTCCTGTTTGGTGTTGCAAGCTTCCTTGTTGCAACTATTCGAAGTAGCAAGACTAGATTAGCAATCCAAACGGCACAGGATCATTTAACACCTTGAGTTACATTGAATGGGATAAATTGATACATTTGTGAAATTGTTTTTAATGGTAAATTTATGAAATTTTTACACTACTTCTGTATGCTTGGTACACAGAAAAACTGATTTTTATCTCATTTTTATGAAATAATGTTTTTACTGAGAACTTATCAAATTCTGACATTATTTTCGTATTATGTATAGTTTACTTTTATGATTTTTATTAATCGAATAAAGTGGATTTTGACATGACTTTATTTTTCACATAACTTATCATCATTTCGGGAATCTAAGATCACAGGGTTTGGTGTCTGGGTTAATTGTGATCAGTTATGTACATGAAGCCAGAAGAATAGGTTCTGTTGCTGGTCATTTTCTTTTCTTTTTGCACCTGGAGACTTTCCTACTAGTTTTCTCCTTTTGACATCAGGCCCTGGCTGTGGCGGGGTATTGGAGGGGCTCTGAGGTGCTAGGACAGATTCTAGAAAACAAAACATGTGTGTGGAGGGTCAAGGGGAATATTTAACGACCTCTCTGCTCACTCCCCTACTCTGAGATACAACATACACAAGGGAGCAGACAAGGTCTGGAAATAAGGTGTACAGAGATGTTGGCGAAAGTGTAACAGTGGGTGCATGACCGTCCTGCACAGCGCCATGGGGTAGTCGTACTACTCGGCGTGGTTTTAACATTTGACACATAGATTAGCGTTTTGAATATTGCACAGCGCCTGTGTAGTCAATTTTATTTATCACAGTTATTTTTGCACTGCACTTTAGTAAATACTACTTCACAATGGACATCACGGCTAGAATACCGACATCCAATTCTACAGCGACACTATATGGTCAGTTGTGAGATGGAATGATCGATAAAACATCCCATATGACGTGAAATCCACCATCAAGGGTGGTCTGATGGGAGTTTTCTCCAGCCTGTGTTTCCAACAGCACACGTTCACTCATGCACCCACTGTTACACTTTCGCCAACATCTCTGTACACCTTATTTCCAGACCTTGTCTGCTAGGACAGATTCTACATGGCCATTTACAACATCATGGGTACTGACTACAGTGTTCATTTGTGCCAAAGTCCCAGGATCAGGAGACTTTGATTCGCTACTGTTAGTAAATGAGCAATCTCCAATATCAACTGAAATGAGGCAGTGCTGCAGGATATCCTGTGCTCAGTAAGCACAATCTCATTTGAGATTATCCCCATAGCCATCTCAAGCATGCTGTCAGTTGTCACCATTGTAGGTGAATTGGCAGTTGTTCCAGGGGCCATCTCAGCTGCTTTACGTTTGCCCATGCTTTGCAGCACCTCTGGGCGCTGGGAATTAAGGATGCTGTAGTCCTGCAACTGGAGTTATAGAGTGGCAAGAGGAATCTCAGCCCCTTGGACTGGTGCCTCAAACAAGCAAAGTTTTAATTTTCAATCCGTTCCTATACCAATTTTAAACAATTCTGCAAGAAAACAATCTTTACATAGCTCGAATTCACACCTTTTATTGTAATTTAATGTATGTGGCGCCTGAAAGTACAATCGAAATTTGCCTAGCTTACGTAACGGTAAGTTTCAATTCTATTAAGGACACGGAGGCGAGGATTATGCTATATCTTCCTTCGCTTTATTAACATAAAGAAACCACAGCAGCTTAGGAAAAGATATAATAAGAACAAAAAATGCTTTAAACATAAAGCATTGACGTAATGTTCAACAAAAAATCAACAACAACTCCCAAGAGTCTTTGTTATAATCATAGTCCACAGTCCTTTGTCACTGTTCATCATCCCTATATAACCGGACTTCCCATCATCTTCCTCCTCTTTCTTCGCGCAGATCACGCTTAAGCCTCATTGGTCCTGTTTAGCACCGTCGTTGCCTGCCAAAAAAGGAACAGCATCAGCGAGGTGGCCCAGGAAAAGGCTACAACAAGGCGAGGAGCATTCAGTGAACAACACAGTACAGACAACGTAAAGGAAAACGTTTTACTTACTGCCATACGGGTGGGTAGAGACACCACCGTAGTCCGGGTGGGATAATCCTCGCCTCCGTGTCCTTAATAGAATTGAAACTTACCGTTACGTAAGCTAGGCAAATTTCGATTCTATGTCAGGACCGGAGGCTTCAGATTATGCTAGTTTAAAGCTTACTTACCACCAACTGAGCTAAATCCACCACCGGCTTAAAATAAAACCTCTTGAAGGTGGAATCCGAGGACCAGTCCGCCGCTCGCATAAGGTCCTCCAGACGAGCACCCACCGAGAATGCCTTAGAGGCCATGGCCCCCCTGGCGGAGTGTGCTCCAAAGAGAGAAGTATTGATGCCCGCTTCTTGCATGACCCAACGCACCCACCTAGCGATAGTGGGGGAGGAGACAGCTTTGTGTGGCTTCCGCAGGGCAATCAACAACTGACGCTCGCCCGGAGGGCGTAGATCCAAGGTCAGGTCCTCATATGCTTTGAGGCATTGCACGACACACAACTTAGGAGTGTCAGTAAAGGCTGGATAAGAAATGGAACGCGACGACGTCTTAGTGCGTCGACCCACCGTAAAAGTAACCCCCTCCGGGGAAAAAATGCGTGCAGAAACATCCAGCGCGCGCACGTCCGAGACGCGCCTACAAGAGACCAGACATAACAACATGGCTAATTTCGCCGAAAGCTCCTTCAGAGACAGATAAGAATTCGCTGGCCACGATAGGAACAGGTTCAGGACCAAATTGACGTCCCAAAGGACGGAGTACCTGGGCTCTGGCGGCAGCGCGAGGCGAACCGCTCGCAGAAGCCGGCACACAAAAGGGTGTTCCCCTACCGGATGGCCATCGATGTTATCATGGCCCGCAGAAATCGCCGACCGGATAGCATTGATCGTTCTATACGCCAAACCCTTGTCGGCCAAATGAGCCAGGAAATTCAGCACGGGAACAAGGCCGGCGACCATGGGATCCAAATCCCTTCGTAAACACCAACGCATCCACTTAAGCCAAGCGGATCTGTAACGCTTCGTCGTACTATCGGCCCATGCTTTGGAAAGCAAGTGCTCAGCTGACCCCGAAAGGCCCGGGAGCGTCCAGCGTCTCCTGAGAGCCTCCACGCCACGAGGCGGAGAGTGTTCTGCATGACGAGAGGGTGAGGTTCCCGATCCGGGCTCGTCAGGAGCAGAGGAAACAGGGGGAGTAGGATTGGAAAATCCCAGGAAAGTTCCAGAAGAACCGGAAACCATACTTGAGACCTCCACAGCGGTGTAACCAACACCAGGTCCGCACCCTGGCGGCGTATTTGAGCCGCCGTCCGCATGATCATGGAGAACGGGGGAAACGCAAACGGCTGTTCCCGACTCCAATCCTGCAAGAACGCGTCCGTGGCCTCCGCCAGAGGGTCCGGCCTCCAGCTGTAAAACCGCGGCAGCTGGTGGTCGAGACGGGACGCGAAGAGGTCCACCGAGAAGGGGCCCCAAAGGGAGTGTAGCCACCGGAAGACTCCCGGATCCAGTTTCCACTGGCTGGCATCCCTGAGATGTCGAGAGTGCCAATCCGCTACCTGATTGGACTGGCCTGGCAGATACTCCGCCGTCACCGCAATGTGACGAGACAGGCAATAATCCCAGAAGTCCTTCGCTAAATCCGCCAAGGCGCGGGACCGAGGACCTCCCAGGTGGTTCACATATCGGACTGCCGAAACATTGTCCATCCGGAGCAGGACAAGCCTTGACCGAATCTTTGGTCCAACAGCGAACCGCGAAGGAGCCCGCAAGGAGCTCCAAACAATTGATATGCAATTGTTGTTCTTCTGACGACCAGGCGCCGCCGGTGGAAAAATCCCCGCACCGGGCGCCCCAGCCCGACCTGCTGGCGTCGGACTCTATGATTAAGTCCGGAGCCGACCCGAAGATCGCTCGCCCATTCCATGCCTCCATGTGAGACAGCCACCATGACATCTCCTCCTTCACTTCGTCCGTGAGGGGAACCCACTGATCGTAACACATCCCACGGCGCAAATGCTGCGCTTTCAGGCGCTGAAGAGCCCTGTAGTGCAGCGGGCCTGGGAAAATCGCCTGGATGGAGGACGACAGAAGACCCACCACCTTGGCGACATGGCCCAGTGACGTACGATCCCTCGCGATCGTCTGCCGAAGCAGGTGCCGTATCTTTGCGACCTTCCGGCTCGGTAGGCTCAAGACCGCCTGCACCGAGTCCACCACGAAACCTAAAAAGGTGATCTGCTGAGTGGGAACCAAGACCGACTTGGAGCCGTTGACGACGAACCCCAGTCTCTGAAGCAGGCCGACCGCTTGACGCAGTTGTCCTGCCAGCACCTCCGGGCACTGCCCCATGAGGAGGATGTCGTCTGAGTATACTATCATACGGACCCCCTGGCTTCTGAGAAACTCCACTACCGGGTGAAGGACCTTCGTGAAGCACCACGGGGCCGAAGAAAGGCCGAACGGCAGGGCGGTGAATTCGAACACCCGGCCGTCCCACAGGAATTGTAGGAAACGACGATGAGGGGGGTGGATGGGAACGACCAAGTAGGCATCCTTGAGATCCAGTCGCACCATCCAATCCCGAGGGAGGAGCACGTCCCGAAGGAGGTGGATCCCCTCCATCTTGAAGTGACGGTAGACCAACCACCCATTGAATTCCTTGAGATTGATCACAGGCCTCTTGCCCCCATCCGTCTTGTCTACCAAGAAGACGTTGCTGAGGAACCCATGCGGGTGGCGCGTTGATAGGCGGATGGCTCCCTTGCGCAGCAAGTCCGAGACCTCCCCGTCTATCAATCGCGCGTCGGAATCTGAGAAAACCATCGGGCGCGGGGGCCTCACCTGAGTTGGCTGGTCGTGAAACTCTATATGGAAACCTCTCACAGTTTGCAAAACCCAAGCATCGGCAGTGAGCAACTCCCACTCCCCGTAAAAGCTTGCCAGCCGCCCCCCAATCGGAACTTGATCCAAGCAAAGTACACTTACCGGGGGCATTTCCTTGTCCGGACTTCTTTTGGAATCCTCTTCCACCATAGCGTTGTCCCCTCGTGGGGTAGAAATTGGTGTAGTTGGCCGAGGTCTGGTACCGACCTCTTCCGGAGCCTTGTCCACGGTTGTTGGTCTGCTGACCACGGCCGATCGCGCGGCCCCTGCCGCGACCGGCCCCTCCAGAAAAACGCTGGTGAAACACCCTCTTGATGCTGGACTGGGCCTTGTCCAGCGACGTGAACGTGTTCACGAACTTTCCAAGCTCGCGGATGAAAGGTTCACCGAAGAGGCCACCCTGGGCCACGGCACCTGCCTCCGACGAGGCCAGGTCCCCCAGCTTCGGGTCCAGCTTAATAAGGAGCGACCGCCGCCGCTCCGTGGACAGGGCACAGTTGGCGTTGCCCAAGAAGACGATCACCCTCTGGGCCCAGTTGGAGAGCACCTCCGGTGAAATGGCGGTGCCATTCGCTCGAGCCTCCTCCGCCATATCGAGGATCTTCGTGGCGGGCCCGACCGCATCCAACAGCTTGTCCTGGCAGGCCCGCCAGGACCGATCGATCCCCTTCCTGGGGTCCTTCATGAATTTCGCCAGGAAGGTGGCCATCTTGGGGTCCAATTCTGGGGTCATAGCCACCTTCCCCTCCAAAGTAGGCCGAGGGCATTCCCCTCGCAGGCAACCCCTCGCCTCCTTCTCCAGGGGCTTGCGCAGCCGGCCCGCGACAAACTTCGCCACCGTCTCCCCCGGGGCCCAGGCCGCGGATCGGGGGTGGACGATCTCGTCCGGGTCCAGCATGCCCGACTCATCTCGGGGCATCTCCTTTCCCGAAGGCGCCGGGAGCCAAGACCGGGTCGACTCCCCGTCGTCATCCGTGTCCGGAGAGTCGTAGATCGGGGAGGCGGGCGCCGTTGACAGACCGCCCGAAGTGCCAGGGTCCACCAAGGGCGTCGGAGGCACCGCCGTCGCCTTGGCCAGGAAGGCGTCACGAAGACGCTCGAAGGCGCCCTTATCCACGCCTTGGGCCTCCGATGAAGGCTCCTCACCCCGGGGTCTCTTCGGAGCGGGCGGCAACCCGCCGGACGTCCCCGGGAGCTCGGGGGGCGGCGGCACCTGCGCCGCTGCCAGCTTGGCACACTCCTCTACGATGCGGGCCGAAAGGCGGTCCTCCATGGGCCCTACCACCTCCGTCACACAACGATAGATGGAGCTGTCCACCGCCTGATAAAACTCATCATCCTGCAGATAGGGGCAGGCCTCCTCATCATACTCCCCTTCCATGTCGGAACCAAGGGCAAATGCGGGGCACCCAAGAGGGCGGCAACCGAGAAAGTTCTCGAATGTGGGCAGGCCCAGCGGCTGCGATCACGTTTTGGGCCAGCTGACGTGGCAGGTGGGCTGCACCAACCCCCAAGCGCGCAGACCCTCCTCGCCGGGACCGGGTCTACGTACCCCTCAAGCGCGCTAGGCCACACACGAATAAAGAGGTGCACAGATCTCGCCCGAAGGCGATTCACGCGGTCAAAACCGCCATACAGACCCCAAAGGGCGTCAATTTGTGAAGTACAGACCCGGAGCACCAGGTGTCAGAGGGGTACGCGAGGGTCGGCCCCTGCGCAAGCAGACCCCACGGCGCGGCTCCTCGCACCGCGGAGGCGCGCCGGAGGGTCGGCGAGGCGACAGGCCGCCCCCTTGCGGTCTATGTACACACCGCACACAAGTGGGAAAAAAGTCGCGTAGGAACGGCAGAACGTTCCCGCAACTAAGGGACTCTGAAAGGAAATAACCCATGCAAGGAGTCCCCAAAGACCGCAAGACATCAAGCACAATAAAAGAAGACCAATAGAAAAGCACTTATCTGGCTGCGGGAGCAGCGAAGAAAGAGGAGGAAGATGATGGGAAGTCCGGTTATATAGGGATGATGAACAGTGACAAAGGACTGTGGACTATGATTATAACAAAGACTCTTGGGAGTTGTTGTTGATTTTTTGTTGAACATTACGTCAATGCTTTATGTTTAAAGCATTTTTTGTTCTTATTATATCTTTTCCTAAGCTGCTGTGGTTTCTTTATGTTAATAAAGCGAAGGAAGATATAGCATAATCTGAAGCCTCCGGTCCTGACATAGAATCTCTAAAATAATCCATTATTTGTTGCATCATGGTCCCCCAGGGCATTTGTGGGTAAAAACACCATCAGGGGCTCACAGAAACCAATACTGATTGTATGCCTCGAAGAGAAAGAAGTTCTATTTAACAGTATTCAAACAAAACAAAACCCTGCTGCAGCATGGTAAAAAAAAAAATCATAAGGAACAAAAATCTTAATGTAAAAGTTCTATGGCGATGGTGTGGCTCAACAGCGGGGAGGGGCATGCTGGCAGGTACCAACCTGGTGCAGGTTGAGGGTGATTCTGAAACCCTGAGGGAATCATAAGGGACACCCATGAGCAAACAATAATTCATATGCACAGAACCAAGAGTGCATGTTAATAATGGTGAAATTGTGGGAAATGTGATGTACTTCCCAGTGCATGTATGTACAGCCGATTCCAACTTTCCCACAGTTAACCTGAATTGGCATGTTTTTACAGCTCATAGCCAGGTGACCACATGTAAATTGGAAATTGTGTGCATTTACTTTTGTTGCCATAACACCAGAGCACAATCCCTGACTTTATTTGGTCTACTCCCCCATCCCGCTCACCCCACCCCACCCTCATCAACGGTCTCCATTCCCTCATGCCTCCCCCCATACAGCTCTTGTATCCTTTCTTGCATTGTCCCTATCATACTCCACTGGCTGGTCCCCTCTGGGTCTCTCATGCTGCGGATCCCTGACTGTGTAAGGACTTGGCCAAAGTTTTCCATCTAAAAGTCTCAAAGTGGTGAATTATTAAAATAATCTAATGGCAGTCTTAAAGGGCTGGACAGCGTGGGGACCAGGACCGGCACAGGCAAGCAGCCCTTTCCCTTTCAGGAAACCTCTCAAAACTTTCCTATTCAGGGAGGCCTTGGCCACAGTTTAATCCTCTGCCATTCGTGATATCGGTAACTACCTGTGGTTTTGGCCACTCTCTCTCGAAGCACTAAGAGACCTGCTATAGAAATAACAGTTCATATAACATAACATAACCTAACAAAGCCAGGAGGGTCAGGGGCCTCTTCTTTACTGGTGCCACCGAGATTGCGCCCTCTCCCCGTGATAGTGTAGCTCAAACAGGCCAACTGTGATTGTGAGCCTCTTTTCAGGGAGACCATCAGTTTGAGGCAGTCACAATCCTTACAAAATGCTCTGTTTTAATTGTCAGTGCGTCTTGAACACTAGCCACAGCCCATACAATGAGTCCTGGTCTTTGCTGCTACAGCTATGGTTGCTGCTATTGTCCCTGTTGTGGCAGTAGTGGTTGCTACTATGCTCCCTTTTGCGGTTACAGCTGTTGTCACTGTTCTAGCCCTTCCTGTGCTTCTTACTGTTGTTGCAGTTCTTGTGGTCAAAGCTCTATGTGAGAACTATTGTTGATGCTGTAGGAGCAGCTGTGGCCGATTCTCTAGCCATGGCTGGGGTTGAAACTGTGGTCGCTGCTCTGGTACCGGTCGTGTTGGTATCTCCAGTCCCTTCTGTGCTTGCAACTGTTGTAGCTGCTATGATAGGGGAAATAACCTATACAACGCAGAATCACAGAATTCTTCCAGGCGAACAAAGATGTTTTAGAAGCCCCCATTCGCCAGGACGAGGTGTTGGCGGCCATATCCCGGCTACGCCTGCTTAAATCCCCAGGGCCCGACGGCTTCTCGGCAGGGTTTTACAAGACCTTTAGTTCATAGGTGTCTCCGGTGCTTACCCGCCTCTTTAATACCTTTGAGGGCCGGGGCTCCATTCCCCCGGATATGTTGTCTGCTGAGGTGGTAGTATTGCCCAAACTGGGTCATTACTGAACCTCAACCTGAAGCTCTTCACTGGTATCCTCGCCGCACGTCTTGGCCCCTGCTTGCCGGGGATTTTGGAACCAGACCAATCGGGCTTTGTGTCCAACCGACAATGTAGTGACAACACCAAAAGGCTATTGCACCTAATCGACAAGGCCCACTTCCAATCCTCGGACTCCGCACTACTTAGTATTGACGCTGAAAAAGCGTTTGACCGCGTGGAATGGCCTTACTTACAATGAGTCCTGCAGCACTTCGGGTTAGGGGATAGATTTCAAGCTTGGATTGCTAGTTGTTATTGCCATCCCCAAGCCAGGGTATGGCTAGGCGGCTTGCGCTCTGACCCATTCGAGATCCAGCACGGCACCAGACAGGGGTGCCCCCTTTCCCCCCTTCTGTTTGCACTATACATAGAACCTCTGGCACAGAAGGTCCGGGATAACCCCGACATTCACGGCATCACCTTTGACCATGAGCCCCACACGATAAGCCTATACGCTGATGACGTCATAGCGGCCCTCGACCACCCTGCCCGCTCTATACCCGCCTTTATGGAGGAACTTGACAGGTTTGGATCCGTTTCAGGATTCCGCGTTAACAGAGGGAAATCCCTGGTATTACCGCTGGGAAAGAACGTGCAGTCCAATGACCCCGCCATTGCCGGGGGAAGTGGTCTTCTACTCTTCACAAATATCCCATACCTGGGAATCACCCTTACCTCCTCGACGGACTCTAGGGTCCTTACTAATTACAAAGCCTTAATAACCCAGATCCGGACAGATCTCGCACGCTGGTCGAAACAACCTCTCTCTCTTTTAGGGAGGGTTGCGGCGGTGAAAATGTCCATTCTGCCTAGAATTCTTTATCTTTTGCAGACCCTCCCGGTCATGCCCCCTGCGGGCACCTTAAAGGACCTACAGGCTGATCTCCACAACTTCATCTGGAAAGGTCAGCGAGCGCGTATCCATAAACCGCTAGCATTTAGGAGTATGGACCAGGGGGGCCTTGGCATCCCAAATCTGCTGCAGTATTTTCAAGCCTCTCAGCTCCGCTATTTGGTGGAGTGGTACAGGCCCGAATCGGAGAAAAGATGGCTCTTCCAGGATAGGGCCATGACTCAAACACCACTTTGGAGGATCCCATTCCTTACCAAACAACACCGGCCACGCTACCTATTAAAATCCCTTATTACCCGCACGACTTTGAAGGTCTGGGATAGTGTTGCCCTCAAGAGGGAACTGACGACCTTCCCGTCCCCATTCACTCCCTTATTAGACAACCCGGAATTTCCTCCGGGCAACGATCCACGTGCATTCTCACAATGGCGCGGCACCGAGTGTCGCTGCGCCGGAGATCTTTTTGACACGCAGGGTTTTCTCCCTCTTTCCGATATTAAGAAAGGATACGGAGTAGACGACCCCCACATCTTCCAATACATTCAGCTTCGACACTGGCTCAACAACCCTCCCACTGTTACACTAGTAGGGCGCCAAATGACAACTTTTGAGAAGTGGCTTATCAGTAAGGACACAGACAAACATCTCATCTCAGAAATTTACAAGATGCTCACACCACCACCTAGTCCAGATAAGACACCGGGTCAGAGGCGCTGGGAGGATGAGCTAGGGAGGACGCTAACTCCTAAAGAGTGGAGGGAGGTATACTATAGGGCCTCACACACCACACGTAATACGGCAGCTAAAGAGGCTGCGGTGAAACTAGCAATGTATTTGCACCTTACCCAGGTCCGCTTACACAAAGGAAATCCAGCGCGTAGCGCGCTGTGCTGGAGGGGCTGCGGGGCACAGGGCACACTGACCCATCTTCTCTGGGAATGCCCAGAACTTCGGAGTTACTGGGAGGCAATCTTGGATGACATCAACTCCACCTTTGGTACAGATATCCCAAGGTTCCCAGCCTATACCATTCGTGGCCTGCCCAACGCACTCACCTTCCCACTAAAATCAATGAAGGGTCGTCAAATGGGGATAGCCATGCAAGCGGCTACACAGCACATCTTATCCTTGTGGGGCTCCACAACCAAGCCCACCCGCACAGGGTGGCTACATAAACTCTGGTTCACCCTTGGAATGGAACGCATACAAGCCACGATCACAAACTCCACTACCACTTTCCGTAAAACATGGCTTCCACTGCTGTCTCTTCTATCCAAAGAATTCAATGAAGTCACTTGCCCTAGGTATCTTCGAGTTCTGATAGATACATCTGCCGTG
Source organism: Lissotriton vulgaris (assembly GCF_964263255.1). Lineage (NCBI taxonomy): Eukaryota > Metazoa > Chordata > Amphibia > Caudata > Salamandridae > Lissotriton > Lissotriton vulgaris. Next base: position 247,523,999 of record NC_141697.1, read on the forward strand.
TGGATTCCTCACCTTGTGAATATACCCTTGCGTCAGCAACATTCGGAAAATCTTTTCGTAGCCTCGCGCCGACGTGGATAGGACGTCACCACAGAGACACGGCTCCGCTCGCGACTCCGCTGACGTCACCGACGCCTACAATAGGCCAGCGCCGGCGTGATGACATCAGTTCCCTTTTTTCCGCGTTGTCGACGCTAATGGTTATCGGGAATCTCTGTAGCCTACTGGTACATTGTTGCCATTTTGTTGCATATTTCTGCTTCTCTGTATCCTGTCTCTTCGACAATGTCATCCAAGAAGACCGGCTTCAAGCCCTGCAGGGAGTGCGGTAAAATGATGTCCATTACCGACCCCCATGAAGACTGCATCTGGTGTTTAAGTTCCGACCATGATGTGGAGGATTGTCGGAAGATGAATCCGAAGGCCCTGAGGGAGAGAGGAGCCAAACTTCTGGTGCTAAGGTGAAAGCTGGAAAGGAGAAGTCGTCGAGGTCTCGTTCTCGAAGGGCGAGGTCGAAGTCCAGGTCGAGATCTGGTTCTCGAGAGACGTCTTCGAAGTCTGCGTCGGATCATGTTTCGAAGTCGAACAAGAAACACAAAAAGAGGAGACATGAGTCCCGACGTCGGTCTGGTAAGGAGTCGGGCTCGAGGTCGAGGTAGAGGTCACCGAAGAAGGTACGTTCGAAGGTGGTTACTCTCGAAGTCTCTGAGCCTGAAGGTGAGGCCTCACCTTCCGAGTCGCATGGGCGTTCTCCCTCTCCGGCTCCGGTACCCTCTCCGGCTCCGAATCCGTCTCCGGCGCCGTCCCTGGCCCGTGAAGAGGAAGAGGCTCGGGAGGTTGTGGATTCTGCGCCTGTTGAAGAGCCGAATCCGATCCCTCCTCAGGACCGGCCTGATGGTTTTCAGCCGCCCTTTCCTGCTCCAGGCCAGGACCCTTCAGCGTTTCTTAACGCTATGTATGGCGTCTTCTCAAGGGCGTGGTTACCCCTCTGGTGCACCTTCGGGTCCCATGGGTCCTTTAGCTTTCAGCCTGGGTGTTCCTCACTCCTATCCTTCTGCTCCATTCATGCCTTACATGCCGGCTCCGACGCCGCATTGGCAATTTCCGGCTCCGCCGAAGTCGTCAACGCCGATTCCAGCGTCGCCTGCTCCAGATCGTCCTCGAGGGCATTATTCTGTGCCGTCGGATTCAATACCGGCGTCGGCCCTGAATCCGTCGGAGCCGCAGGTGGATCCGGCTGCGAGGCGTGTAAAGGAGAGATCCAGAAGGGAAGCTCAACGCCTTTTGGAAGAGCAGAGGTACATGGATTCACAATCTGATGTTGAAGAAGGTGAATTGGAGGAGAGCTGTTTTGAGGAGTTGGCGGATTCAGGAACTCTTGATTTTTCTCCAGAGTGGGAGTTGCCCTCAGGCTCGGGTGCTCCTTCTAAGGATATCCAACCTTACCATCTAGTTATGAGGAAGGCGGCTGAACTTCTTCAATTGACTCTGCCTACAGTGGAGTTCAAGTCTAATATCCTCACTGAGGTCTTGCATTCACCGAATTCTGTGGTTGAGCACTTACTTCCATTCAATGATGCCTTAACAGATCCTATTATGGAGGTGTGGAAGAAACCTTTGTCGGCTCCTGCGGTTTCTAAGAGTGTTACGAGGAGGTCAGACATGAGTCCCTTTCTCACTGCTCCATCAGGATTCAAGCAAACCGGGCCGAAGACGGCTGTAATGCCAGAAACCGGTCCCCGGTAGCTTGTCTCCTTTCTGGTGAAGAATTGGCTTGGTAGTTTAGTCTGCCCTGTTCCCATGATGCACTGGGCCAGGGACAGACTGATTTGCATATAGCCAGGTTCTGAGCTGGGATGGGGCAGTGAGATAAATAACAGTGATGGATCAAGCCCTGATCTTTGGACTGGGTAAGAGTGGTCTGCTTAATTCAGACACTCTGTTCATCACCACCCCTTTTTCTGAAGCGAGGAGGTACAGGGCTGCTCCTGAGGACCTGGCTTTTCTGTCATCCTTCGCCGGAGAGCCTGGTCATTCAGGCTGCCTGTTCTAAAAAGAGTCTTCGTGCCTTTCCTCAGGTTCCTTGTGAAAAGGAAGCAAAGAAACAGGACCAGGTTGCAAAAAAGACCTTTTCATCGGCGAGTATGGCGTTGAAGTCAACTAATGCCACTTGTCTAATGGGAAGGTATGTGCATGCCCTGATGGACTCTTTGCGTATCCTGGCTCCAAAAATTCCTGATGCCAACCGGAAGGATTTTGAGGAAGTGATTTCTGATACTCAGGCGGCAGCCCGCCAGGTTATTCAAAGTGGTCTGGACACTGCCGACTCTGTGGCTCGTATTATGGGCACTGCTGTCGCCACTAGGAGGTCAGCCTGGTTGAAGTCATCGGACTTTTCGGCTGATGTTCAGGCGACTTTGCTTGATCTTCCTTTTGATGGATCAGGTCTCTTTGGGAAGAAGGCGGATGCGGCTCTTGAGAGATTCAAGGATTGCAGAGCAACAGCGAAGTCTTTGGGTCTCCAGATCAGAGGCACTTCTTCCAACAGGAGGTTCAGGGGCTTTGGTCGCTCCTCTCGGAATTTCCGGCAAAGCCAACAGCAGCAGCAAAATTCAGTGTACAGATCGTACAGGGGAAAGCAAAGAGCGCGTCCTCGTGGACGTCAGCCCTCCTCTTCCTCCACCTCTTCCAACCCCCCTGCCGCAGAAAAGCAGCCCTAGATCCGCTATTCAGGATCATGTGGGTCCGGTTGGGGGTCGGCTTACCCATTTTCTACAGGATTGGGAATCGGTTACGACAGATCTTTGGGTTCTCAATCTTGTAGAAAATGGGTATGCCCTTCCCTTTTGGGAGTTCCCCCCTGTTTACCCTCCTTGTCAAGGTTTTTGCACCGAGGAACATCTGTCTCTTCTGCAGGAGGAGGTTCTAACTCTGTTACGAAAGGGTGCGATAAAGGTGGTCCCAGAGCAGGAAAGGGGTCAGGGATGCTACTCCCGGTATTTCCTGATCCCCAAAAAGGATGGCAGGCTTCGTCCAATCCTGGATCTCAGGATCTTGAATCTCTATCTGAAGCAGGAGAAATTCAAGATGCTCACCCTTGTTCAGGTTCTTCAAGCGCTGATGGAAGGATACTGGATGGTGTCGCTCGACACCATCCAGTCTCCTTCCATCAGCGGATGCGTATTTCCACATCCCAATCCTGAAGTCGCACAGAAATTATCTCCGTTTCACGGTTGGGTCGCAGCACTACCAGTTTGCAGTCCTTCCGTTTTGGTCTTACTACTGCGCCTCGAGTCTTCACCAAGGTGATGGCGGTGGTGGCAGCTCATCTCAGGAGGTCGGGGATACCTGTGTTCCCTTATTTGGACGACTGGCTGATCAAAGCGGAGTCGTCAGAGAAGGTGCTCCATCATCTGCAAGAAACAACTCAGTTGTTGTTCAGGTTGGGTTTTTCGATAAATGTACCGAAGTCTCACCTGGTGCCCTCCCAGCGCAACCTGTTCATAGGTGCTGTACTGGACACTACAGTTTGTCGTGCATTCCCCCCTCCTCAAAGGATTCGCAACATTCAGGAAATGATTCCTTTATTTTACAATGGAGCGGTCGTTCCAGTCCTGAAGGTCCTTCGCCTGCTCGGTCTGATGGCTTCTTGCATTCTGTTGGTCAACCATGCACGCTGGCACATGAGGGCACTCCAGTGGTGTCTCCGCAGGCAGTGGTTTCAGCACAAGGGAGATCTCGGGGAGTCAGTGAAGATCTCCAGAGAAACTGCAGCGGATCTGTCTTGGTGGAGCGTGGAAAGCAATCTGTCGCAAGGAAAGCCTTTCCATCTACCTCCATCGGTGGCCACAGTAATAGCGGATGCATCCACTCTAGGGTGGGGTGCTCATCTGGGGGATCTGGAGGTCAAGGGTCTTTGGTCTCCGGAGGAAAGGTTGCTTCACATCAACCTTCTAGAGTTGCGGGCGATACGTTTGGCGCTCAAGGCCTTCCTCCCTTCCCTTCGCGGTCGGTCGATCCAAGTCCTGACGGACAACACGACCGCGATGTGGTACATCAACAAGCAGGGAAGAGTGGGGTCGCAGTGTCTCTGCAGAGAGGCTTTGCGTCTCTGGTCCTGGGTTCAGGACCACCGGATTTGTCTGATGGCAAATCATCTGGCCGGAGTTCTGAACGTGCGTGCAGACAGTCTCAGTCGGCAGTTCTCTGCCGACCACGAGTGGAGGCTTCACCCGGAGGTGGTTCGTCACGTCTTTCGGACGTGGGGGACTCTTCGGGTGGACCTATTTGCCACTCGCGAGAATGCTCACTGCCCGTCTTTCTGCAGTCTCCAGTATCCGATGCAGGGAGCCTTGGGGACGCGTTTCAGTTGAGTTGGGGAAATCAACTCCTTTACGCGTTTCCTCCCATACCCTTGATTCCTCGGGTTCTGAGGATGATTCGCCAAGACCGGGCCCAAGTTATATTGGTCACCCCGGATTGGCCAAGAAGGGTGTGGTATACAGATCTACTCCACCTCTCCTCTCACCCGCCGCTCCGTCTCCCTCTCAGGGCAGACCTCCTCTCTCAGATGGAGGGGCAGGTTCTACACCCCCACCTCCAGACATTGCACCTTCATGCCTGGAGATTGAACGGGGCAACCTGATTTCCTATTCTCTCACGCCTGACGTGGTGGATGTCATTCTGTCTGCCAGGCGTAACTCATGTAGATGGTCTAGACTTGTCACTTGGTGTGGTGAGAATGAAATTGACCCTTTGAGAGCCCGTTTGTCAGATGTGCTCCGGTTTGCTCTTTCTTTGGCACAACAAGGGCTTGCAGTTGCCACGGTTAAGGGCTATCTTTCGGCTCTGTCGGCTTTTATTTGTTTGCCTGACCAGCCCTCTCTTTTTAAGTCTCCTGTAGTTTTAAGGTTTTTGAAGGGTCTTGTAAACAAGTTCCCTCCTACTCCTTTTATTGTACCTCAGTGGGACTTGAATCTTGTTTTGACTTTTCTGATGGGCGCTCCCTTTGAGCCTCTTCATAAATGTCCTATGAGGCTTTTAACCTTTAAGGCAGTTTTCCTCGTTGCAATAAACTCGGCAAGGAGGGTGAGTGAGCTTCAAGCTCTAAGTTCCAAGCCCCCGTTCCTGACCATACATGCTGATCGGATGGTTCTAAGGACCAGGGCTGCTTTTCTTCCTAAGGTGGTGACTCCTTTCCACCTTGGTCAATCCATTACCCTCCCTACCTTCTATCCTCCCCCCACATCCTTCCAAGGAAGAGGAGAGGTAACACCGTCTGGACCCTAAGAGGGCGGTGTCTTTTTATTTGGACAGAACTAAACACTGTCGCTTGGATGACCAACTCTTCATTGGCTTTGCTGGCTGCAAGAAGGGAAGAGCGGTCCATAAAAGAACTTTATCAAGATGGTTTGTCCTCTGTATAAAGATATGCTACTCTTTGGCCGGTAAGGAACCTCCAGAGGGTATAAGGGCTCACTCTACGAGAGCTAAGTCGTCAACCTCTGCTTTGGCTAGAGGTGTTCCTGTAGAGGATATTTGTAGGGCAGCAACTTGGTCTTCCCTCCACACTTTCGCGAAGCATTACTGCTTAGATACCGAAGTCAGGAGGGACGGCCACTTTGCGCGCTCTGTCCTTCAGTATTTCCTGGTTTAGAAGAGTGGACACCCTCCTCCGGGAGTGGGGACTGCTGTGGGACTCTATTCACAAGGTGAGGAATCCACACGGCAGCTGTATCTATCAGAAGAACAAGTTACTTACCTTCGGTAACGCTTTTTCTGGTAGATACTATATCTGCCTGTGGATTCCTCACTGACCCACCCGCCTCCCCGTTGTCCACTCTTCTTTACCAGTGTTACTGTATTATATTGTTAATATATTGGATTGTTAAGGAGTTGTTTTATTTGCTTTCTTGCATTTGCTCTACACTATGTGTGTTTTTCTCCTTGGCAATTGTTTGTTGTGTATACTGTGTATATTGCTTATGTCATTGGTCCGTCCGTGTGCCTCGATGGCACGGAAAAAAGGGCGGAACTGATGTCGTCACGCCGGCGTGGGCCTATTGTAGGCGTCGTGACGTCAGCGGAGTCGCGAGCGGAGCCGTGTCTCTGTGACGTCCTATCCACGTCGGCGCGAGGCTATGAAAAGATTTTCCGAATGTTGCTGACGCAAGGGGATATTCACAAGGTGAGGAATCCACAGGCAGATATAGTATCTACCAGAAAAAGCGTTACCGAAGGTAAGTAACTTGTTCTTCTACGCCTATCCGATGCTCCACGCGACCCTCATTGAACACCCGGTCTTTTACACCGGTCAATATTGGTCTACTGAAAAACTTTCTGCCGGTACTTGGCACACTGGATGGGGTGGGGGAGGGGGGACGGGTTTGCGGTTGGGGGGGGTGGGTTTGGTTGTTGATTTCCTTATCGCATCTTCTTATAGCGGTCACTAGCCGCTTTTCTGACATCCATATTCCCTTTAGGCATTTCAACCTCAAATGTCTTCTCGTTCTGAGGGAAGACATGTTAGTCTGTCCCGCCAGCTGTGTATGCCTGAAGCCTTTATGTTATATCATGATGTCTATCATTGCTTGTGTTGAAAAAATTAATAAAACACATTTAAAACTAAAGTCAAGGTGCTATTGCTGTATTGTAATAAGGAGGGCATGGAGGGCGTAGTATCCATTTAAATTAATACTTTTAAGATATTGTGCTGGAATGTGAAGGGCTTGAGTAGGGGGCCGCGTAGAAGAAAAATCTTATATCTAAGATTCCCCCTCCCAGGTCTTGGTTATCCAGGAGACTCATCTTCTTGAGGGAGAAATGAAAGATATATTAAAATCACAGAAAATGGATGGAATATTTCGCATGTATTGACCAGACGGCTAGTATAAGGGGGGTGTTGATGTAAAAAAAAAAAAATCAGCTAAAGCACAGATTTTACAATACAAGGGTGACCCAAGGGGAAGGTGGCTGATATTGAAGGTCACTGTCAGAGAGGCCCTCTTTACATTAGTTCGCTATTACGGTCCGAATCATGATGATCCCTCTATCCTCCAAACTATTTTCTCGCATCTACATGACTTCCCTGTTCCGGTAATATGGGCAGGAGACTTTAATATTTTTCTTGATCCCAAATTAGATTAATCTCCCAATAGTAGAGCAATCGCCCCTTCGAGATCAAGGGTATCCCTCTTGGCAATAATGTCCCAATTGTGTTTTTGCGATATCTGGAGAGAAAGGTCAGGGCAACAGATGGGCGTATCGTATAGGAATTTTAAGTACAAACATAAGTCACGAATTGACTATATACTGATCAGCCATACTCTTAGAGACCGAGTAAAGCACATAACATATCTGCCATCGCTGGACCACTGTGGTATGCTATTGACTCTGCAATGCCTACAGACTTAACAGGTCATAGTTTGGTCTTTTGACCACACTCTGTTACTTGAAGTACTTTAAGAGGACGAGACAAGCTTTCTCTCCTGGGAAACAAACCAATTTTTAGAGACCAGCTTGGGAACTGCCGATATCACTACAGTTTGGGATACTCTCAAGGCTTTTTTGAGGGGTATAATAACCAACAGGGCAAGTTATAGACGTAAAATACGGAGAAGAGATCATAGTTTTGGAGGAAGAAATAAGGAAAGTGGAGTTAAAATTAAACACCCAAGAGGGAATCGGTCAGAAGAAGATCAGGAAGCAAATAGGAAGTTGAAGGAGCAAATTGAGTGTTCTCCAGGGGCGGCTTATGCGCAGGTGGGAGGTGAGCAAGATGGCCCATTTTGAGTATGGGGAATTAGCTGGGAAATTATTAGCTTGGAAAATCAAAGCAGATCAGCTTCGGAACCATATTGAGGAGATCTCAGTGGGTAATGGGGAACCCTCCATTTCTTCAGATGATGGTATTGGAGAGGCCTTCCTGGATTATATCCAGGAGATATCGAAAGAGACCTCCACAGATGATAAATTTAAGGCCAAATCTTGGTTGGAGAATATCACTTTAACACCTATCAGCTCCAAACAACAACTAAACTTGGGGCGGCACATCACACAGGAGGAAGTGAGAAAAGCATTGGTGAGTGGGAAAAGGGGTAAAGCGGCTGGCCCGGATGGGCTTCCAAGTGAATTATATTGATCACTTGGGGAGGGTTTAATTCCAACAGTAACCCACCTTTTCAATAAAATCTTCATGGATGGAGGCAGTCCACCGGTAACATGGAATGATGCTACTCTAGTCCTAATCTTGAAACCAGGTAAAAACCCCTCCAGGTGTGGGTCCTATCGGCCCATCTCGTTTTTGAATACCGATTCTAAAATCTAAACAATTATTTTGGTTACTAGATTGGGGGAGGGGGTTGGAGACATACTTCACCCTGACAAAAAGGGGTTTGTGAAGGGGAGACAGTTAGCAGACCCCACCTATGACCTGGTTGGGGCAATAGACATTGCCTCTACCTATTTACTCCCCCTTGCAGCAGACTCTAGATGCCACCAAGGCTTTCGATAGAGTAAATTGGATTTACCTATTGGAAGTCCTGGACAAATGTAATTTGGGTGTCCGGTTTTGCCGTGCCATACAGTTGATATATAAATCCCCATCAGCTAAGCTCCTGGTGAATGGTTGCCTTACAAAGCCATTTGGTACAACCAGAGGAACCCAACAGGGTTTCCCTCTTTCCCCCTTGTTGTTCTATCTATCCTATCTATCTATCTATCTATCTATCCTATCTATCTATCTTCTCCAGTATTAGGGTGTCTTTCATAGATTCACATGCTTGAATTTTCCCCTTCGTCGAAGTGGGAGTCCCATGGTAAATAAAATAGCAATAACCTACTAATAACATATGTATGTAAATGCATAACTCATAAAATATGTACTAGAAAAAACTTAACAAATACTCAAAAAACAATTCCTACATAGGAATACATGGTAGAGAGCGAAAACACTTGTAACATATTGCTGACATTATGTTAGTCAAACTACAGCCAATCAGGTGCCAGCACCCTTCCAGAAACTTCTCGTCAGAGCTCAGTCCCTCAGATTTTCTACCGCACATCGTGTGAAGGGAGTCTTCCTGAGCTCTTCTCAGATTTCTCAACTTCTTCAAGTTTTCCTGTCTTCTCAGCATGTCTTCAAGTAAGAAGTCTTTATTTAGAACTTGTTCTTCTTGTGGGAAATTGTATCTTTACTCTGAGGACCCCCACAAGAAGTGCATTGTCTTTATCCCGACCATGAGGTTGGTAAATGCAAGTTTTGCAGAACTTTCTCTACCAAGACCCTTAAGGACAGAGAAGGCCTTCTCCTCCTTTGACTTCAGAGACATAACGATAAGGATTCGGCACTGTCTGATGCAGAAAGCCTGCCACCTGGACCTTCTCAAGCAGCCTCTAAGCGTAGTAGTGTGCAGGATATGCCTTATCCTTTTCTAAAAAGGAAGAAACTTTGACGGTCTGTGGCTCCTGCGGTGTCCTCACCACCGCCTACTATGTCTGCTCTCACGAGACCTTGCTCTCAGGCGTCTTCTGCTGCCTCCCATCATGTTCCTGCTTCGAAACATGTTTCATAGTCGACGGGAGTGTCGACGATCGTCCCGACAACGAGATCTGCCGTCTCTGGATCGTCGACGGCGACGACAACATCAGCCTCCGGATCGTCGTAGACTGCAATGTCGGCGTTTTCCATGTCGACGAAGTTATCGATTAGCTTGAAGACTGTCCCGTCGACGATACCTATTGCCTCGTCATCGACTAAGAAATCTGCTTCTTCGTCAGCAATCTAATTGTCGACGAAAGCTCACAAGAAATCTTCTTCGTCGACGACAACTCCGTCGATGGCGGCTTCATCAACGACTAGGACGACTTCGTAGACGAACTTACCGTCTACGATTGTTCCGTCGATGGCAGCTCCGTCGACGGTGAATCCTTCTGCAGCGACTCAGTAGACGGCTATACCATCATCGTCGTCTGCACAGTCGACGACACCGTCGACGATGGTTCCATCTTATTTTGCTTCCTTGCCTTTGGGGCCTTTTTTTTCTTCCACTGGGTCTGGCTCCTCTGCCTTTGACCACTTGCACCATCGTCGTAAGTGGCCAGTTGACCAGCTGTCCCTCCCAGATCCACAGCCTCCCTCACCCATGTTTGCCACGGGCTCTGAGCAGGACTCTGACTCTGACAATGATGTGGATGATTCCTTCAGAGTGGCACGCAGTCCTTCGGATTTAATTATCAAGTGCCAGGATTATGGTGATGATGACGACGACCCATATTCTCAGGCAGAGGAACATTCTGTGCAGGTTCCAACTGCGACATTGCCTTTGTCGCTCATCTCAAATCTCCAACATATGTTGGATGAATACAACCGGCGTTTCCCGCTCTCTCAACAGGGTTCGCCTGTGCCTCATGCGGCTGCGGCGGCTCCTGTAGCTGTTCCACCACCACAGCCACCAAAGCCTTCTCCTCGAGTTCAGACTTCAGTTAAAATACACACTACTGTGTACCCTGTTGATTATGACGACGTCATTCCAGAACGGGAAGATGGAGAAGTTCACGATGATGACCCACCCACATGGCTGAGTGGGACGACTACCCAATCCAGACACCTTTCCCTCCTCCGGTGGAGCCCGGGGATTCACCTCCGGTGGACATTTCAAGTTTCCATCAGCTGATGGATAGAGCGGCCCAGCATTTTAAGCTGCCCAGAGTCCAGAGGGAGGAGGACTGTTACCTTTTTATGATTTTAAAAATCAACCGTCAAGCAAGTCCACACTTTTCCCATCATAGATTTCATATGGACTGAGGGGGTGAAATTAATGCAAACTCCAAATTCACTACCAGCACAACTGCCTCCCCTTTGAGAAAAAATATAAGGCGCCCATTGGATCTCCAGCGTGCCTTGTTGCTCATCCAAAACCTGACTCAGTGGTCACTCAAGCTGCACAGCGATGTTCACGTAATCGGCTTCTCCAATTACGGCTCCTCCGGATCGGGAGGGTCGTCGCCTGGACGCTATTGGACGCAAATTCTCCACAATGGCATCCACTACGGTGAGAGCGGCTAATGCTTAAGCCATCTTAGGGCGCTACGACCGCCAGATGTGGTCGGACTTGTCTGCCCTGGTGGCCCTCATCCCTGACGCTTCCAAGGCGGAAGCCTTAAAGATTCTGCAGGACGGAGAGAGAACATCGGAGGAAATTATTGACTGCGCAGTTGACATTGCGTACACTGGCTTTCGTCAGCTTGCTGGGGCAGCGGTCTTGCGGAGGCAGGGTTGGTTACGGTCCACCTCTTTCCACCAGGAGGTACAGGCAAAAATCCTTGATATGCCGTATGACGGCGAGTCGCTTTTTGGGTCGCATGTAGATGAGGCATTACAGTCCATTAAGAAGGACAGTGATACTGCTCGCTCATTGGGGACTTTACAGTTTCGGAAGCAGCCTTTTCGTTGTGCACGTGGACGCTGCACCTCCTCAACTTTTCGCGGAGGAAAAACTCAATATCACTCCTACCACCAAGTTAATCAACGTTACTCCTCCAACCAACAGCAGTCCACCCGACAGCAGTCGTCCAAATCCTACAGGGGAAAATCCTCATTTAGAGGATCCACTTCCAAACGAGAATTACTTGTGTATCCCCCCCTAGTGTTGGAGGTCGAATCTCCCTGTTCTTTTCTCAGTGGTCCTCCATCACCTCGGACCGCTGGGTTCTGGACATTGTGGCGAAGGGCCATGCTCTAGAGTTCATCCAGATTCCTCCACCCAATCCACCGCCTCCTCCCCACTTCAAGGAGCTTTTCCATCAAGTTTGTCTTCTAATTCAGAAAGGTGCTGTCAAAGTGGTTCCCAAGTCTCAGAAGGAAAAGTGATTCTATTCCAGTTTTTTCCTAATACTCCGGACGGGAGACTGGCGACCGATCCTGGATTTGCGAGCACTCAACAGGTATCTCAAGAGCCAATCCTTCCGCATGCTTACACTACTAGAGATCTTGCGTCTTCTCTCCATGGGCGACTTCATGACGACCATCGACCTTCAGGATGCTTATTTCCATGTTCCAATTCTCCCTCGACATCGGAAGTACTTGCGCTTCCGGGTGGGACTGAGAGATTTCCAGTTCAAGGTGTTGCCTTTCAGCCTCCGATCCGCCCCTCGTGTCTTCACGAAAGTGTTGGCTCCAGTGGTGGCTTACATGCATCTCCAGGGCGTCCAGATCTTTCAATATCTGGACAACTGCCTCCTCAAGTCAGTCTCACACGCAGCTGCTTCAAGACACTCACCTTTGTCAGGACGTGTTTCGATCTCTCGGCCTCGCCATCAATGCCAACAAGTCCCAGGTCGACCCGGCCCCCGCAGGAATTTTCAGGGGGCCACTTTAGACACAACGCTTGCAAAGGCATTCGTGTCCCAAGAGCGTCATCAAAAAATCCTCCGCTTGGTGTCTCTGATTCGGGCAAAGCAGTCGGTTTCAGTCCGGATCTTAAAGTAATTTCTGGGGATGGCATTGTCTTGTATTGCACTGATCCCAAATTGCAGGCTGCGGACTCGCCCCATTCAGGAGGAATTGGACTTACAGTGGCGTCAGGTCACCGGTTCTTTCAACGACCTCGTCGGTGTCTCCGCTCGCATGAGCAGCTCTCCAGTGGTGGGTGCAACCATCCAACCTTGCAACAGGGACTTCTTTCCTCTCCAGAACTCATGCTAACAGACGCCTCCTTAGAAGGCTGGGGTGCTCACCTTCAAGACCTCCATCAAGGGCAAATGGTCTTTGCTTCAGCGTTCTTGGCACATCAACAGGCTGGAGTTGATGGCCATCTTTCTGGCACTCAAGTCATTCCATCCTGTGATTCAAGCGGAGTCTGTGCTCGTTCAGACGGACAATACCACCAGTATGCACTATGTCAACAAGCAGGGCGGAACCAGGTCTCCACTCTTGTCTCGGCTGGCTCAGTTGATCTGGGATTGGGCAATCCGTCATCAAGTTACCCTGACGGCTGTGCATCTACTAGGCATCTCCAACATCCTAGCAGATTTCCTCAGCAGATCCACGTCGCCGACCCACGAGTGGGAGTTGCATCAACCAACTCTCGACCTCGTTTTTCAATGGTGCGGTAGTCCGTCTCTGGATCTCTTTGAAAGCCCGGAGAACCAGAAATGCCCATCTTACGCAAGTTGGCATCGCCATCACGGGTCGTGCGGGAATGCCCTTTTGATGAACAAGATCGCGGACATACACAACAGCTTTAGCACTCAACCGACGAACACCACGACCGAACCACTGCCCCCCACCACCACCACCCTCCGCGCCTGGACTCCGATCAGCACCGAAGACACCGTCCGCACGATGAACTCCATCCACTCCGGATCTCCGACCGACCCCTTCCCTCACCACGTCTTCTACAAGGCCGACGCGGTCATCGCACCCCACCTGCGGGACATCATCAACACATCCTTCGACACCGCTACCTTCCCAGAGAGCTGGAAGCACGCCGAACTCGGCGCTCTACTCAAGAAGCCATCGGCTGACCCCACCGACCTCAAAAGCTACCGCCCCATCTCGCTGCTCCCGTTTCCTGCAAAAATCATCGAGAAGACCGCCAACAAGCAGCTGGCCGCCTTCCTCGAGACGAACGGATCCCTCGACCCCTCGCAGTCTGGCTTCCGGGCCAACCACAGCACCGAGACCGCCCTGATCGCAGTCACCGATGACATCCGAGCGCTGCTCGACAACGGAGAAACAGCGGCCCTCATCCTCCTAGACCTCTCCGCGGCCTTCGACACTGTCTGCCATCGTACCCTAGTACAACGCCTCAGCAACGTCGGAGTCCAGGAGAAGGCACTGGAGTGGATCATCTCCTTCCTCGCCGGAAGGACACAGAGTCCGCCTCCCTCCGTTCAGATCTGAAGCCACCGAAGTCATCTGCGGCGTCCCTCAAGGCTCCTCGCTCAGTCCGACCCTCTTCAACATCTACATGAGCCCCCTCGCAGACATCGCACGCCAGAACAACCTCAACATTATCTCCTACGCCGACGACACCCAGCTGATCCTCTCCCTTACCAACGACTCCGCCACCGCCAGAGCCAACCTTCACGAAGGGATGAAAGAGGTAGCCGAATGGATGAAGAAAAGCCGCCTGAAACAACTCAGATAAGACGGAAGTCCTCATCTTAGGATCCTCACCCGCCGCTTGGGATGACTCTTGGTGGCCCCCCGCCCTAGGCAGCGCGCCCAAACCAACAGACCACGCACGCAGCCTGGGCTTCATCCTGGACTCCTCCCTCTCCATGACCAGACAAGTCAACGCCGTCTCCTCGTCGTGCTTCAACTTCCTGCGCATGCTACGTAAGATCTTCCGGTGGATCCCCACTGAGACCAGGAAGACTGTTACCCAGGCCCTCGTCACCAGCCGTCTGGACTACGGCAACACCCTCTACGCCGGAACCACCGCCAAACTCCAGAAGAGACTCCAGCGGATCCAGAACGCCTCAGCACGACTCATCCTGGACATCCCCCGCCGCAGCCACATCTCCGGACACCTGAGAGACCTGCATTGGCTCCCGGTCAACAAGAGAATCACCTTCCGTCTCCTCGGCCACGCACACAAAGCCCTACACAGCCAAGGCCCAGGATACCTCAACAGCCGCCTCAACTTCTACGCTCCCAAACGCCAGCTTCAATCGACCAGCCACGCCCTCGCCGCCGTCCCCCGCATCCGTAGAGCCACCGCAGGGGGACGGTCCTTCTCCTACCTCGCCGCCAAGACATGGAACTCCCTCCGCCTGACCCAGGACCACCTCGCCTTCAGGAAGCAACTCAAGACCTGGCTGTTCGAGCAGTAGCAGATCCCCCTCCCACAGCGCCTTGAGACCCACTAGTGCGCTATATAAATGCGATGATTGATTGATTGATTGATTGGTGAATTGGTACGATCTATTAGCCTACGCTTTTCCTCCGATTCCGCTGGTGCCTCGTGTGCTGTGGAAGATGCGGAGGCAACCATGCCACATTCTCCTGATCGGCCCCAGATGGCCCCGACAGGCGTGGTTCTCGGAGTTGCTCCTTCTGTCCCAGTGCGAGCCCATCCTCCTCCATCCTCGAGCAGACCTCCTCACGATGGACAAGGGTCAGATTTGCCATCCGAACCCCTCCTCTCTTCAATTGTCGGCCTGGAACCTGAGCACCTTGAATTTGCACATTTAAATATTTCGCCGGAATGCAGAGACATTCTCGCTCCGGCCAGAGCTCCGTCTACCATTAAGACCTACAAACTCAAATGGAAGAGGTTCTGTCATTGGTGCGCGGCTGCTAATATCCATCCTATCCATTCCACTCCGGAGTAGCTACTTCCGTTCTTTCTGCACCTGGCTCAATCTAGGCTTTCCCATGCTACTTTGAGAGTTTTCTTGGTGGCAATCTCTCTTTTCTGGCAGGATGGCTCCTCCTCTCTCTGCTCTTCCAGAGTTAATTGTCCGTTTTTCAAAGGATTGTTCCGAAGTTCCCACCTTTCCGGCATCCTCCTCCCACTTGACATCTCAATGTCGTCTTGGCTCAACTAATGAAGGCGCCATTCGAGCCTATCCATAGGGCGGAATTAAAGTTTCTGACCTGGAAGGTAGCCCTTCTCCTTGGTCTGACATCTTGTTGCGTGAGTAATCTTAAAGCTTTCACTATTAAACCTCCTTTTCTCCAATTCAAATCTGACTGTGTGGTGCTTCACACCAACCCAACCTTTTTGCCAAAGGTACCTACGGATTCTCATCTAAATGAACCTGTTTTTCTTAAAGACCTTCTTGTCTGATTCTCAATCTCCGGCAGAGCAACGACTGCAATCTTTGGACATCAAAAGATGCCTTAAATTTTACATCAACAGGACAGCCCCCTTTCGCACGTCCGATCAACTGTTCATTGCCTATGGACGCATGCGTAAAGGGCGCCCTGTTACCAAGCCAACTATTGCACGTCGGATTTCTTCAGCCATTGTCTTCTGCCATCAGCAAGCCGGCAAGCCTCTAATCTTCAGTGAGGGCTCATTCCACCAGGACAATGTCATCCGCTACCGCTCTGTTTGCTGGTGTGCCGCATCATCAGATCTGCAGAGCAGCCACGTGGTCCAACAGGTACACGTTCACGAAACACTACTGCCTGGATGCCATCAACGAGGTGGATACAGCAGTGGGACAGGCAGTACTTCGTCATCTTTTTAACTAAGGTGAGCCTCTGTCTTCCCTCCTCTATTATGGTTTTATATGATTACTATCAGTTCTTGCATGACTGTATTATTGTTTCATTGACTTTCTCCATGCTGTTGCATGGCAATTTGGGCCTCTTCGGCTGTTACTGCTCTCTATTCTATTCAAGCATGTGAATCTATGAAAGACACCCTAATACTGGAGAAGAACAATTGTTACTTACCTGTAAACAGGTGGTTCTCCAGTATTGGTGTATTTCATAGATTCACATGCGACCCACCCACCTCCCCTCAGAGGCTCGCTTCTCCTCATCAACTCTTTTGTCACTCTTGTGCTACAAAAATCTGAAGGACTGAGCTCTGAGGAGAAAGTTCTGGATGGGTGCTGGCGCCTGATTGGCTGTAGTTTGGACTAACATAATGACAGGATTATGTTACAAGTATTTTCGCTCTCTACCATGTATTCCTATGTAGGAATAGTTTTTTGAGTGTTTGCTATGTTTTTTCTAGTATATATTTTGTGTTATGTATTTACATACATATGTTATTAGTATGTTATTGCTATTTTATTTACCGTGGGACTCCCACTTCGACGACGGGGAATATTCAAGCATGTGAATCTATGAAAGACACCCAATACTGGAGAACCACCTGTTTACAGGTAAGTAACAATTGTTCATACATATATATAATCGAACCATTTGAACAGAAATTAAGGAATAACCCTTATATAGAATCTTTTAGATATTGGGTTTAAGAGGGAAGGGTAGCACTGTATGCGGATGATATTTTGATATTGTCAGCAGGCCTAGACAGAACTCTCCCGGTAGTAATTAAACTGGCGGAGGAGTTTGGTAAGGTTTCCGATACGAGGTAAATGCTGGCAAGACAGAAGTCATGACCCGGAACATCCCGCACACTGTCTATCAGACAAGCTGCAGTATACGTTACCTCTGGGTTACAATTACCCAAGGTATTAACAAACTGGCTGACACCAATCTATCCCGAGTCCTCCGTGACTGTCATAAACAAATGAAATCATGGGTGCTCCTCCCGTTATCCATTCTGGGGAAGGTTAATTTAGTTAAAATGTCTATACTACCTAAGGCCACTCTTCGTTTTTATACAATCCCTCTCCATTTTGATAAAGACATTATAGGAAAATTCCAACGAGAAATAAATTCCTTTATCTGGGTATATATATCTACCAGATCTGGTGGTGTCCCCCGAGTGATGTGGTGGTGTCCCCCGAGTGATGTCCCTGAGTGATGTGGTGGTGTCCCTGAGTGATGTCCCTGAATGATGTGGTGGTGTCCCCCTAGTGATGTGGTGGTGTTCCCTGAGTGATGTGGTGGTGTTCCCTGAGTGATGTGGTGGTGTTCCCTGAGTGATGTGGTGGTGTTCCCTGAGTGATGTGGTGGTGTCCCCGGGTGATGTGGCGGTGTCCCCGGGTGATGTGGCGGTGTCCCCGGGTGATGTGGCGGTGTCCCCGGGTGATGTGGCGGTGTCCCCGGGTGATGTGGCGGTGTCCCCGGGTGATGTGGCGCTGTCCCCGGGTGATGTGGCGCTGTCCCCGGGTGATGTGGCGGTGTCCCCAGGTGATGTGGCGGTGTCCTCGGGTGATGTGGCGGTGTCCCCGAGTGATGTGGCGGTGTCCCCGAGTGATGTGGCGGTGTCCCCGAGTGATGTGGCGGTGTCCCCGAGTGATGTGGTGGTGTCCCCGAGTGATGTGGTGGTGCCCCTGAGTGATGTGATGTGTGAGGGTGAGGAGGTGTGAGGGTGAGGGTCCGAAGTAAATGGTGGCAGGGCAAACATCAAAAGACAGAGAGAAGTGACTGCGTGGTAACTGCGTTGGTCAGTTTCAGAATCAGGAGGGGCAGAGTCAGCACAGTCTGCGAGGGATCAGCGTGTCTAGAGGCCAAGCCTAGTGGATGTAGCATTGCAGCTAGCAAGTTGAGTGTCTTCAAGCTGAGTGTCCCTAGAGAGATGGCAACACAGCAACAGCATTTGAGGAGCAAGGCTACTGTAAACAAGCACGGTAGGCTTTCACTTTTGTCCAGAAACAAGCTCTCTGCATTGCTGTGGTGGGGGGTGGGACGGGGAGCGGCAGCCTTTGAAGTCTGATGCCGAGGCACAGACAAATGGTGGTGTGTTATGTGGCTGGCGATGGTGTGCACGTGCATAGATCACATGAACTTTATGCGATCCGCAGCCGTTTTGGTAGACTTTTCTTTTCCGCTTACTCTAATCTCGCTGGAGCAATGCGCAAGCGCATTGGCAAGACCTAAAAAGAATTCCTTGTGCCATTTTAATATTCTTTTGGTCATGTTGTAATTGGCTCCAGTTGAGGCTGGTGTTTCCTAGTCTGTCATCCATTTATGTAAGGTAAGTGGAGACTTTCTTTTTTGCACTGTTTCTCTTTCATAGTCATTGCCTCCTTTTACTGGACTTCTGTTTAGTGTATTGGAATGCAGTCTTTTTACTATTGAAGGAAGTAGAGTTGGTAGCATTCCTGTAACAAGTGCACATTTTTAAAATACTGATTCTTTTAAGCAGTCAGTTTTTATCAGTTAAACTATTGTTTTTGTTTTATCTTAGTTGGCAGATGCTTTACCAGATTCTACTAAGCACACAAACGTAAACAACCCAAGAAATGATCCCCAGGGATGGCCAAGTTCTAATGCTTGGGGAAATACACCAACTGCTCCCCCGTCTTCTGGGACACAAGTGCCTGCACCTACTGCACCATCTTCAAATGCACCATATGGACCAACCCCAACTGGCCCTTATCCTGCTGCACCGTACCCTTCTGGACCGGCTGGACAGCACCCCCCTGGGCCGGCTGGGCAATACCCTCCTGGACCTGCTGGACAGCACCCTCCTGGACAGCACCCTCCTGGACAATATCCACCTGCCCCTGCTGGACAGCACCCCTCTGGCCCTGCTGGGCAGTACCAGACTGCTCCTGCTGGGCAGTACCCAACTGCTCCTACTGGGCAGTACCCAACTGCTCCTGCTGGACCGTATGCGTGTGGGCCTGGCGGACAGTACCCACCAGGACCTGGTGGACAGTATCCCTCTGCTACTGCTGGTCCTTATCCTTCTGCACCTGTGGGACCTTACCCATCAGCCCCTGCAAGTGCACCAGGATTCCATCCGAATCCTGCCCCTCCTGGACCCTCGAGTTCATATCCTGGTCAATCTGGGCCTTCTTCTGCACCTACTGTGCCATATCCTGCACCTAATGCTCCATTTCCTGTACCTCCTAGGCCATTTGGTCAAACCGATCCAGCTGCCCCTTCACCTCTTGGGCCATGGGGCTCCATGCCATCTGGGCCGTATGGATCCACGATGGGAGGGCAGTATCCAGCACCAAACCTGCCTTATTCAACCGCCGGGCCATACTCCCAGCCAGCTGGAGTTGCACCTGCAGTACCATGGGGTTCCGTTCCACCTGGGACATGGGGTCCTCCACCACCAGGCCAGTTTTCTGCTCCTCCGGGGTCGTATCCAGCACCAGGGCAGTATGCTCCATCAGGCCCATCTCAACATGTAAGTATGATCATTTTCCTATGTTGTTAAACTATTACCATGATTTGCCAAATTGTGAAAGATAGCAAACCTACTTTGCCAAATTGTGACCGATAGCAAACCGTTTTCTTTGATTCCTGCATTACAAAAACAGCTCAGATATTGCAAGGCATACTATTTAGCTTCTAAAGAAGACACATTTTTCAGTTCTACCACAACACATTCTGTTTACATTCTACCTTTGTGTCGGATATTGTCCCCAAACATCTAGTTTTATTCAGTTCAAGAACACACGTTCTGATACTCTGTTGTCCAGTTTCTCATTTCATTGCAGTGATAGGTCTAGATAATATTAGTGGGCTGTGTCCCTTTCGTTAAGATTTGTGGGTTGACCAAAACAGGTTTTTGTTTGTAGTGTAAACCCACATGTGTACTCATCTGGTGTGACACATATGCATGCATGTGTGCGCAACTGCCATCTTGTTTGTTATCCCAAGATGGCCATGTTCACTGGTGTCCATTTTACTGTACTGTTCCAACCTGCCAGGCATCCATATAGAAACAAAGTCAAAATAAATATAGTGTACTTGAACATGTAAATATTTGTGAGAGGTGTGGTAGTATGTTTGCAGCTACTGGGCAACATATTAAAATATACATATATTTTTTTTAAAGACTGAATTGGGAATGGCCTAAGACCCCTGGATCAAGTTATACAGGGTTAGCTTTGGGGTTTAATGTCCTATCGCTGGTGTGAACATGGTGTATTATGGATGGGAATTACTGATCGCAGTAGTTCAAATCCACTACATGCTGTGTGCTGATGCCAATCTGTGGGAAAAGCCAGTCAAACCACAGTAGCCAATGGATGACAGGTACTGTACAAAAATAAATGTTCATCGCATGTGGCGCTATAGATACACTTGCTGTGCATACTCCTATCATTTAGTTTCGGGCTCTGACCGTTGGAACTTGTTTTTCTTCGAAGAAGTCTTTCGAGTCATGAGGTATCTAGGACTTCTCCTTTAGTTTTGAATGCTCATGAGCACCGATTCCATTAGATTGGTTTTCTCTGTCATCGGATCAGAAGTCTCGACGTTGCCCCAGTTCTTGACATGTTCAACAGTGAAAGTTTGTGGTCCTCAGTCCTGTTTCTCCCATTACCGTCGCCGAGAAGATTCCCACTTTGATGGTTGTCTCATTTCTTTTTCTCCATTAACCCTTTGCGTGCGTCAGACGGCCCCGGGCGTCCGACGTCCTGACCACGTCCAGTCATAAATCACCCGCACAGCGGTGGAATTCCCGCCGCGGTTAACGGGTTAATGTGCTCCAGACACTGTTGCTGAAGATCGTCCTCGCTGCCTCGGGCGCTCTGTCCCCCCACACCTTCATTCCTGTTATTACCCCATCATTTAAAGCAATCCAGCTAGTGTCCATAATACACTGTAGTGATGCATTACATTTTTTTGCTTTTTGGACCGGAGCACTATACTGTACCTGATTATTATTTATTACTTGAAATCCATTTCTTTGCTCACTCAACACTTTTTTGTGTCTGCTCTAATTTCCATTCTTTGTTGTGTAGGCAAACTGTAGTCTGTAGACATCTGTTTTTCTCTTAGTGTGTGGAGATTTTAAATGTGTATCACACTTTTGGGGGGGGGGGGGCGGCGGAGTTAGAAGCTATGAAAAGGGTACCTTCAGCCTGCTGATTTTAATCCCGTCTACACAATCAAGAGGGTTAACCTTATCTTCTGTGATCCCTCTGCTACAAAAGGTAGTTAGTGGGATCCTGGCATATCTGGGATATTTGTGTAGAATCCTCACCCACAGGTACCTCACCTGTGAATGGGTGGGCTCGGTGCAATTTGTTAGTGGAGCACTTTACTAAGAGGGAGAGATTGTGTCCATATTAAAGTTGCATCCTGGATCCTCTGGTATTTTAATCTGAGGTCCTTTGCAAGGTTAAAAACAGAATGATGTAACTGGGTATGTATAATGGCCCAAAACATCTGTGGGTCGACATTTTTCAACCTCTTTATATGCCTCTAAAGGTCAGCAGGCTTTTTCCAGGACCTGTGAAAATCTAATATCTACAATATATCGGTCGGTATTACCTATTATCTCAATTCATTGATGGTGTGACCCTATCACACATACAAGAATGAAGCATGCTCGCAAATACTTACCATTGTAGACTTGTTCCTCTGTATTATCTAGAATTGGAGAAAAATATATAATTTATAACTTCACGTAGGATATATATTCATGCCCATTTCGTAATATCACATCATGCTTTGTCTGTTCGTCAGGGCACACACCTGAGATGGCCCCAGTTTCACGTTCATTGCAATCACACTGCTTTTTGGCAACATTTAAAAACATATAAAGTGGCACACAAAGTAAGAAAATAAATAGAACAAACTGTGGTCTCATGCACACACAAGGTCCCATAAAGGCTTGACCTATGACCTACACTCTGTGTTGATTATTTTAGCTCCATAATGCACTGGCGGGGAAGGGCGATTCTTGTAGTCAAACACTACGATAATACATTTTACAATGATTAAAATGTGTGTTTCACTGCGCTGTCCGTAATGTCTTCTACTCATAATATGCCTCCAAGACTAACTTTGTCATGGGAAGTCGTCCTGCCATTGACCTACTTGGTTTCCCCGAGCCTTATATATAGCAGCTCCAAGTCATTCTTGCTTTTAAATAGCATTCAAGTTGTGATGCAGTCTCGGTTCTGCGACGCACCTTTAGCCTGCTTTGAGGGACGCGGTATTCTCTTCGGAGGCCGGGGAATGTAGTCCTGCACCGCGGTGGTTAATACACAGCGGAGTTTCGCCTTGTCCCTCCGTATCGGTGCTATCTTTTGTAATCAGGATTGTTGTTTGCTCACAGTGAGGTCTGGACTGTGGTGTGGAGTCGTGCTCTCTTGATGTGTATTCTTTCAGTGTGGCACGCTGGGAAATGTAGTCCTAGCTTGATTGTACCGCATATGATGAAGCCTGTAGTACAATCAAGCTAGGTGAACAACATTTTTGTCTAACCACTGATTAAGCTTCTGTTTTACATCCTAAGTCGATAAGTTCCAAACCTGTAGTTATCCAGTATTAGGGTATCTTTCATAGATTCACATGCCTGAATCATTCCCCGTCGTCGAGGCGGGAGTCCCACGGTAAAATATATACAATAGCAGTGCCTAAATATTTTCTGTAGTAGGCTGGAAAAGCCTAAAGGCCTAGCTAGGCCTCAAAACTTAGCAGCCTATCTACATCATTATGTAAAAAGACCTGAAATAGTAGCCTCAGCCAATCAGCTGTCCTCACCCTCTAGAACCTTCCCAGCTCAGGCAGTTCTCCTCAGATTTTCACCGCACTTCGTGTGTAAGGGAGTCTCCCTGAGTGCCTACTCAGTTGTTGATCTTTTTTCCTTAAAATGTCTTAAAAGAAGGCTCTTTTCAAAGCTTGTGGGACCTGCTACAAGAAGAGGGTCCATGTGGATGACCAGCACTCTGACTGTATTTATTGCCTGCACCCTTCACATATTGTGAAGGACTGTAGAATTTGCCGTACCTTCCCTCAGAAAACTATCAGGGATAGGGAGGCAAGGGTTCTTTTGTGGTTGAAGTCTTCTTCCACTGATGATGAGGACAAAGCCTCTACCTCCAGCAAGAGAGCTAGATCCAAAGAAAGTGCTTCTCCTGAGAGAAAGAAAAAACTTAAAACCTCTCAGAAAGCCTCAGAACCCTCTAAGAGTGCATCAGCTTCTTCAACTGTGAGTACAAACCAGGCTAAGACTGTTTCTCTGGTGTCTGTACCTACTACTACTTTGACTTCTGCCTCCTCATCTACTTCTATGGTCACCACTTCAGCTATTACCTCACCGTTGATGTCTGTTAAACCATTGCTGACTAAAACCAAGTTGTCATCGACGTTTACGTCGACGACGGCTCCGTCGACTAAATCTTCTGCTCCGTCGACGACAACGAAGCCGACATCATAGTCGACGAAGACATCGTCGACAGGACTCGCCGACTAAAGACTCTTCGACGAAGACATCATCGACGGCCTCGTCGACGAAGGACTCGTCGATGAAGACACCAGCGACGGACATGCCGACGAAGAGCTCGTCGATGAAGACACCATCGACGGTCCCGACGACGAGGGACTCGTCGACGAAGACAATATCGACAGTCCCGACGATGAAAGGTTCGTCGACGAAGACACCATTGACGACCCCGTCGACGGCAAAATCTTTGTCATTGTCTGGACCGTCGACGGAGATCCCTGTAACAGTGGCTTCCGCAGTGGCATCTGCTCATCTGTTGCACGGTTCACCTCCAACAAAGATACAATACACTCATTTTCAGATGAAAACGTATCAAAGGCAGGATTATTCACACATTTCTCCGCTTTTGCCATCGCACTTTTTGGAGACATATATGGAGGAGGAGTCAGATGAAGGGGAAGAGGATGACGGTCCTTTTGGGATTGCCCGTCACCCTTCTCAATTAAATATTAAATATCAAGAGGATGATGAGGAAGAAGTCCATGATCATTATACACGACGTTTATTCCACGCCATATCAGTCACCTCATACTAGACCTTCTCGGTCTGAGGACACTACTCATTTACCAACTTCCTTAATACAGGATTTGCAGGCTATGTTGGCGGATTATCACCAAAGATTTCCATCAACTCAGGTTGCACCCGCTGGGTCGCCTGTTCCAGTTGACGCGCGAAGACTTCCGTCACCAAGGGCTTCATTGTCGCCAAAGCAAAATACTAGTCCAGTTCCCCAAAATGATACGGACACGTCTTCCAATGATGATGAAGAAAGCAGGGAAGAGGGAGAGTTGCCGGATAAAACACCTGTGGATCCTTGGGAAGAATATGTCATTCCTATGCCTTCTCCACCTGCGCCCCGTCCTTCAGATTCTCCACCTGAAGATATTGGCGGCTTCCATAATATTATGCAGAGAGCTGCTAATAGATTTGAATTGGCTGTCAAAGTTGAACAGTCGGACTGCTTCTTACATGACTTTAAAGAGGGATATCCCAGAGTGACCAGGGCTATTCCCATTATTGATTATATATGGAAGGAAGGCCTCAACCTAATGAAAACGCCCGCTTCCATTCCTGCAGTCCTTCCAAGGATAGAGAAAAAGTATCGAGCACCATCTGATACTCCAGCTTGTTTAATAGGTCACCCTCGACCTGATTCTGTCATATCCCAGGCTGCACAGCAAAAATCCAAAAATCCTTCTGCTCCCATTTCAACACCACCTGACAAGGAGGGCAGAAGACTTGATGCAATTGGAAAGAAGTTTTCAGCAAATGCAGTGGCCTCCATTAAAGCTGCTAATTCATTAGCTATCCTGGCTCGTTATGATAGACAAATGTGGTCCGAGCTCACGGAATATCTTGATTTGATCCCTGAGGATCATCATATGGAGGTGCGCAGAATTGTATAAGAGGGTGAAAGGGCGGCCTCCGAAATCCTTGATTGCGCCCTGGACATTTCAAACACCAATTTCAGGCAATTGGCTGGAGCAGCTGTGCTTCGGCGTCAAGGTTGGCTCAGGGCTACCACCTTCAGGCCTGAGGTCCAAACCAAAATCTTGGACATGGCATTCGATGGCGATTCACTGTTTGGGAAGCACATTGATGATGCTTTACTGGCTATTAAAACTGATACTGATACAGCTAAATCTCTTGGTACCCTGCAATACAAGAGGGGATCCTTTAGAGGAGCAAGAGGCCGTGGTTACTCCTCCAGAGGCAATTATTCCAAACAACAAAATCGTCCGTATCAATCTACCTACAACAAACCTTACTATCCATCTTCTTACAGGCAGCCTGCCTCTGGTTCTTTCTCTCGGCAAGGAGGGAAACGACGCTCAGGCAATCAAGGGCGAGATTCCAACAAGCGCCAATGAGCTTTGCCGGATGTCAGCCACTCACCTTTCCCTTCCCGTGGGCGCCAAAATCTCTGCCTTTTACCACCAATGGCGGAAGATAACTTCAGATCAGTGGGTCCTGGATCTGGTCAGCAAGGGACACACTCTGGAGTTTTTGCAGAAGCCTCCCAACAACGCCGCCCAGGGGTCCCCCTCCCCCTTGTCTTCACTTACTCTTCAAAGAAGCCTTAAAGATGCAACACAAGAATGCAATAGAACGAGTCCCTCCTTCTCAGAAGGGGAGGGGGTTTTATTCTCGCTTCTTCCTCGTGGAGAAAAATTCGGAAGAGTGGCGTCCAATATTGGATTTGCGCAAACTCAACAAATATCTAAAGAAACAGAGTTTCCGCATGGTAACGTTGAAGGACATTCTGAATTGTCTCAACAAAGGGGACTTTATGGCTTCTCTGGATCTACAAGACTCCTACTTCCACATCCCTATTCACCCGAAATACCGCAAATTCCTAAGGTTTCAAGTGGCCGGCGTCCATTTCCAGTTCAAAGTGCTTCCATTCGGCCTAAAATCGGCCCCCAGAATCTTTACCAAATGCCTGGCTCCGGTGGTAGCAATGTTGAGGTCCCAGGGAATGCAAGTTTTCCCATACCTCGACGACTGGTTGTTTTAAAAGTCCAACCAGAAACTCAACAATGGAAGCAGTCAGGAGTACGCTTTCTCTCTTCTCGAATCTAGGACTAACCCTCATTTCGAGGAAATCCCAGCTCCAACCTCGTCAAGAATTGACATTTCTGGGTGCAGTCTTGAACACATGCCAATGCAAAGCATATCTGACTCAAGAGCGACAAAACAAACTGGTAAAACTAGCAAGACAGATATTCGCAAGAAAGTCACTTTCAGTTCGGATATACGCTTCCCTACTAGGGATGTGCTCATCTGCGATCAGCCTCATTCCTATGGCGAGACTCAGAATGAGACCGTTGCAAGAAGAGTTACTTCGTCAGTGGAAGCAAGTCGAGGGATCATTCGACGACCGCATCAAAGTAACTGCCAAAATGAAACCCGCTCTTCTTTGGTGGTCAAAGGCTCACAATTTGTCGCCGGGCCTCACCTTTTTCCAAGAGATTCCAGAGTTCACCCTGACTACGGATGCATCCATGGAAGGTTGGGGAGGCCACCTTCAGGACCTTCAGATCCAGGGAAGATGGTCTCGCCAGTACCAACAGAGGCACATCAACAGCTTGGAACTAAGGGCCATTTTTCTCTCTCTACAAGCCTTACTGCCAAGGATTGTGAATTCGTCCGTGCTGGTGCGTACGGACAATACCACCAGCATGTTCTACATAAACAAACAGGGAGGAACGAAATCTCTCACCCTGTCGCTGGAAGCTCAGGAGATGTGGGAATGTGCCCTGCGCCACGGCATATCCCTCAGAGCAGAGCAGAGCATGTACAAGGAATTCGGAACTCTCTAGCAGACAGTCTCAGCAGAACGTTCACAGGCTGTCACGAATGGGAGCTCGAACAACATCAAGTAGAGATGATCTTTCGGCTTTGGGGGACGCCGACGCTGGATTTGTTTGCCACACAACAAAACAGCAAATGCCTGTTTTATGCCAGCAGGTTCCCAGAACGGGGGTCAAGAGGAAATGCCCTCCTGATGAGATGGACCGGAATGTTCGCGTACGCCTATCCTCCGATTCCGCTCATTCCGAAGGTGCTGCAAAAGATGAAGAGGGAACACTGCACTCTCATCCTCATTGCTCCCCGTTGGCCAAGGCAATTTTGGTTTCAGGAGCCCCTTCTGCTCTCTCAACAACCTCCGTTTCGTCTCAAACCGACAGTGTCGATGTTGACAAGGGAGGGAGGTCAAATCAATCATCCGGATGCTCAATCGCTGGACTTGCACGCTTGGCTCCTGACTTCCTAGAGTTCAAGGACCTAAACATCTCCTCGGATTGCAGGTCAATATTGTCGCAAGCACGTGCGCAAAGTACCATCAAAACATATCGTTTTAAGTGGAAGAGATTCTGCTCATGGTGTGGAGATAATGATGTTCATCCACTTCAATCTCCTCCTGAAGCCATCCTTCCATACCTACTGTCGTTGGCTAAGGCTGGTCTAGCTTTTTCTTCTATTAAAGTGCATCTGGCAGCGATATCCAGATTCAGGAAGAGTTCCAACAAACCATCCTTATGTTCATCCACTTTGATCAAACAATTCCTTAAGGGGCTATTCCGAGCTTTTCCACCAGTTCGCCCTCCTCCTCCTGAGTGGGATCTTAATATTGTTCTTTCTCAGCTTCTAAAAAGGCCTTTTGAACCGATTCATAAAACGGAACTAAAGTTTCATACTTGGAAAGTGGCTCTTACGTCAGCTCGCAGAGTTAGTGAAATACAGGCCTTCACTATTACTCACCCTTTCCTACAATTCTCTAAAGACTTTGTTACGCTTAGAACCAATCCAAAGTTCATTCCTAAAGTACCAACTCAATGCCACATTAATCAGCCGGTCAAACTCGGAACCTTTTTCCCGGATCCGAAAACTCCTGCGGAGAAGGTCTTACATTCTCTGGATGTGAAAAGGTGCCTGAAGTTTTATCTTCAGAAAACAAAGGACATCCGCAAATCTACACAACTTTTTGTTGCTTATGGCAAAGACACCTTGGGTCAAGCTGTCACAAAAGCAACTATTGCTAGGTGGTTGTCTTCTACAATTACTTTCTGTCATGACAAGGCCAACAGACCTTTATCAAGGAAAGTCAAAGCGCATTCAACAAGAACATTGTCAGCGTCTACGGCCCTTTTCGCTGGAGTGACGCTGGAGAACATTTGCCGAGCTGCTACTTGGAAAAGTGTACACACTTTTACCGAACATTACTGTCTGCAGTCGGCGATTCATTATGATACAGCTGTTGGTGATGCGGTGCTGCAGCATCTTCTTCACTAAGGTTGGATAGCTTATATTCTTTTATTATTCTTTTAAAGTTTAAGTATTTATAATGCTGTCCTATCAATGATGTTTTTTATGAAGGTTTTAATGCATGTGTTATGTGAACAAGTTTGTGCTCTATTACCTTCCTGGTTGTGTGGGGATAGATATATAATTTCTTTGTCTCCCACCTTCCTATATCGACAGACATGATGTTACTGCTTGCTACTCTGATTCAGGCATGTGAATCTATGAAAGATACCCTAATACTGGATAGGAAAACTAGTTACTTACCTGTAACTACGGTTATCCAGTATTGGTATCTTTCATAGATTCACATGCACCCACCCTCCTCCCCGGCAGGGCAGTTCTATTCTATGGATACTCATTCTCACTTGTGCTGGGAAAATCTGAGGAGAACTTCCTGAGCTGGGAAGGTTCTAGAGGGTGAGGACAGCTGATTGGCTGAGGCTACTATTTCAGGTCTTTTTACATAATGATGTAGATAGGCTGCTAAGTTTTGAGGCCTAGCTAGGCCTTTAGGCTTTTCCAGCCTACTACAGAAAATTTTTAGGCACTGCTATTGTATATATTTTACCGTGGGACTCCCGCCTCGACGACAGGGAATGATTCAGGCATGTGAATCTATGAAAGATACCAATACTGGATAACCGTAGTTACAGGTAAGTAACTCGTTTTCTTTCAATGCGGCAAAGCTATAGTTATCCTCCCACGAAAGCTTGTTTGTGATGTTCTAAAAGACTCCGATTGCATGACCATCTTTTGGTGTAGCATAATGTTAAATTGGATGGAAAGATTACTTTGTGCTTTACCTCAAACTGCTCTTTATTCTGAACAGCCTGGCTACTCCGTCACCCTGTGGCTCTAACCTGGCCCTGACAGGCCTGATTCCCAAACATCCTCAGAAAAATATGTGAGCCTCTGACATGTATAACACTGAAGGACATTTACCACCATGGATTGATTCCTGGTTGAGGGTGGAGACCTTGTCCACAATTAAATCACAGCAACTAACGCCTCTGGGAGCCCAGGGAAATAAATCACGACAAAAAAGGTGTCATAGAAGGCATATTATTATTATTATGTTTCTTATATAGCGCCAGAATCGACCCCCAAAGGGGTATCTCCGCGCTTGCCTTGGGAACCCGTCCTGGCTTTTCCCTGTGAGATAGCCCCTACAGGGCATCCCCAAGGTGAAAGCCAGGCATCCCGCCGCGGGGGCCGTTGTGGAGATTAAGCAAGCTTAATGCCCAGAGTTGCAGAGTGTGAACCCATGATTAGGTCAGGCACCGAAGAGAGAATTATCGAGTCCGTGGACATTTGAGCTCAAGACCCTGCCGCGTCGGGAATTGAACCCTGGTCCCGGGTCTGACCTCTGCTTCAGGGTCTGCCTGCTCTAACCAGTAAGCCACACTTCTCCACTGCTGGGCACAACCAGTTGTATTGGGAAGCACAAGAATGTTGACGGTTGAGGATTTAGCATTCCAGGGGCTGGGGAGGGTCTGAGGCCGTGGTGTTTGGACAGTGAGGTAGGCCAGAGACCAAATAGGAAACCGAGCTCCTTTGAAAGGGCCCAGGTGTTACATCCTGCTTTTCCTCTTTCTCTGTCCTACTTTAGTGTTTGTTATAACTTGCTCAGCATGCATCTATGATGTCACATAGGGTTCTGATTGTGTATGCTTGATTGGAGAGTCAGTTACATCTGAGGCTGAGCAGGAGTCCATCTGCTCCTGGTGGGGTTACAATTGGACCTACATATTTCTGTATTATCAACTAATCTTCAATAAATCAGATCTATTTCCATCTACTACTGGATTTAAGGATTCTCTTTTAATTGCTACACCAGGCTTCCCTCCTTCAAAATGACCTGAACACATGATGTCGAAAGCAAACAGAAACCACAACTTGCAACTGCACAGGGCAACGCATGAACACTACCAGACATAGTGAAAAAAGGAAACCCTTATTATGTTATCCAGAAATAAAAGCATAAAGACTCAAAGATATGCTAATGAAGCCCCAGTGGCCAAAACAGGACATTCAGGTCAAAGAAAGACCCGCATCCTCGGCAGTCACCGAGATACACCACTATAAGAAGATCCTTCAAGAATCATATTGTTGGAAGTTGATGAAGGACAGGAAACAAGCTGGGTGAGTAATGTTATTTAATGGCCATCCACTCTCCTCACTGAGGATTAACCACATTCCACAGTAAGCTCCAGGTGGGGGAAACCAAGTCGGGGAAGAGCTGGGGAGGGGGGGGGGCAGATTGTACCATTAGGATATAAGTGAGATATATTTCAACAAAGGGAGAGGTAGGGAAGATCAAGGACACTCTCTCAGTCCCCGGTTAAATGTACTTCAACAAAAGAAGAGAGGTCTGGTCAGTCACAGGACTGCCACAAATTTGGAGCAAATTATGAAAGGATAACACACTCATTCAATTTGAGTAGGAAGGCCCTCACACACCGACCTGGTCAGTGTCATGCTTCATCATCGGGCCCCACCAAAGAGGCCGTGCGCTGCGACGCCAGAAAGACTGCGGAGCTGGTCGTGTGGGGAGGGCGTGATGTGAGTGAAATATAATTTAAGTGCCTAAGAGGGTATCAAAAAAAGTTTTTTAATGAGTGATCCCTAAGACACAGGTAAGTGGTATATGTGTCTGAATTTACGTGCCAAGGTTGTTAGGATTTGGTTAAATTCAGCTAAATACCACAGAGTTAATTAATCAGTCAAACAAAAATAACAAAATGGAACAATGCAGTAAAAACAGATAGGCTCGTAATATACAGGACAGATATGCACGGACAAGTGCTGATGACTGAAATTATGGCAAGTCAGAACAAGGCATATACAGTGGTAACAGGAGCCTAATACAGAGTGGAGAAAGGCTCATAGAAACCCCCCCCCCCCTCACATCTGTGATTTTACAATTTTGTCGAAGCTCCACCATAGTCCGTTTTCAAATTGGACTACATTTTTGAGAAACCTTACTCCTTTACTCGGCGGATAGAATTTGCTTTGGTTATTACCTTCCTTATTGCCTCTTCTCACCTGCACTGTATTGCCTGCTTCCCAGTTGTACACTTTGACCCCATGTTTCTGGTCATACCACTGTTTGTACTTAGCTCGGTGTTGGTTGACCTTCTCTGTGATTTCCTCCTGATTGATGTTATTGGTCCTGCCTCCTTCCAACCAGCTGGGATTGAACTTTGTACATGGTTCTCTCCTGCGGAGGGAAACAAAAGGGGAGACCCCTGTCACCTTGTTAGGTGAGGTATGGTACGCCCATAGACACTTCTCTGAAGAGAACTCTCTATGTCATGACCATTGATGGTGGCCAATTGAATGTGCTCTTTGAGTCTATTCACTCTTTCAACTAGGCCGTTAGCCTTCGGGCAATAGAGGGCTGTGGTTTTGTGCTTTATGTTCATTTTCCCCAGGAAGACTCATTTCCTCTGAGGTGAATTGCACCCCATTATCTGTTACTAAAGTGGAGGGTAAACCCTCCTCACAGAACACTCCTTTGAGGAATTCAATAACGGTTTTAGTTGTGATGCAATGCACAAACTTCTGTTTAATCCAATGTCACGTGTAATCGATCAGGACTAACATACATTTCTTCTGGAAAGCTAAATTGTGCATTGGCCCAATGATCTCCATAGCCAACTTGTTCCAGGGTTTAGCAGGTACTTTGACAGGAGATAAGGGCGTTTTACATAGCGTCTTAGATTGGTCGCTTTTGGCACATGTGACGCAATCTTTCACAAGTTGTTCAGTTCTAGTGTCCATCTTAGGGAACCAAAAATTCGCTCTCACTCTGCTTTTAGTAGCACTCATCCCAAATGACCTTCATAGGCCAATTCAATGATTCTTTCCCTAAGTCCCTTGGGAGGTACTACTCTGTTTTTTCGGTAGACTTTGTCTCCAATTACACTGAGTTTATTTCTGACTTCCCAAAATTCAGGTATTCCTGCTTCAAGTTCACTTCTCTTGTTGGGCCACCCTTCTTCCATGATGTCTTTTAATGCACCCATTTCCGTGTCTTCTCTCACACACTTTTCCCATTCATTTTCAGTGATGGCAGGTTTTCAACCATCATTATTGGACTGTCTAAAGCTTCTGCCATCTCCTCTTCTTCTTGTAGAGGGGACCTGGATAAGAAGTCAGCAATTTTATTTTCCTTCCCTGGAACATATTCCACTTTGAAATTGTAGTGTTCCAGACCTAGTATCCATCTGCTTATCCGTGGAGTGCAGTTTTCTAGACCTTTCACTGTGAAGATGAAAGTAAGAGGCTTGTGGTCAGTTCGGATAGTGAACTTAAGACCCCACAGAAAGAATTTAAAGAGTCTCACGGCCCAAAAACGGGCCATGGCCTCCCTTTCAATAACAGAGTAATTCCGTTCGGGGATCGAAAGACATCTTGACACGAAAGCAATGATCTTTTCGTCCTTTCCTTCCTTCTGTATTAGGGTTTCGCCCAGGCCCTTGTTGGAGGCATCTGTTGCGAGTATAGTTTTCTTCGTTGGGTCAAACTCCGAGTGCCGGCGAGTTCACAAGATCTTACTTTAGAGCATTGGCTGCTCTCTCGTGTTATTCATCCCACTTGAATTCCTTGTTTTTCTTTAGGATATCTCTTATAGATTCACATTTGGAGGCAAAATTGTCAATGTATTTCGACATGTACTCCATGATCCCCAAAAAGGACTTTAATTCCTCGGGTGTGGGGCGTCTTTTACTGCATTAATCAGGCTATCTTTGGGCATGAACCAGTCTTCAGAGATGAATGTCCCAAATATTCTATCGATGACACTCTAATCTTGCATTTGTTCCTTTTGACTGTAAATCCAGCATCAGTCTTCCGAAAACGCATCTAACGGTGACGTCATGTTCCTCCACACTTTGGCCATACACCAGTATATCGTCCTGGAAGCACAAAGTGTGATCCACTCCTTCCAGGATTTTCTGCATGATTTTCTGAAAGATTGCTGCCGCGGACGCTAACCCAATCGGCATCCTTTTATACATAAATGCCCCTAGGGGAATGATGAAAGCCGTGAGCGGTCTTGATTCAGGGTGGAGTTAGACTTGATGGTAAGCCATTGATAAATCTATAACACTAAAGTACTTGGCTGGTCCCATGGTACTGAGCATCTCGTTGATTATGGGTAAGGGGTGTCTTTCTACCCAAATATTCTCGTTGAGGCTGTGTAAGTCCACACATAGGCGAATGCCTTCCCCATTAGCTTTTGCAGCAATGACAACTGGGGCCAACCATTCAGAACAATCTTTGGGTTGAATGATGTCCAAATCACACAGCTTACGAAGCTCGGTTTCCAAAGGTTCTTTCATTTTGTGAGGTACAGGACGTAATTTATGGACTACGGGTATGGCATTATACTTTAGTTTGATTCTATGGTGGAAATTGTGTAGACAGCCTAACTCATCCTGGAATAATGTCTTGAATTCCTCACATATGGTGTCCCCTTCCTGAATTTCATCCGTTAGTAGAACTTGCTCAGCGCTGTTGGGGTCAAGGATGATACCTAGCTCTTTTTGATGTTGCCAACCTAATAAATTGGACCCTGATTCAACAATATACACTTTACCATATGCTTTCCTACCTTTGAATTGTAAATGCATATCTTTCATCCCCTTGAGGGGTATGGGTTCCTTGCTATATCCGATAGGGGAAATGTCTGGTTTTCTCAGCCCACTAGCATTCTTACCTCCTAAGGTGTCAAAATCATCCTTATTCAGAAGTGTGAACGGAGAACACGAATCAGCATACATAGTTATGCATTTGTTATCAATTAACACATCACATTTAGGATATATAGAGTTCACAGAATTAATAATATCCTTGAGTTGCAAAACTTATTTCTCACCCTGGGACCCAATGCATTTGACATCATTACTAGCAAACTTTTCTACCTCCCTTTCATTATCTTTTGGGTGCGGCTCACCTTCCCTGCATACTCTTGCAAAATGCCCTCTCCTATTTTTTTTTTTTTTTTTTTTTTTTTGGGTAAGACGTTTATTACGCATTGTCACTAAGCATGAGCGAATTTTGCGGATCTCGCGTTCGCGAATTTTGCGGATTTGCGGATTCGCAATCCGCAAAATCCGCGAATTCCCGCGAATTTGCGGATTTTTTTTTTTTTTTGTGTTCGCCCGTGTTTCTGCCAGTTCGTGAGGGTTTTTACAATTTCGCAATTTGCGAACTTACCTGTCGGGTCGCAAGTTTTGCGAACTTGTTGTTTCTACGTGTCCAGCCTGTTTGGGACACTCTTCTTCATCACTGCCACTCTCTGTCACCACTGCCACTCTCTGACTACTCATGCCACCCTCTGGCCCACCCATGCCACCCTCTGTTTCATCACCACACCCTCTGGTTGTCCAGTGTACATTATTTTCGGCAAAGCAAAGCACACCTTCCCTGCCTCAAGTGACCTGAATTAATTTGGGGCTGATTAATGTGTCACAGAATATTTTTTTAGCTGGCACCTGCTTCCTTAGTGCGCCCTGATTAGTGATCTTTTGCACTTGCTAAGTGCTTTCATTGTTGCAAAATTAGTTACAACACCTGCCCTGCCCCAACTGACAATAATGAATTAGGGGCTGATTAATGGATTTTAACTTCCAGCCTGGCTCCTGCTTGTCTCCCTTAGCTGTAATTCAGGACCTTTGTGGCATATGTGTAACTATTCTGAGGTTCAGAGCAGGGTCACATAATAGTTTCAACTGGCAACTGAACTCTGGAGGGGCCCCTCAGGAAGCACTACAGGAAATGGCTACTAATGATGTGCCTGAACTTTTGAACCTGGTAAGTAGTTACTTTCAGTTTTGCTAAAATCGTATTTCTGCAATTTTGCACTTATTCGCGGGGCGCGAACTCACGCGAACAGTGCGAGCAGTGCGAGCAAAATCCGCTGCTCGCGGATTTGCGGATTTTGCGGGAAATTCGCAAATCTCGCGGATTGCGGATTTCCCGAAAATCCGCAAAATCCGCGAGCGGAACGGATTTTCCGCCCATGCCTAATTGTCACATGAATAGTACAGTCAATCTCGCCTACAACCACAGAAGGCCGGCTTTGCAATGTACACAGGAGTAAATGAACAGCTTATCATTACACAGCCCATCAGCCGACAACCATAGGTCCGGCGGCGTGAGTTCAGTAGCAGTGCAGTTGATGGTTTCGACAATGCATCCGCATGGTAGGTTCGCCTGATCAGTCTTACATTTTCCAGTTTTTCTTTTTCTGTTCCTGTCAAACAAAAAAAAAACCCCCGTAACCTAGGGGGGGTATCTCAAACAACATAACAACAACCCCCTGTGAAACCCAAAGCACTGTGTCACAGCATTCTTCCCCCCTCACTGCCCCATCAAGTGTAGCTCATAGCGGTCATAAGTCTTTAGCAGCCAGGCGCTCAGCCCTCAATACCTACAGACGCCACTGTCGTCAGATATTGTTGGAATGGCTCCCAGAAGTCTCTGGGGCGGGACCCCATGGGCAACTCTTCCTCATACGTGACTAGGGTGTCTCTACAATAGGCCAGATCTTCCAGCCAGTGCTTCACTGTTGGCTTTCGCTTACTATTCCAATGCAGGGATATTCGTCTCTTCGCCACCAATAACGCAATCACACAAAGCTTACGCCGTCTTGCCCTCAAGTGTGGCACCAATCCCAGGAGACAGACTTTGGCAGTGCATGGCAATTGGGCCCCCAGCATAGTGTTGAGTGTCCGTATCACCTGGTCCCAGTAACGTGCTATCACAGCGCAGTGCCATGCCAAGTGGATGAAATCCGCATGTTCCTGCCCGCACCTAGTGCATCTAGAGTCGTCTCTCAGACCATATCTGTGTAGACGTGCAGGGGTGTGGTACATCTGGTGCAAATACTTATAATGGATCAGTCTAAGATTCCCGTTAGGCGTCAGCATCCCCGTAAGCATGCAGGAGGCCTCCCAGTCCGCTTCCGTGAGATCTTCCCCCAGTGCTGTTTGCCATTTCTCCCTGGCTCTTGTTGAGGAGCCACCATTGCTAGATTGTGCGCAGCGGTACAGTCGAGATACCAAGTGTGCCGCTGAGGGAGTGTTGATTACAAGTGTCAGTGGTGCGAGCTCTTGTGGTTCTGCTGGAAAAGACACAAAGTGTTCCTTCACCGCCCTCTGTAGCCTATAATAGTTGAAGCTAAACAACAGAGTCGGGTTCTGGATGTATGTGAGTTGGTTCAACTGTACAAACTGCCCTTCTTTGTACAGATCCCCAAGGGTGTCTATGCCTGCGCGCTTAAGAAGATCCATCCCCACCTGTTCTTGCGTGACAGACAGTGCCGGGTGGTGAGCCAATGGGAGTGTCGGTGCATAGATTGGTGTGCAGTGCGCCATCTTGCTAAGTGTCCTCCATGCATCTATCGTGGTGTTCACAGGGTTTATATCATGGTCGTGTAGCCTGGG
Organism: Lissotriton vulgaris; assembly: GCF_964263255.1. Taxonomy (NCBI): domain Eukaryota; kingdom Metazoa; phylum Chordata; class Amphibia; order Caudata; family Salamandridae; genus Lissotriton; species Lissotriton vulgaris. The sequence goes on from NC_141697.1 coordinate 247,561,056, forward strand.
GCGTTTGTGTGTAAGAATGCTCGTTAGTGGGATGGGGTCAGCATCTCCATGTTCCACAGCCACGTGTGTCAGAAAGGGAATTTCGTGAAACCAGTAATGCGCATATTGCGCCTGTGCACACTGATAGTACAGGTAGATGTCCGGCACTTTGAATCCACCTTTGGCGTATGGGAGCGTCAATGTTTGCAGGTCTAATCTAGCCTGTTTACCCGCCCAGATGAGGGAAAGGATGAGGGATTTAATGTTACGGAACACCTCCGCCGGGGGCTTAATAGGTATATTATTGAAAAGATATAAGAATTTTGGCAGGAGCACCATCTTCACAATGGCAAGCCTGTCCGCCAGAGAGAGCGGTAGACCGATCCATCTCTTGACCTTGTCTTCCAAAGCAGAGACAGCCCTCCCATAGTTGGTGCGGATTACGAGCTCTGGGTCCCTGTGGAACCAGACGCCTAGGTACTTTGTCGGTTCCTCCTGCCATTCCATGGGATAATCCAGTTGCGTGGGCTGGGTGCCATCTGTCAGTGGGAGTACGAGGGACTTGCTCCAATTAATGTGGAGCCCTGAGTATTGGCCGAATTTAATGTATTCCCGCATTAGGGGGTTAAGGTTGGACTCCGGGTTTTTTACGTATAAGACCATGTCGTCCGCGTACAGGGCAATGTGTATGGGTCGTGTGGGTAGCTGAATAGCGGAGTAGTGGTGATGCTGTCTTATTTTACACGCCAGCGGTTCCAGTATAAGGGCAAACAGCATAGGCGACAGGGGGCAGCCTTGCCTGGTGCCGCGCCCAATGATGATCGGTGATGATAGATGTTTGTTTACCCGTATGCGGGCCGTCAGGCCCGAGTACAGCATCGTGATCCAGCCGATAAATAAGGGGGGGAACCCCATCCGGAGTAGGACTGCATGTAGGAACGGCCAGGCAATCGTATCGAATGCCTTAGCCGCGTCCAGTAGGACAGCTACCGCTTTGATATCCGGTGCCAGGTAGTGCGCCAGAGCAAAAAGGGTGCGAGTGTTATGCGCAGTGGACCGGTCCGGGATGAAACCCGCCTGGTCCGGTCTTATTAACATCGGCATTAATGGCTTCAGTCGGTCCGCCAGGATGCTGGCTAGGATCTTGGTGTCAACGTTTATCAATGAAAGAGGGCGGTATGAGTCGCACTGTTCTTCGTCTTTACCAGGTTTCAGAATGGCAATGATCAACGCCTCGCGCATTGACGGTGGTAGGGTTTGGGCTTCATGGGCGGCCTCGTACAAATTTACTAGATGAGGTGCCAGCGTGCTAGCGTACATTTTATAGAATTCTATGACGAAGCCGTCTGGGCCCGGCGCTTTGCCATTAGGGAGTCTTTTGATGGTGTCGATGACTTCCTGTGTCGTAAGGGGCCTAGCTAGATATTCCCTGTGTCCGTCCGCCAGCCAGGCAATCTCAACATCAGCCATGTATTCTAGTATCTCCTCCCGTGGCACCTGTGCTCTGGCCTCATATAGAGCCCCATAGGATTCCCTGAATTCACCCATAATGGTTGGCATGTCGTGTGCGCGTGTGCCCTGTTTAGTGCGTATGGTCGCTATATGTTGTGTCGCCCTGCCCGAACAAATCTTTTCCGCCAAGGCCCTGCCCGGTCTACCTCCCTCCCCATAGCGTCTGGCCGTTGTTCTCTTGAAAATATATTTGAGTTCGTCATCAGCAAACGTGTTATATTCTAGCAGTATGGATTGTATGTCACTCAGTAGTGCTGTGTCCCCAGTGTTCGTGTAGCGCTGTTCCAGGTCCCTAAGCATCTCCTCCCTCCTACTAAGTTGGTGACGAATGTCTTTCAGTATACCAGCAGATGTGTTAATGCACACGCCCCGTATAGTCGCTTTAAAAGCTTCCCATAGGAGGCACGGGTCCTCCGTGGTGGGGGTGTTTAGGTCGAAGTAGTCGGTGATCGCTTTTTGGACTGTATCCACATAAAGCGGGTCGCGCAGAGCCTGCGCGTTGAAGCGCCAGGTGTAGGGCGGTGGGACATAGTGTGGAATTCGTAACCGTAGGAGCACAGGACTGTGATCTGACAGCGTTCTCGGGAGATGCGTTATCTGTTCCACCCAGGTGAGAACGTCCTGTGTGGCCAGCCAGAAGTCCAGTCTGGACCAGCTCTTGTTCGCAGCATTCACGTGTGTGGCCACCTGCTCTCCCGGGTGTAGTATCCTCCACAAGTCACTGACATGCAAGTCAGACATTATGTCAAGTAGCATTCCCCTCGCCTTGGTGTGTTGTTCCAGTGTGTGTGCTGCCCTGTCGAGCCCATCCTTTAACGTGACGTTGAAATCCCCTCCCCAGATAACATTGTCCGCTTGAACACCAGCCACAATATGCCACAGCCTTTCAAAAAAACCTGCATCATCTATGTTCGGGCCATACACATTCACAAGTGCCAATTTATGGTGTCTCGTCTCGCCTACCACTATTACAAAGCGCCCTCCTGGGTCAGTGTGCGTGTCAGTGATTTTGAAGTGAGTCCCTTTTTTTATCAGTATGCTGACGCCGCGGGAGTATGATGAGTAGTAGGAGCCAGTGGTGGATTCTGCCCATTTGTTGCCCAGCCCGCGTGTGGAAGTGGGTGCCATGTGAGTTTCTTGTAGGAAGGCCACATCGACCCTAATCCTGTCAAAGTACGCAAACATTTGCCTTTTCTTTTTTGGGTTCCCCAGCCCCCTGACATTCCATGTTATGAAGTTGAGCGTGTCAAGGCGCGCCATTAGCATGCGTTACAGTGATATTGTGCGTCGCGTAGTCTGTGCGGCCATCTATGAAACAGCGCATCCCTGACAAATGCAGTGAAGGCAGTAAAAGAGGTCGCAATGCTTCTCAGACACAGAGCAAACATAGTTATCACAATCCGCTTCCCCATCCCCCCCCCCACCCACTTCAGCACCCAAACTTTGCCAAAGCCATTCCCCCCCGAACTTCAAAACTGTGAGTAAACTTTTCGTGGGGAACACCCTCCTGGGGGTGCCGCCCGAAGCACACATCTCCATCCACATAGTGGATGTGGACGGGCGCAATTTGCATGCTAGTTAAATCGACAATGTTTACACCCTATCCCCCCCATCCCGCCCCCGATCCCCTGCAGGCACTTAGTGACCATCATCGCTCTTCTCAGCCCCCCACAGTACAGGAACGCTCGTGGGTGATGCCAATCCCCCCAATGTCAGTGTCTCAGGGCACCCCAGTATGGCCGTACATAGCTTATCGTGCTAGCCACTTGTCCTTTGCCAGCGAAGGCCCCAATGTTTCTGTGTAGGTACTAGATTAAAGTCACCACATAGTACTCACTGCGTTTTCGCCCTGTACAGCTCCCGTTCATAGTCCGACAGCAGTGGAAGTCCCAGTCTCGTGGCGTATCACGGTAAGTTTCACCCAATTCGCAGTGCCCGTCGTGTGTCGCCAGCAGTGCTGAAGCTGTCTGATCAAAAGACGCTCGGCGCGCCATCCTGTCTTCAGTCGTTGTCGCTCATTCTGCCCGCATTCTCTTGATGTTTCCGACGTTTGATGAGGGTCTTTATATATTCCTGTGCGGCTTGTACCGTCGTGAGGACCACCGGCTTGCCATCCGTCAGAATTTTAAGCTTTGCAGGGTACAGCATCGCGTATCCGATATCCAGCTCTCGAAGTTTCTTCTTTACAGGAGCAAACTCCTTCCTGGCCTGTTGTACCGCCATTGTGTGGTCTGGGTAGAACTCCAGCGAGTTGCCCTGATGTGTAATGGCTCCCTTCTCCCTCGCCAGCCGAAGTATAGTGTCCCTGTCTCTGTAGTTGAGTACTCTGGCGATAATTATGCGAGGCGGAGCCCCTGGTTTCGGAGTGGGGGCCAGAGAGCGATGAGCACGTTCGATCAGGAAGACCTCAGAGAAGCTGCCAGCCCCAAAGATGTCCTTCAGCAGGCCCTCCACGTACGTCTCCATCTTGCCCGTGTTGGTCGATTCCGGCAGGCCCGAAATGCGCACGTTGTTGCGGCGGGACCTCGCTTCCTGGTCCTCCACCTTTGCCTTCAAGGTTTCCAGGGTCCTCTCAAGAGCGCTGTGCGTTTTGTCGGTGTCTCTGGAGTGATCCTCCATCGAGGATATCCTGCGCTCTGCCTCCGTCAGCCTCTCCTCGTGTTTCTCCAGCGTGTTAGATAGAGAGTCTACCCGCGCCACGACACTGTCCATCTTGCCATTCATGTCGTGCAGGCTCTGCTGGATAGCCCTCAATACTGCTTCCATGCCAGTTCCTTCCTCTAGTGCCTGGTCTCCGTCAGCATCGTGGGCAGCGCCCGTTTTCGTCGCTTGCTTCCTTGCTTCGAAGGGCAGCTTTGACTGTTGTTTGTCCGGCTTGCCCATTGTGCCCTGGGGGTCAGCTGAGCTGGAGACTGGTGAGCTCGTTGGGGTTGCCGGCTTGGCCGTTGTCCGTGTACGTCGTAGCAGTGCTCCAGTCGCCCTCCGCGCCAAAGCCCCACTCATCAGGCCATGCTCATTGCTCAGTCGCGGTGCAGGTCAGCCCAGCGCGCCATGTAGGAGTGTCCTGCGGTGGTGTGGATGGTATAGGGCGCTCGCCGCGCTCTTCCCTGGCCGTGTGAGGTAGTCGCGCTTGCACTCGCGGGTCTAGTATGTCCCCTCAGGGCGGCAGTCAGCAGTGGTTAGCAGCTTCCAGCCTGCGCGCTCCGCGCCGTTTACCTCCAGTCGCTTCTCCTTCCAATGCGCCGCAGTAGCTACGCATAGAAGTGTTTCCGCGCCTTTTGGCCCATCAGTGCAGGATACTGGGAGCTGTTATCGCCTGGCGCAGGGTCTTCGAGTTTGCGTTTCACCGCCGCCGCCATTTTGGCCGCCGTGGAACGCACATCGTCCGCCGGGATTTCTGCATGGTCTGCAGGCACCTCGTACCTGTAAGTCGCCGTTTCTAGCAGCCCCTTGCTAGCGTGCCAGGGGGAGGTTCGTCCTGTGGCCGTCCAGCGGCGGTATCGCTGGGTTTCATTCGCGGACATCCCGGTCGCTGTCCGCCATTTTGGGGAGCCGGCCCGGTCCGCGAGTGGTCTTGCCGTTTTCTCTGGCGTGCGGCTTTAGTCCCGGCTGGGACCGTCACAGCGTGTAGGCGAGCCCGTCAGCCATCCATTTCGCCGGTTTGCGTGAGGATCGGGACAGTTCTGGGGCCAGGGGTTCCGATGAGATGCGCCCGTCCGGCGGAGCCGACTTAGAAGTCAGCCATCTCGCAGTGCGCCCTCTAGCGCCCCCCAAAAATGCCCTCTCCTATTGCTTTTTTTTACAAGTGACATATCTTGCAGGACATTGGAAAACATTTGCAAAATGATTGTTACTCCCACATCTGTAACATTTGGGACTCTTTTCTCTGTTGTATACCTTACTACTCATATTTTCTTTCTTTTTTACTCTGTATACCTAATTTTTTTCTTCATCTTCCTTAATACTAGCGACAACTTCAGCATTAGGTTTCATTTCTTTTATGCATTTAGCTGTATGCTCTATAGATTTCGCAATTTCTATTGCTTCTCTTAACCCTGGATTCTTCGCCAGTAATTTCTCCTGAATGCGTGGATTATTGGTACAACGGACTAGTTGATCTCTTATAAGAGAATCAGTGAGATTACCAAACTCACATAACTGTGTTAGGCTTCGCAATGTAATTTGAAACTGATTCTTGTTTACCTTGTACTCTTTTAAAAAAAATTGTGGCGTTCTAGCACTGTGTTAACCTTGTCCCCAAAATGCTTCTCCAGTTTACCCATAGTCTGTGCAAACACATCCACTCCTTCCTCTGAACTTTCTGAAGGACAGGAAACAAACTGGGTGAGAAATGTTATTTAATGGCCATCCACTCTTCTCACTGAGGAGCAACAACGTTCCACAGTAAGCTCCAGGTGGGGAAACCAAGTCGGGGAAGAGCAGGGGGAAGAGAGGGCGGACTGTAACATTAGGATATAAGTGAGATATAACAGATATATTTTAGAGTCTCAGGGAAGATTTCTTGGTACTCGGGGAGGACCTCACCAGGGACCTTCAGAAACTAAAACTAGAACTGAAAGTGGCGTGGAAACGTGTGGCATTGCTGGAGGATGCAGCAGATGGCTACGTTGAGGTACAAGAACTCTTGGCCTGCTCACATTGAAGAAACAAATGTGGTCTTCAGGTTCACTTCTGCCACCCGAAGAAAATGAAGCGATAATCTTGGACAGAAATCATTGAAACGTATGCGTACTCAGCCAGCGACAAGAACTCGCTTATTTCCGCAGGAAGAAAACTTAATGGAATCGGGCAGGAGACAGGAGGACACCCTCTTCACATGCATCAAAATGATGCTGTACCAACACCTTTCAGTGGACACCCTTCAAAAGAGACAATCCTTTCACCCCATCACAGATTTCGTACGCTCAGAGGGAATTTCTTACAGGTGGAGCACCCCTTCTGCAATAGCGATCAGTGGAGAGACCTTTTGTACACGCCCAAATCGCTTGCAGAGGTCAAACCGATTCTCGGGCTAAAAGAGGAAGCACTGGAGATAACCTGCCCAACCTAGTATGGAAGCACCAAAGACAAAGAGACCGAAGTGTGTGGACAGGAAGCAGCCGAAAGGTATGAAACAAACAGAAGAAATGATGAACTGAGAATGGTGATAGATTTTAGACCACTTCTGGAAAATAGCATAGGCAAATTCCATGGAAATAACAGATAAACATCCTGGCTCAACTAGAGACTGAATAGGTCGACATCCAGAGAGAGAAGGTGGGGAGATAAAGGCACCCTTCACAGAGGGGTCAGAGACTTGAGGAAGTTGGAGGGACATAAAAGACCTAGACAAAGGTTGGGCCCTACGGCCATCCATTTGACTACCTAGAATAATTCTAGCACTTTGGTATGAGCATTTTAGTGAAGATGGGGAATTACTTAAGAAGTTGAAGGGAGAAATCCTTTCAGTTCAGTTTGTACTTCAAAGAGGAACATGTACTTTAGCAGATGAGAGGGTTAGGAGGGGCACTAATAATGTAAATGTGAGCAGGAGGAGCTCTGTGTGCTGACAGAGCTAGGTCAGTGAAGAAATTGCCTGAGAACGGTTAAATGAGTACGATCTACTGCACATGGTCTCAATTCATCAGCAAAGGGACTAGCAATATTAAACGGGCAAGAGTGTTGGCATATGTCTGATCCAGGAAGCAGATCTAATACAAAAAAAAATTGCTCTTATAGATTGAAGTCTAAGTGGTTCCTGAGACGGTACTTCCCTTCTGGCAATTTCAAAATGGTGGTTGCCTTGGTAGCCCACAAATTCAGATGGGCAATATTGGAGACCGTGACGAATGAAGGGAGCCGCTATCTGTCCATCAGCTGCGAAGTAGGCTGTCGCCTCTTTATGATGGGACGTATAAGTAAACCAAACCGGGGTTATTAGCACTACTGTCAACAGACGATCAAACATTCTGCAGTCAAGTGATTTCGACATCATCAGCAGGGGGGGGCAACCTCAACATTGTGATGCATATTAAAGCACTGTCTGGGGAAGAAAAATACTGGCTAACTGGTCTCGACTTGGAAGACCTAGAGGTTGTTCCATCCCAACTTGGTAGACAGCAGTTTTTTCTTGGCAGCATACCAGACATATGCCATATTTGACTATTTTTATTTTAGCAAGAAAAGCCACAAAAGCAAAGCAGGTCGGCGTTCTCATTAGACACACAATGTTTTCAGACCATGCACTTCTAATGGTTACCCTGACTTATCTATGGAAACTGATGTGGGAAAGGGCTGGATAGGTTCGGATTTTAGATGGTAAGCAATCGGAATACAGGCCGCTATTAAATGATAAAGAAGTGCCAGGCTCAGTAACGATAGAAAAGACAAACGCAAGTACCTTAAAGTACAACTGAAAAAAGTAGAATCCATTCATTAAGGAACCTGGTCCAAGAAGATTTGGCACACACCATTAGCACTTAGAGAAGAGGTTCATATGCTAAGGGCCCGATGTAGGTAAATCTAATTTACCATTTCTAAAATACCGAATCATACCGATTCGGTATTTAAGAAGTGGTAAATTAGAGGGGGGAAATGTAGGTAATTCTGATTCGGTAAATACCGAATCTGTAAGATTGGGTATTTACCGATTCTGTAAATACCGAATCGGTATCCCCCATTGATTCCTATGGGCATTGAAGCCCATAGAAATCAAGGTGGAATACCGAATCAGTATTTACCGATTCGGTAATTACCTATTCTTGCAAGGGTGCAGGGGGTGTCACTTTGACACCCTCTAGCACCCCAATTACAGGCTTGTGTGCCATGTGGCACACATGGCACAGGTGTGCATGCACAAATGTGCATGCACAACTGGATTCGGTATTTTACCACCCAATTGGATTGGGTGGTAAAATACCGATTCTTAAAGCCATGTGGCACTCTTACATGTGCCAGCTACATCTGCATTTACAGAATCTGTATTTTACCGAGTCTGTATTTACCGATTCGGTAATTTTACCGAATCGGTAAATACAGAATCAGTAAAATACCGAGTCTGTAAATGCATGCCCTACATCTGAAAACCCTAATACCGGTCGGAAACGGCCAAAATCGGCCGTTTCCGACCGGTATTAGGGCTTCTACATCTGGCCCTAAGTACCTATTTGGATATACCTAGGTTTGTACAAAACACCACAATTTTTGTGGAAGAAACGAAGTAGACGAGGTGCTCTCCTGCAAACTCATAGAAATTTGTCCTGAAAAGTAGTCACGTTATGAATGCTTTAGGGGAATTTTACAGAAACTTGTACAAAGCCAATGAGCCCACATATGCCTGGATTGAGACCATCTAGAAACTGCAGGGCTCTAGCGACTTTCCCTCGATCAGGTTGAAAAGCTGAAGCTACCTATCAAAATAGAAGTGGTGATTGTAGCTTTATTAAAGTTTAGGGGTGCTAAGGTCCTGGGCCAAGATGGCTTCACACCATTATTCTGTAAGGTAATTTGCCAAACGCTAGCTTCTATTCTCTTATTTAACCCTTCCATTGATTCTGGCACAATGGCAGGATTTATGCTAAAGGCTGTGTTACCAACGCAAGATAAAAACTGACTCCTTTGCACGACATGCCAATTTTATTAGTAAATCTAGACCGGAAAATTATTCCTTTGAATTCTTGCCACCAGGTCTAATAGACCAGTGTTGGACCTGCGATGGGCAAGCCCAGCACAAAGGGGGGTAGCTTGGCTTGAGTGACAAGGCGGTAGAAGGCTGTTGTGTTAAGCCGGCTATGACCAAATAATCACTCCCTGCACACTACACAAAAAGGACACCACACCACTGTTATAGAAAAATACGTTTCGTTTATGTAAAAGTTCTCTGGGTTTGAAGGAAGTTCACTTAGGTAATCACATTCACATTTATTACATGGGTTTGATTAGCTGTGTACTGGTTTCTCAGGAATAAATAGTTGGACTCTAATAAATAAATATACTGGATAAATATCAGGATTCAATACATTAGAATAAATATCAGCAATGACTGGAATAAATATCAGCAATGACTGGAATAAATATCAGCAATGCAGTACAGTTTCCTAGCAGGTTAGATACTGATCGTTTCACATAAATATCACAGGGTCATTCTGGTATCGCTGCCACCAATTAATCACTTTCAGGGTAAACACATTACGTTTGTCATTCAATGCCGAATTCGCGCTCTTACAGTTTTTTGAAGTGTTCACGGGTTCGGGCTCTCTGGGCACAAGATACGCCTGATAATCCCTTAGTTGCACTCACAACTCATTGCGCGTATATCTGGAAGATAAAGGCATAAAATGACTACGGCAATGACACTCCGCGGCCAGACGGTTCAATACTATTGCTGCCGGAGGAGTCTGTGCGCTTCTGTCAGCGCAGGCGGGGTTTCCGAAGGCGGCTCCAGTTCACGAGTCTTGGGACCGTCGAACGGGCTGCCGGAGGGGCCAAAACACCTGCACGCACAGTTCAAAATGAGGCCGCATCACCGTTCCACAACAACGCGGCAACTTCAGGGGAAGAGACGGCCCACCTCACTTCGGCGGCGCCGGTAAGCGCTCCAGTCAGTATGGCACTTCTCCCAAGGGCGAAGGGGGGTTCCAGGGGCTCCGCGATCCTCCCTCCGGGCTCACTCACGGGGGGGCTCCCGCCCACACACCAGCTCCCAAGTCACTCGGGCAGGGCAGAGACAGTAATCTCGCCCAAATGAAGGCCAGCCTTTCCCCGCCCCAGCGCAGCACCTCACCTTCTATCCACAGACAGCGCGTCGACGGCGGTGGGTTCGGAGACGTCCGAACACCCGCCAGGAGGCACTTAAGTTGAAGGGCGCACTTTTAAGAGTTGCAGTCGCGATCTCACCACTGGGGGGCGGGGAGGCTCTAACTATGGCCAATGTCTCTGAGGGGCAATTGGGCACTCTCTGACCAGGCGCTGAAGGCGAGAGGTCACTGCTCACGCTTCTGACTGGAACGCAAGTCAGGGTCCACACCAGCAACCTCTGCTGCTCTTCTGCCTGCGCTATCAGCTGCCTCAGGGGGTTAACAGGGCAGGTGTCAATCTGGGGTCAAGTCCTCTTCTTCTGGTGTTCTTTGATCATTCATAAAATGGCCGCCAGGGACTGGGCCTTTTATAGCCAGTGCCCTAGGATGCCAGCACGAGCCAGAAGGTTCTAGAACCTTCCCTGGCTATGTCAATGACATGGCCCTTTCAAGGTATCTTTTTGGTCATTAGGAGCCACCGTACTGGGCTTCCTAAGGCAGCCATTTTGTGTACTTGTAACTCCTGAGGGGATTCCTGTCAGGTTTGCAGGTTACACAAAGTGCGCCAAAACCTTCAAAGGGTCAGAGGTCAGAGGGGCTCCAATGGGAGTCACTCTCATAGGGGACAATGGTGTCCACCATTTTAGGGTTGACAACCCCAGTTTGTTATGCCACCGGTTCCGTCAGGCGCCTTGTACATAGGTGCCAGGAACTTGGTGAGCAACTGGGCATCAAGGAGCATCTAGCCCAATGGGACAACACACAAAAAGGTCCTGGTAGACAAAGAAAAAGCGACAAATTTTAGGAGGCACGGGGGAACAAAATAAATCATAGTGTGAGGGGACTCTCAGAAGCAGACGGGTCTAACAACCAGGATCAATCTGGATTAATTCTTGAGCGAAACTGTAGTGACAACACCAAAAGACTTCTACATAGCATAGTCCACTTTATAAGAACCTGAAAGCAAGCGCTTCTCATGTCACCCAATACAGAGAAAGCGTTCTACAATGTTGACAGGCAAATTATGAGCAAAACTCTGGAAAATTTCATGTTCAGGAACTGGATGTGCTAACACTCAAATTAAATAATTAAAAGATTGATGAGAAGGATTGGCACAGTCTGAGTCATTGTAAATCAATCAATCAATCAAAGCATTTGTATAGCGCGCTACTCACCCGGAGGGTCTCAAGGCGCTTGGGGTCCGCTACTGCTCAAACAGCCAGGTCTTGAGTTGCTTCCTGAAGTCGAAGTGGTCTTGGGTCAGTCGGAGGTGGATGGGGAGGGAGTTCCACGTCTTGGCCGCCAGGTAGGAGAAGGAGCTTCCTCCCGTTGTGGCTCTTCGGATGCGGGGGACGGCGGCGAGGGCGTGGCTGGTCGATCGAAGCTGGCGGGTGGGAGTGTTCAAGGTCAGGCGTTCGTTGAGGTTTCTTGGGCCTTGGTTGTGGAGAGCTTTGTGTGCGTGTGTGAGAAGTCTGAACGTGATTCTCTTGCTGATGGGGAGCCAGTGCAGGTTTCTCAGGTGTGCGGAGATGTGGCTGTGTCGGGGAATGTCCAGGATGAGGCGTGCTGAGGCGTTCTGAATGCGCTGGAGTCTTTTCTGGAGCTTTGCTGTGGTTCCGGCGTAGAGGGAGTTGCCGTAGTCCACTCGGCTGGTGACGAGGGCCTGGGTGACAGTCTTCCTGGTTTTGGTGGGGATCCACCGGAAGATCTTACGTAGCATGCGCCGGATGTTGAAGCATGACTAGGAGACGGCGTTGACTTGTCTGGTCATGGAGAGGGAGGAGTCCAGGATGAAGCCCAGGTTGCGTGCGTGGTCTGTTGGTTTGGGTGCGCTGCCCAGGGCAGGGGGCCACCAGGAGTCGTCCCAGGCGGAGGGCGAAGATCCCAGGATGAGGACTTCCGTCTTATCTGAGTTCAATTTCAGGCGGCTGTTCATCATCCACTCGGCTACGTCTTTCATCCCTTCGTGTAGATTGGTTCTGGCGGTGGTGGGGTCGTTGGTGAGGGAGAGTATCAGCTGGGTGACGTCGGCGTAGGAGATGATGTTGAGGTTGTGTTGGCGTGCGATGGCGGCAAGGGGGCTCATGTAGATGTTGAACAGTGTGGGGCTGAGTGATGATCCTTGTGGTACGCCGCAGATGACTTCGGTGGCCTCTGATCTGAACGGGGGGGAGGCGGACTCTCTGTGTTCTTCCGGCGAGGAAGGAGATGATCCATTCCAGTGCCTTCTCCTGGATTCCGATGTTGTTGAGGAGCTGTACTAGGGTGCGGTGGCAGACCGCGTCGAACGCCGCGTAGAGGTCCAGGAGGATGAGGGCCGCTGTTTCCCCGTTGTCGAGCAGGGTTCGGATGTCGTCGGTGGCTGCGATGAGGGCGGTCTCGGTGCTGTAGTTGGCCCGGAAGCCGGACTGCGAGTGGTCGAGGGATCCATTTGTCTCGAGGAAGGCGGCCAGCTGTTGGTTGACTGTCTTCTCGATGACTTTGGCAGGAAAAGGAAGAAGCAAGATGGGGCGGTAGTTTTTGAGGTCGGTGGGGTCGGCAGATAGTTTTTTCAGTAGGGCGCTGAGTTCGGCGTGCTTCCAGCTATCTGGGAAGGTGGCGGTGTCGAAGGAGGCGTTGATGATGTCCCGTAGGTGTGGTGCGATGACTGAGTCGGCCTTGTTGAAGATGTGGCGAGGCAGGGGTCTGTTGGAGATCTGGAGTGGATGGAGTTCATCGTGCGGATGGTGTCTTCGGTGTTGATCGGGGTCCAGGCGCGGAGGGTGGTGGGGGGCGTTGGTGCGGTCGTAGGGTGCGTTGGCTGTGTGCTGAAGCTGTTGTGTATGTCTGCGATCTTGCTGTGGAAGAACGAGGCGAGCGAGTTGCAGAGGTCTTGCGAGGGAGTGATGTCGTTATTTCCGGCGCTATGGTTCGAGGGCTCTTTGACGATGTTGAAGAGTTCCTTGCTGTTGTGGGCATTGTTGTCCAGTCGTTCCTTGAATGCGGTTTTCTTGGTGGCGTGGATCAGTTGGTGATGTTTTCGAGTGGCGAGCTTGAGGGTGGTCATGTTGTCTGTAGTAGGGTCTCTGCGCCAGGCTTTCTCGGGCTCTGCAGTTCTTCTTGGAGCTCTTAAGTTCGTCAGTGAACCAGGATGCTTTCTTGGAGCCGGGTCTGGCGGGGGGGTTTTCAGCGGAGCGAGGTCGTCTGCGCAGTTGCTGATCCACCTCGTGAGGTTGTTGGCGGCTTGGTTGGGGTTCGCTGAGCTGGCGGGGGGGGTTCTGGCTCAGGGATGTGGCGAGCTGGTCGGCTGTGATCTTGTTCCAGCTTCTGCGGGGGGCCTGTTGCGGGTGGTGGTGTAGCGTGGTCCTTCTGAAGCTGAAGTGGACGCAGCTGTGGTCTGTCCAGTGGAGTCCGGTGGAGTGGCTGAAGGAGATGTCCTTGCTGGAGGAGAAGACGGGGTCAAGCGTGTGGCCGGCGTAGTGGGTGGGGGTTGTCACCAGTTGCTTGAGTCCGAGGTTGTCCAGCAGGGTGGTGGTGTGGCGGTCGTTGTTCTACAGATGGAAGTTGAGGTCCCCGAGGAGGATGTAGTCAGCAGAGGGGAGGGCGTGCGGGCTGATGAAGTCGGCGATGTCTTCGCTGAATTGTGTGCGTGGTCCTGGGGGTCTGTAGATGAGGGTGCCTCTGAGGGTGGTCTTGGGGTCGGTGTGTATCTGGAAGTGGAGGTGTTAGGCGGCGGTGAAGGTGTCGTCTGAGTTGGTCGTGATGCGGATGGTGTTCTTGTGGACGATGGCGATGCCTCCTCCAGTCTGGTTGATGCGGTCCCTCCGGGTGATCTTGTATCCGTCGGAATGGCGATGGCGATGTCGGGCACTGAGGAGGCGTTTATCCAGGTTTCCGTGAGGAAGGCGACGTCTGGAGCTGTGGTGTCGAGCAGGTTCCAGAATTCTACGGCATGTCTTTGAACAGAGCGGGTGTTGAGCAGGATGCACTTCAGGTGGTTGCTGCTGGTGTTCGGCTTGGCGGGTGCGGTGCAGGTCCGGATGCAGGAGAAGTTGCAGGATCGGCAGCAGAAGGGTCCGTGGGTGCGTCGCGGTGTGGCTCTGTAGCATCCGGGGGTTCTGGTTCAATTAAAGCTATCCTCTCTAAATTAGAGAAACTAGAACATGATATGGTGGATATTAAGAAAATTCTGGCAACATTACACCATACAGGAAATGCAGCCTTCCCCAATAAAACCTTGCCTTTAGCCACTCCTTTACCAATTTCAAACCCACCACAACAATTATTGCACACCGCTTCTAGCTCCCCAGCTACTTGTAAGCGCCTAAAGAACACACCTCTAAGCACTAAGTCCTATCCAAAATCATATGCTGATACTATAAGACCTCAAGGGTTAGATCTCAAAAGTAAGCCTGGTCCTTCGACTGCCAGTAATAGGAGGACGAAAAGAGATAGCCCGACCACGGGGAGCCAATTTTTTACACCTGGGCATAACCCTACAAGATCTGCTAATAAGATAGTTTATATGACAGGGATCCCAAAATTAAACAATAAACATGGTCATGAACCCAGGGATTCCTTACATAATAAAACCATACACTGGCTTAGACACGTCAGGGGGTGCAGATCCATCATTAGAGAAGACCTGATAAGTGTCAAGAGATTGTCCTTATTTAGTTCTAGTAGTGATTGCATTGAAATCCAATTTAATAACCATAGCATGGCGGATAATCTGGTGAATTTGGAGTTCCGGTCCTCTCCCCCTAGCCACTCTAACATCCAGATCAGACGCTTGCCCTCATGGTCTACTGAAGGGGCAGACGACGACTCAGGTCTTAATAGAATAGACTGACTAATTGGTATTAATTCTAGTTCACTTCAAGATTCTGTTTTTGAGGGGAACCCATTGGTAAATATCTCAAATGCACTGAGCGTTCCCCCGATTCTTTCCAGCTTGGACCCTCCAAATCAGATCATGAGAGGGGCAGGTGGGGTAGGAGAGGGCAACCTTGGAATAATCCATATTCTGTCCTGGAACATTGCAGGTCTCAAAAAGAAACTGGCCATCCCGGATTGGCATGAATTTATTAATAAATATGAGATCTGCATGTTCCAGGAGACCTGGAGTTTGGAACCCCTGTATATCCCTGGTTATTCCACCTTTTACATACCGGCAGTAACCCAAGGTATGGGACGACCCTCGGGGGGACTCCATATCTGGGTTAAAGTATCATTGAACTTGAATATTAAAATCCACAATGCTAACTCAGAAGACATCCTCCATTTATCCTTTAAAGGGCCATTGAATGGTAGCAGAATTGACCTTTTTAATGTATATGCAAGAGGAGGCCCACCTCACCAAAACTCGGTTACAATCTCCTGTTTGGAAATGGCCTTGGCAGGTATCCCCCCCACATTCTAACATCATTTTGGGAGGGGACCTAAACTGTACATATGAACCCCTATGTGTTGAAGATCTTTTAGGGTCCCAGGAGGAAGATATTAGATACTCTGTACCCCCTCTAAATCTAACTCCCATCAAGAGGTGGACGGTGAGGGCACTGCAAATCAATGCTCTGACTATGGAGTTTAATCTACGGGCACTCAATGGGAGAACCATTTCGGACCCTAGCGGGGCAATGACTTTTAACAGATTGAATGGGCCCTCACGTATTGACTACATTATCCTAGATGTAAATTCATGGGGATATGTTGTTGACATGAAGGTCAAGCAGATGCCTGATAGTGATCATAATCCCCTCTGTGCAGATATTAGATGGGAAACTAGCGGGAACCCCAGTAATATTCCCTTAACTTCAAAAGCAGTGATGCCTACCAACTGCAATCGGAAGCTCAAATGGAATAAAGTAGCATGCCAAGAGGATACATTAGCCGGCATAGGACCTAAAGTGGCTTCAATGGTGGTAGAATTTTCCCAGCTCAACTCCGCGCTTGATCCTGTAATCAGTGTAGACCTTAGAAAATCCTATAATGAATTAATAGAAAATATAGGTTCTCATTTTAAAATAAGAGGTTCCAAGGGAGGGATAAAATGTGTACCTAAAAAAGGTAATCCATGGTTCACTAAAGAATGTAGAGTCCGAAGGAATGCAATTTCCTTAGCCTTACAAAAAAAAGATCCTGTAGCAGTAAGGCTGGCCAGACATGAATATAAAAAATCTACA
Source organism: Lissotriton vulgaris (assembly GCF_964263255.1). Lineage (NCBI taxonomy): Eukaryota > Metazoa > Chordata > Amphibia > Caudata > Salamandridae > Lissotriton > Lissotriton vulgaris. The sequence continues at coordinate 247,577,506 of NC_141697.1, forward strand.
GAATCTGCCAAACGGATTTGGGAGGAGGACCATTGGCAGGAATTAAAAAAGGCGGCTTACCTAAAAGATTCTACTACTTTTTGGGCCTTAATAAACCAACTAACTAGACGGGGCTCAGATTCCATCCCTAATACCATAACTGAACATCAATGGTTCACGCATTTTTCAAATCTTTATTGCAGCGAGGTAAGGTCAGAGCAATCCCTGATTATCCCCCTAGACCCCGAGACAGTCCCTATCCTACCTGAACCTGCTGACTATTTTATACTTTCGGAAGTCCAGTCAGCTATTAAAAGCATAACCCGTGGGAAGGCCGCAGGCCCAGATGGGCTCCCAGGCGATCTTATTCTTCATGACCCCCTCCTATGGGCCAACCTTATTCTTCATTTGATGAATTTATTGTTAAAAGGCTACCCAGTCCCAGATTCATGGAAGGGAGCGGAGGTGGTTGCAATTTATAAAAAGGGGGCGAAAGAGGACCCTGCCAACTACAGACCAATAAGTCTAATTGACGTCATCCAAAAGGTGGTTGGCAGGGTTCTTATCTCCAGAATGGGGATTTGGCTTGAAGAGGGGGACATTTACAAGCGGGTTTTAGACAAAAAATAGGTACAATGGACCAAGTATTTAGATTCATAGCGACCTATTGGAAGACTGTTTCTATTGGTAAAGGGTCGTTATACTTGGCCTTCATTGACCTTAAGACCGCATTTGATTTGGTCCCCCGGGTCAAATTGTGGCAGGTACTGCACGAAATGGGCATCCCATGTTACCTCTTGGAACTAATCAAAAGATTACATGATGGTACATACGCGAGAATCAGATGGGGGAATAAAGGTCAGCTGACAGCGAAAATACCTGTGCAGAGGGGGGTCCGCCAAGGGTGTGTGATGGCTCCGACTTTGTTCTCCCTCTTTATAAATGGGGTGGCAGACCATTTGAGGGAGGACCCAGCGGATGCCCCCACCCTGGCTGGAGAAAAAACACCTACCCTCCTCTTTGCTGATGACACTCTCCTCATGTCTAAAACCCCCTCTGGTCTTCAGAAACTTCTAGACAGGTTTAGTGGCTTTTGTAAAGATCGTGGCCTCATAATCAACACCACCAAAACCAAATTGATGGTTTTGTCTAGAAATAAAAAATTGAAGAAAATTCATACTGCATTGGATGGTACCTTATTGGAGGAGGTTAATGCATTTGATTACCTTGGGGTCAGAATAAATCGTAAGATGAACTGGGATGCTCATATTGCCAAGATGCTGCTTAACTTTAAACGGGTGACAGGAGCAATTGCTAGAGACCACCGTTTGACATCCAGCAAACCTATTAGCCCTGTCCTAGCAGTGTATGAGGGCAAGGCGCTTTCTGCTGCAACCTATGGCTCCGAACTTTGGGGGTTCGAAAGAATTACTGATTTAGCTACAGCTGAGCATAAATTTATGAGAGAGCTAGTGGGCCTCCCGGTCTCCACCCCTATTAAACCGCTACTCTATGATTTGGGACGTCGCTCCATTAAAGACATTGTCGGTCTCCGACCTTTATTATATTGGGTCCACTTAAGAAGGATGCCGGACCTTAGCCACTATGCTGCAGTCCTCGACGAACTTATTGAGTTGAATGGTTTTGGGGTGATCCCCTGGCTGAAAAATTTAAGGGACTTGGTGTTTAACATGGGACTTAAAGAAGAATGGCTATCTCAGCAGCCCCCGCCGAAAGACATTGTTAAAAAGTTGTATTGGGTGAGGATTCAAGAAAGGGACTCGTCAAACCCGAAGTGGGGTGCTTTAACTGATCAATTTTTATTACATAAGCCTATACCGAAGCTGGAGCCATTCCTTGATTTTATCACCTTACCAAGAGACAGATCTCTGTTCCTCAAAATGCGGCATGGCACCTTACCCCTGAATATCTTTACCAGCAGGTGGAAAAATTTCAAACATCACCAAATGGCATGTCCGGGGTGCCCTAATCCTACTGAAACGCTTGGGCACTTCCTGTTTGCCTGTAGAGCATACAAGGGGGCAAGGAAAAGATGGCTACGCCCAGTATGCAGAGAATTGGGGACACAGCAGTGTTCAGTGGCTCTTCGCATTTTGACAACGGACACTTCCTCGATGTTGATAATTGCCGGGGTTGCAAAATTTCTGGGAAATGCATGGCAAATACGATCTAAGCTGGTGCGATTGAGTACTGGGTAGTCATTCAAATCCTGTTAAATTGTTCGAATTAGCACTTTACCTAGCACCCTTTTTTCTTTTGCTGTGACGTACTCATTTGGGTTCCTCTCCTTTTTTACTAACCTGGAATTTTTAGAAAAACCTATTTTTTAAACAAAATTAATATTGAATACTTTTAGCAACTTTTATCCCTTTTATGATGTAATAGTTTTTAATTCAATTTATGATGTATTTACTTTTATGATACTTTGCTATCGAATAAAGTACTACAACAACAACTGCATCCGGGGGTTCGCCCGGTGTTGAGTGTGACGGCGTCATAGGTCCGGCGGGTGGGCTGGCCTCTGCGGGGGCCAGGGGTTCTGGCGCTGGGCGCGGGCCAGGCGCAGAAGGGCTTACCTTTGACGCGCCTTCGGTGCACATTCGGCGCACCCGCTGCGCGTGAATGCTGCGCGTGCGTGGGGGCGACATAAAAAGGAAGCCGGGAGGGAGGGTCAGCTGGGTGGCGGGAGCGGGTCGCCCAATGGGCTGGCGGTGGGCGGGCCGCAGGGAGGCAGCGGCGGGAAAGTCTGGTGCGGGCGGGCGGCTCAGCGGCGGCTGGGTCGCCCTTGGCGAGTGCTGGGGCACAGGAGCAAGGAGGCAGGCAGCGGGAGGAGCGAGGGGGCGACCAGGCCTAAGCAAGGCTCAATGAATACAAATCAACGAAAGTGACATACAAAAGAATACGGAAAGGGGCCGTAAAGGAATTCAGTTACTACCACCAAAGTAAGAATACTAAACAAAGAAAGACAGTAAGACAATAGGTTATTGCATGCACAGTGCAGAAAAAAAAACCTCCGGCACCAACTGAAAGTCAGTTGCCAGTTGTCTTCATTGGGCTCTAGTTTGGAATATGTGAAAATGGTATCCAACAGTGATGGAAAGTGAATTAACACCTTCGCTGCTAAGGGTTTTCCCGTCCTGCGCTGAGAATTTGGAAAGCCCATCATTTATGACGAGTTACCCTTGTCATCCGCACAGGGCAGGTAAGCTCCATGACGAGCCCAGCTCGTCATTAGCTTCGAAGGGGTTAAAAGGAGTGTTGGCTACTACCCAGACTAGAAAAAATTGTTTAATACAGGGGTAGCTCTAACTCCATTAAAAACAATAGTGCAAAGCGGACATAAACTTGGTTGTGTAAATTTGAACCAAAAAAGTCCTATAAAAGTGTAGGGGTCAACATGTTTCTGCTATAAAGAGCCAACAGTCGGCTTAGCATTCATCAGGACCAAAAAACAAACGTTGCCTCGTGGGTAACGCACGCTAAGGCGCCACTGCCACCTGGGGCGAGAAAGACAAAAGGATTACAAACTTGAATGTAACCGGTGCACAGGAACTTCCTCGTGCGTCCCCTCCAGAGCGTGAGGGATGAAGAATCTGCAATGAATCAAGAGACACAGAAAAAAAGGGGGATAGGCTACTACAACATTTCCCAATTATGGCATTTAATGTTAAGACCACAGTTATTATCAAAGAAAGTGCATGAAGGTAAACCCACCAGAAAAGCAGTGAGCAATGGTAACATGATAGTATTAAATATGTCTCACCAAGTCAAATCTCTTTGTGCGTTAAACCCATTGATATTGGTGTAACTTATGTCCAAGAGACGCTGCTGCAGAAAATTTGCAGAGAGAAATAGAGGTATAATAACTTGAAGGAATATCAACCTCGTCAAAAGCAAACTCGGTCTGTTATGAATAGTAAGCTGTGAGGGATTTCCTAAAACAAAGTTGAAAAGTAGTGCCCGTTTGAAAAAGTCATAAATACATTTAAAATACACATTCACTTATGAAAGATTCAGAAAGGAGAAAGCCTTAAGGTATTACACTCACTCTTACGTATCAGGAGTGGTCCCCATTAGGCTTGTGGCGGGGGAATATCTTCACGCCTGGACCGTCTATAAGACACAAAACCGAACGCAAAACCCGGGTCACACATCATACCAGGTTAACTCAGTTCAAAGGTCCCAAAGGGGCATGTACGGCCGGTTAAAGCAGCGACAGGGTAAACACGAAGTAAACCACACTACCGGCTCACTTACTAATATCCCGGCGACTGCCCTCCATGGAATCTACTGGGTCCACGTCCACGGCCCGAATACACTGGGTTCATGAAGAAACGCTGTCTTTTGTTACTTCTTGATCGACGCTGGTCGCGATCACGTGGTCGGAACTCAGTTACAATTTCTTAAAGGGCCAGCATTATTTGCCAGATTCCGTGTGTTTGTTCAAAACGAAACTTTATTGATTACAACAGATGTGAGGCTGCAAGTATGTCCCGCACATCATTATGAAAAGTTGCGTTCAGAAAGTCAAAATTTGTATCACAGTCCTCCATATTCGGAGGCAAATATCGGACCCTTAAGCGCTTTTAGATCTTGCTAGCTCACGTATTGGATTTGTGAATGCAAAGTGTTTGGAAGGGCAAAACCCAGCCCCACGAATAAGTATAAAGTCTCTATAGCCTAGTGCCTACGGTAGTTGCCGTTTTGTGCAATGGGCAATAGGCATAACTCACAGGGTCCCAATTTATAAACATACAACTGCCAATGCTTTGTTTGCACGTATATGTATTTGTAAATGCTTTAAAAGTTCACACAAAAGCGACAAAAAAAGTAGGCGCTTTTGCAGCTGGGGGAACACTCAAAGATCCCATGAACTCTTTAGAGGGTATCTAATACTTATTACAGACTCTCAAAAAAGGTTCTGATAGTTGTTTAATCGACCTCTCTTTCTAACAGAGATAGACTTGTTTGGAACAAACCGAAGACAGATAGTTCCATCAGTAGTAGAGATGGAAAATGTTACCGCCGCATCACTGAACCCCACGGAATGGCGTCGTTTAATCCCTGTGAGTGTGTGTTAAGACGATAAATCCATCTTTGTTCTTTTTCAATGATGCTACTTTCACTACTCTGATTCAGTTGCTCTATTATTTTCCATTTGATCTCATTAGGGCAATGGCCACATTCCAGATAATGTGCAGTCAATTTTGTGGTGCTCTTACGGCTCCTTACATTGCTCCGATGTTCGCCAATCCACAATTTTATTTTCCTCGTAGTCATCCCTACATATTTAAGATTGCAGGGACATGTAACGAGGTAAATGACGTTACTTGAATTGCAATTTGTGTGCCCTTTGAGATGCCAAATTTTGCCTTCCTCCAGATTGAGTGTCTTCGGTGCTGTGGTAAGGTGGCAAACGCTGCACCCCCCGCATGGGAAATGGCCGCAGACAGGAGGCAAACCCCATGTGGTGAGTACACTATCGTCCTGAGTTGTATCATTAGTTCTTGGACGAGTATGGACGAGTGCATCTTGTAGGCTCCTTTCGTGTTTGTAAGAAAAAAGCGTTTTTTGCCATTTTCGCCCATTACTGGTCAGAATGCGCCAGTGTTTGCCTATGCAAAGACTTGCAGCGTTGGAAATGTAGCTGTAGGTAGTCACACAGGTCAAAGGTGTTTCGGCTTCCTGGTCTTTACTGTAATCTTCCAAAAGGGCCTCCCTATTTTGATTTTTAGCCCTCTTACGGCTTTTATTTCTACGGATACGTAGATATTGACCAAAAGGTAAATTCTCCTGCAAAGGACGCGGGTGAAAGCTCGAAAAATGGAGCAGATTGTTTTTGCTGGTGGGCTTATAGTAGGTCTTAGTAGTTACGTGGTCACCTTCCCTAGTTATTATAACATCCAGAAAGACAATGGAACTTGGATGGTACTGATGGGTGAATTTCAGGTGAGGATCACATGTGTTCACCCAATCAAAAAATGCCAGGAGACTTTCCTCAGTGCCTTGCCAGATTAAAAGCACATCATCAATGTACCTCTGCCACAGGATAACATTGTAACAGAAACTTGTGCAAAGCCAATGAGCCCACATATGCCTGGATTGAGACCCATCTAGAAACTGCAGGGCTCTAGCGACTTTCCTTCGATCAGGTTGAAAAGCTGAAGCTACCTATCAAAATAGAAGTGGTGATTGTAGCTTTATTAAAGTTTAGGGGTGCTAAGGTACTGGGCCAAGATGGCTTCACACCATTATTCTGTAAGGTAATTTGCCAAACGCTAGCTACTATACTCTTATTTAACCCCTCCATTGATTCTGGCTCAATGGCAGGATTGATGCTAAAGGCTGTGTTACCAACACAAGATAAAAACTGACTCCTCTGCACGACATGCCAATTTTATTAGTAAATGTAGACAGGAAAATTATTCATTGGAATGCTTGCCACCAGGTCTAATAGACCAGGATCAATCTGGATTAATTCTTGAGCCAAACTAGTGACGACACCAAAAGACTTCTACATAGCATAGTCCACTTTATAAGAACCTGAAAGCAAGCGCTTCTCATGTCACCCAATACAGAGAAAGCGTTCTACCATGTTGACAGGCAAATTATGAGCAAAACTCTGGAAAATTTGATGTTCAGGAACTGGATGTGCTAACACTCAAATTAAATAATTAAAAGATTAATGAGAAGGATTTGGACAGTCTGAATCATCGTAAGACCTAGCATGTCTTTGTAAGACTAAGTCCTAGTGCCAGTTGATAAACACTTCACAAGCCAAGAATTGAAGTCCAAGCCACAAAGGTGTTTTCAAAATAAGGATCATTACAGAAGGCAAACAGTTAGTCGGTGTGAAATTAGAATTTTAAACGTGTCGAAATGAAGTAATGCAAGAGGATCATTACAGAAGGTCTACTTCCAAAGTAAGCAAACAGTCAAAACTAAAGAACTGTATAAATAAGTAAACTGACTAGTATAGTCTGCTCAGTTTAAACCTTCTTTGAGCATTTTCTTCATCACATGACACACAGACATGTTCAGAGTGCCTTTTGCCGCTCCAACATCCTTTTTTTAATTTATTTATTTTTATTTTATGTATTAGTTTCAAATTACACAACAATGCAACAACTACAGGTATACCGTCACATAGCTTGTTCAAGTCCTTAGTTCCAGCATTTGCATACATTATTATCGTTTATAAGTGGCAGATATATAACAGCATCAGCATATTTACCACAGTGCTTACAAGGTAACATTTCAGAATAATATCATATACAATTCTATACAGTGCGCTGCCCATCTTAAAGCTATTACTCTAATTTCGAAGTACTCTCAGGTAGTATATCCAGTCTAGTCCGGCTTAGCCTTCTACGTTTCGAGTTCTCTATACACATATCCAAATATTAACCCTCCTTCTCCAGCATTTCTAGTGATCTTAGATCCGTGTGTACTGTTACATATTGATGCAAATAACCTTTTTTTCCCCTGGTGTTTGTAATCGGGTATAATGTCAGTGGGGCCCATATATCCTGAGGACGATATGCCAGAGGTAGCAATTCCGCATACGTTGACAGTTTCTCTTGACATGTTATCAAGTCCTCCAGCCACACCTTGAATTTAGGCGCACGCCCCCTGCCTCATCTACAGGCAACTCTCCGTTTAGCCAACAATAACGCTATGGCCATGAATTTACGATGTTCGGCACGGAGTGGCTTCACATAACCCAGCAGGGCCAACAGCTGATCCGGTGCCAATGGGGTGGCAATCATAGTCTGCAAAGCATTAAAAACCTGTGTCCAGTAATCTCGAACACCTGGACAGTCCCACGACAGGTGCAGGAATCACGCACCCTCCGCAAGGCATCTGTCACAGCTGTCATTATCTCTAAGTTTATATTTGTACATTTTGGCCGGGGTGTAGTAAAGTCTGTGTAAGAACTTGTAATGTATGATCCGTAGTCTACTACTCGCGGAGACTGTTTGTAGGCAACAATCCTCCCATTGCTCATCCGTCATGGCAATTCCCAGTTCCTCCTCCCACTGTACACACCACTGTGCATCCGGAGGCTCCCTCTGTGTATGTATCATATTATATATCCGGGATACCAGTTTACTTGCCGTATCTGTGCCTTGTATGTGCTGCATGGGGGCTAGCGCCCGGGGTTCCTCTGGGAATCCAGGAGTGATCGACCTTATGCCCTGCCTTAATCTGATGTACAAAAAAACGTCCAGCGCCGTCCTCTGTGTATCTGACATCTGGTCAAGGGTACGAAATCGGCCTTCTACATACAAGTCCCCCCATTGAACAATTTGGGCCCGGCTTTTAAACTTATGAAAGACCGTTTCCTTCAGCAGCGGCATATCTGGATGATAGACTAGGGGTAGCAATGGCGAATATAGAAAAGGCACATCCAGAATGCGCCCGATTCTGCGCCAAGGCATCAGGCCTTCTATCTTTGTCCCCTATCCGTAGGAAGTGCGCCCCCTCCAATAGTACAGGGTGTGGCAGCCAGTGTTCAGCTGCTACTTACGGCATATATTTCGGTTGCTTCACCCAAAGCCATGCATAGTGGGCTTGCGCCGCAGCAAAATACAACTCAAAATCCGGTATTCCAAATCATTCTTTCCCGTACGGACGCGTCATCACCTTCCACTGTAATCTTGCTTGTTTGCCCAACCCCCCACACACACACTAAGCGGATCATCTCCAACTTAATAGTCCTTAAAGAAATGTCCGCCCGTATAATAGGGTATGTTTAAAAATAAGTAAAGCAGTTGCGAGAGTACCACCATTTTTATCAATGATTCTCGCCCCGCCATGGATAGAGGTAATGCCACCCATCGTGTAACGTTCTCTGTAATACGAGTCGCAGCCGTCCCTTAGTTCAGCCTCAGGAGCGCATCCCTATCTCTAGTGATTCTAATCCCTAGATATTTCAGGTCATAATCACACCACTCCAGGGGATAGTCCATCGAGAAGCGCCTGTAGCCTCAGCAAGCGGAAAACAACTGTACTCCCCCCCCCCCCCCCCCCCCCCCCAATTTATTTGGACTCCAGTGAGTCTTCCAAAGACTATGAACTCCAGCAGCACCGGTTTTAGGTTGTGCTGAGGATCACGCGTATATATAGGGTAATAATCATCTACATAGAGAGATATTAGTATCTGATGCTGATAACACCTAAGGGCCTTATCATTGTGATGCTGGCGTAATTTCACTGCAAGCAGTTCTACAGCAATGGAAAACAATAATGGTGAAAGAGGACACCCCTGCCGAGTCTCCCGCGTTATACTGAAAGTTTGTGAAGTATGGCCGTTAATAAGAACCTTCGCTACTGGCAAGGTGTACAGTAATTTAATCCATGACAGAAACAATGGTGGGAACCCCATTCTCAGCATCACCCCAAATATATAATCCCACTCTATAGAGTCGAAAGCCTTTGGCGTCTAAAATAATCTCAGCTAGGGGAAGGTCCGGAGACACATTGTTCAATACAGCAAAGAGCGTCCTGAGATTGTGGGACGTAGCCCTTCCGGGCACAATCCTGGTTGATCTGGCAGTATCAGGTTTGCCATCAACAGGCTTAGCCTCGTTGTGATAAGTTTGGCCAATATCTTAACATCACAGTTAAGTAGTGAGAGAGGTCTATACGAATCACAAAGTTCAGGCTCCTTCCCTGGCTTCAAAAGCGACAGTATGACAGCTTCCCTCATTGAGGGAGGTAAATGCCCCACCTCTAGCGCATCCTCCTACACTTCCCTGAGAATAGGAGCCATGAAATCAATGTATGTTTTATAGAACTCGGCAGGTATTCTGTCTGTGCCCGTTGCTTTGCCCGACTGCAAACTCATAATGGCCTCCCTCACCTCAAATGGCGCACACAGAAAGGCCCTCTGGCCATCGCTGAGCCAGCCCAACACAACGTCCCCAAGAAAATAGTATAGCTGCAAGCCCCCCGCCGTTTCGTAGTATAGAGCTTGCTATAATCCACGAAATATTACTCATGTCTCGGCACACTAGCCCCTCCGAATCCGTCACTCCTGTTATTTACCCAGAGCAGCGGGATATCTTTACTTTTTGTGCTAGTATCTTGCCAGGCCTATCGCTTTCTCCCTAATTCCTGGCTACCCAGTATTTCCCTTTAAACCTTGTCTCCCTCTGCGCTTCTTCCATTTAAGCTGAAAGCGTCTCCCTAAAGAGGGTTTGAGTAGTGCCTGCCGGGGTCTCAGCCATCTCTGATTCTAATGTTTTGAGCTCCAACTCCAGTTTCCTCAAAGTCGTCTGTATGACTCTGAGGACCCCAGCCCCTTTGGCTATGCAGTATCCTCGTATCGTTACGACGAATGCCTCCCATACAATCTCCACACTATTGACAGAATCCCTATTGTGTTTAAAAAACACGCTAATCTCCTCCCGCAGTTCCTCCTGAAACACTGTCATGTAGTATTGGTGTGTAGAGCCGCCAGGGACTGCGCGGCTCATTCAAGTCGGGAGATGAGAGTGCCATCAGTACTGGGGCATGATCCGAATAAGTTCTAGCGAGGTGTCTCGCGTCAGTCAATGCCGGTGCCAACCCTCTAGACACCAGAAAGTAATCTAACCTAGCCCAGGATTGCGCCTGCGTGTGCCCTCTGGCGTCTGCGGGTGCATATGCCGCCAGTCATCAGTCAGTAGGTAGGCCTTTTTAATCTCTCGCACCACTGACTGCGCTTTTGTGCAATGGTGCGGCGCAGCGTGGGATCTATCCATATCAGGATTATATGTGACATTGAAATCTCACCCCCCCCCCCCTCCCCCAGATAATGTGTGGAATCTATCTCATATATTTTGGCCCATAGTGTATCAAAGAACCCTGGGTCATCTGTGTTAAGTCCGTAGCAGCAGGCCAGTGTCACAGATTGGGATCCTAGACGTCCCCAAGCAATACAATATCTGCCCTCTGCAACACCGGTTGCCCCCAGTAATTGAAACGGCGCACGTGCCTTAATGAGGATTGCAGTACCCCTTGCATATGTAGAATAAGAAGAGAAAACTCTGTGGGCTGCCAATTTACTAGCAAATGTGTTCTGTGAGTTACGCGGTGAAGTGAGTCTCTTGCAACATCGCTATGTGTACATTATGCCTATCTATGTAGGAGAGTACTTGCTGCTTTTTTCGAGGATCACCCAGCCCCCTGACGTTCCATGTGATGATATGCAATTTGCCTAAGGTCGCCTCAGCCATGTTCCTCTATTGGTGGCCGTGTCTCAAACAGTGGTGGTGTGATATGTCGCCCCCCTGGTACCTCCCCTACAATCAGGGCTGAAACGTACCGCTGACACTGTAAAGCATGCTGTGCAAGAACTGTCTTATTCCCCAATGGGTACATCACATCTACAACCATATATAAACAACAATCTCCCCCAACTCTTTCCCCCCTCCTCCCACTGAAGCAAACCAATCTTGCCAGTATCCGTTACCCTTTCCCCCCATCCTCCCCCCCCCCCCCCCCCCCGCGCCCAACAAAGTCAAGGTAGTCTTTAAGTCCCTCGCACAATACGTGCTAGATTCAAATAAGGGGCTATTTCCATAGGGGGCCATCTCCAGACGGTAACACAGTCCGTCCCCCCCCCCCCCCCCCCCCCCCGAGGCCTTCCGTAGGTGGTGCCGGGGGGGGGGGGGGGGAGAAGGGCCCGGACCACTGTGCTAACAAATAATTTGAGCACTGTGAACGTCTCACCTATGCATCTCCATAGCTATCCCATATACTTGCCGTAACCAAATCCAGAGCCTCTCGTGTCCCGGTGCCGCCTTTTATGTAATGTCATTGCGGGTCATCTTCCTCTCGTGGCGGTGAGGACCTCCAGGAGCCCTCTGGGCCGCCGTCACCGTCGCGCATACGCTTCACTGATCGGAGGAAGTCCTCCGCTTGCTGGGGGTTGTAAAGAAACGCTGTTTTCCTTGATGCGTGACCCGCAATTTCGCAGGATAAAGTAGTGCATAGTCAATTTGCGCTGCTCGTAACTTTTTCTTCACTTCAATGAACTTTCGCCTCCTGTACTATGGGGGTAAAGTCCGGGTCCACAGAAAATGTATTTCCTTCATAAGTCAGGGTTTGCTTGTTTCTTGCTGCTCGAAGGGCCACATCGCGGTCTCGGTAATTCAGCAGAGTGCAATGATTGGACGTGGCACAGGTCTCGGTCCGAGGGACCTATGGGCTCTCTCCACTATGAATTGTGTGGATAACACCTCTGCCCCAACGGTCGCCAATAGTAATTTTTCAATCTAGTCCTCCATCCTGCCGGATTGGTGGACTCCGGAATACCTACCACGCGTATGATCCGCCTGCTGCGAGCTTTCAACTCCTCGTTCTTGGCAGCTATAACTCTCAGGATTTTATCCATGCGTGCGAGTTGTGCTGTATGGCTAGCGGTAGTATCATCTTTGTCAGATAAACGTCTCTCCGTTTCTTTAATCCGTTCCTCATGCGCATCCAATTTGTGTGCAATTGCGTCCATTCTAGATGACACGCGATCCACTTTGTCAACAACTGTTGCAAACCCTTGCCACATTTCTTGTAGGATATTATGCATGTCCGCCACCTGTGACGTGGCTTCCTCCTCTGCCCTCAGTCCTTCTGCAGTGTCCCTGTCATCAGACCCCTGTTTGTTCCCTTTTTTTGGGGCTGGTTCAAAATTGATCTTGGGCTGTCTGGAGTCCGGTTTGCCCATGACGCCTCCTGTCTTCTTCCGCACCAGGGTAAAGCTGCACCGCCGATGTTGGCGCTTTCCCCAGGAAATCCCAGCGTCCCCCAAGGATCAGTGGCGGTCTGGTCTCCCCGCCGCGCCTTCGCTTAGCTGCTCCGCCACACAGGAAATCACTGGAGCAGTCCCCCGCTCACGAGATATGCCGGGAGCCCTGGCTAGCCTTCATAGGTGTAGAGCGCCAAATAAAACCGCGTCACTCCGCTCCTCACTGTAAATGTCATATCTCGCAGTTACAAGTATCAGCTGCCACACGCAAAGTGCAGTGCTGTTGCCCCAAGGGCTATATAGCGCCTTCCTCTCTCTTGCTCAGGTGTCCGGAATCAGTGGTCGAAGTGGGGAAAAAAAAGTAGGGGAACTGTGGGTGGAGAATCAGGGGGCGGGAACAACCGAAGATTGAATCAGTGGGCGGAGTCAGGGGTGTGGCTAGAAATAGCAAAACATACCAATTTTTAGTACGTTTAGCATTTCACTGACCAGTTACAGCTTATAACGTTATTTAATTAAAAGAATGGATATGATTATTTGAGGTTTAATTCAGGAAAAAGCAAACACTCATAGGGAATACAGGTTTATGTAAAGCATGTGAAATATAAGCAGGAACAACATGCTACCTTAATGCTTTTACTCTCATTGTTCAGAAATCCATGATTATTTTTTGTCTCAAACACTGAGGTTATGAATACAGGGCTCCTCCTGTACACATGTGTTAAGCAGGGCTCAGAAGAGAAAGGGACTCTTCAGGAGAATCTAGACTCACAGAAACCCACAAAGGCTCCTTCATATTCATGTCAGCCAGCTGGCTGCTCAATCATAATATAGTAAAAAGAACAACTGGTGGACAGAATGCAGAGCAATATCATACATTCACCCCAGTGCAGAGAAATGGGCCTTAATCCATTGTTTATTTGCTCACATGCGATTCCAGTTTGGACCCAGCCATATGCAAATCAGTCTTGATCCTGTGCCCAATGAGAACAGTGTAGCCCGAACTGCCAGGCCAGGTCCTCCCTGGACTGGAAACAAGCATCCTAGGACCGATTTCGGGCTTTCAGCCCTCATCAGCCAGGATAGCTTGATTCCATTGGCATGGAGAGCACAGGACTCATGTCTGAGCATACCTGTCCCACTCGGGGTGACAAATGCAAAAAGAACAATTGATGGACAGAATGCAGAACAAGGTCATACATTCACCCCAGTTCAGAGATCTGGGCTTAAATCCATCATTTTTTGCTCACCATGCCATTCCAGTTTGGACCCAGCCATATGCAAATCAGTCTTGATCCTGCGCTCAATGTGAACAGTCCAGCCCGAACTGCCAGGCCATATGTATTCAAGTGTCCTTTCATTCGGGAAGTGAACACAAAGCAGTACCCACTGAACTATACACATAACATATTGCTCTTTGATATGCATGGTACATGTTCTTTGCAGCAGGCATATTACCCTTCTGCACTACCTTAGATGAGTAAAATAGCCACTAGACAAAACATGCTCCCATCTCCCTCCAGCAGGTACATTGATCACCAAAGTTATCTTGGCACTTGTATTGTTGACCGAAACCTGCTGAATATACAAATAACTTTGCAGTGTTTTTAAAACTCCTGCACTTGTACAAAACCGGTCCCCCCAAACTAAACTGGCTCCCTACCCTTCCAGTCGCCCTGGGAAACGCCTACTCCTGCCCTTTCACTGCTCCTGTCCAGTCAGTACTCCTGCTCATGCTCGATCAACACTCCTGCTTCGTCAATTCCCCCGACCCCTCCCTTCTCCTGGCCCGTCACTTCTAGTGGCCCGTCACTTCTCCTGCCCGTTACTGCTCCTGCCCTGTTCACCGCTCCTGCCCTGTTCACCGCTCCTGCCCTGTTCACCGCTCCTGCCCTGTTCACCGCTCCTGCCCTGTTCACCGCTCCTGCCCTGTTCACCGCTCCTGCCCTGTTCACCGCTCCTGCCCTGTTCACCGCTCCTGCCCTGTTCACCGCTCCTGCCCTGTTCACCGCTCCTGCCCTGTTCACCGCTCCTGCCCTGTTCACCGCTCCTGCCCCGCTCACCGCTCCTGCCCCGCTCACCGCTCCTGCCCCGCTCACCGCTCCTGCCTCGCTCACCGCTCCTGCCTCGCTCACCGCTCCTGCCCCGCTCACTGCTCCTGCCCCGTTCACTGCTCCTGCCCCGTTCACTGCTCCTGTCCATTCACTGCTCCTGTCTTTTCACCGCTCACACCCGGTTACTGCTCTAGCTCATGCCCCGTCACCTCTCCTGCCCCGTCACCTCTCCTGCCCCGTCACCTCTCCTGCCCCGTCACCTCTCCTGCCCCGTCACCTCTCCTGCCCCGTCACCTCTCCTGCCCCGTCACCTCTCCTGCCCCGTCACCTCTCCTGCCCCGTCACCTCTCCTGCCCCGTCACCTCTCCTGCCCCGTCACCTCTCCTGCCCCGTCACCTCTCCTGCCCCGTCACCTCTCCTGCCCATTCCATCACCTGCCTGTCATGTCACCTGCCCGTCACTTCTTGTGCCCGGTCACCTCTCCTGCCCTGTTGCCTCTCCTTCCACGTCTCCTCTGCCCTGTCACTTCTCCTGCCCTGTCACTTCTCCTGCCCTGTCGCTGCTCCTGCCCCGTTCACTGCTCCTGCCCCGTTCACTGCTCCTGCCCCGTTCACTGCTCCTGCCCCGTTCACTGCTCCTGCCCCGTTCATTTCTGCTGCCCCGTTCACTGCTCCTGCCCCGTTCACTGCTCCTGTCCCGTTCACTGCTCCTGTCCCGTTCACTTCTCCTGTCCTTTCACCGCTGCTCTAGCTCATGCCCCGTCACCTCTCCTGCCCTGTTTACCGCTCCTGCCCCGCTCACCGCTCTTGCCCCGTTCAATGCTCCTGCCCCGTTCAATGCTCCTGTCCTGTTCACTGCTCCTGTCCTGTTCACTGCTCCTGTCCTGTTAACTGCTCCTGCCCCGTCACCTCTCCTGCCCCGTCACCTCTCCTGCCCCGTCACCTCTCCTGCCCCGTCACCTCTCCTGCCCCGTCACCTCTCCTGCCCCGTCACCTCTCCTGCCCCGTCACCTCTCCTGCCCCGTCACCTCTCCTGCCCCGTCACCTCTCCTGCCCCGTCACCTCTCCTGCCCCGTCACCTGCCCGTCACTTCTTGTGCCCAGTCACCTCTCCTGCCCTGTTGCCTCTCCTTCCACGTCTCCTCTCCTGCCCTGTCGCTGCTCCTGCCCTATCACTGCTCCTGCCCTATCACTGCTCCTGCCCTGTTTACTGCTCCTGCCCTGTTTACTGCTCCTGCCCCGTTCACTGCTCCTGCCCCGTTCACTGCTCCTGCCCCGTTCACTGCTCCTGCCCCGTTCACTGCTCCTGCCCCGTTCACTGCTCCTGCCCCGTTCACTGCTCCTGCCCCGTTCACTGCTGCTGCCCCGTTCACTGCTGCTGCCCCGTTCATTTCTGCTGCCCCGTTCATTTCTGCTGCCCCGTTCATTTCTGCTGCCCTTTCACCGCTCACACCCGGTTACTGCTCTAGCTCATGCCCCGTCACCTCTCCTGCCCTGTTCACCACTCCTGCCCCGCTCACCGCTCCTGCCCTGTTCACCGCTCCTGCCCCACTCACCGCTCCTGCCCCACTCACCGCTCCTGCCCCGTTCACCGCTCCTGCACCGTTCACTGCTCCTGCCCCGTTCACTGCTCCTGCCCCGTTCACTGCTCCTGCCCCGTTCACTGCTCCTGCCCGGTCACCTCTCCTGCCCGGTCACCTCTCCTGCCCGGTCACCTCTCCTGCCCGGTCACCTCTCCTGCCCGGTCACCTCTCCTGCCCGGTCACCTCTCCTGCCCGGTCACCTCTCCTGCCCCGTCACCTCTCCTGCCCCGTCACATCACCTGCCTGTCATGTCACATGCCCATCACATTTTGTGCCCGGTAACCTCTCCTGCCCTGTTTCCTCTCCTTCCACATCTCCTCTCCTGCCCTGTCGCTGCTCCTGCCCTGTCGCTGCTCCTGCCCTATCACTGCTCCTGCCCTATCACTGCTCCTGCCCTATCACTGCTCCTGCCCTATCACTGCTCCTGCCCTATCACTGCTCCTGCCCCGTTTACTGCTCCTGCCCCGTTTACTGCTCCTGCCCCGTTTACTGCTCCTGCCCCGTTTACTGCTCCTGCCCCGTTTACTGCTCCTGCCCCGTTTACTGCTCCTGCCCCGTTTACTGCTCCTGCCCCGTTTACTGCTCCTGCCCCGTTTACTGCTCCTGCCCCGTTTACTGCTCCTGCCCCGTTTACTGCTCCTGCCCTATCACTGCTCCTGCCCTATCACTGCTCCTGCCCTATCACTGCTCCTGCCCCGTTTACTGCTCCTGCCCCGTTTACTGCTCCTGCCCCGTTTACTGCTCCTGCCCCGTTTACTGCTCCTGCCCCGTTTACTGCTCCTGCCCCGTTTACTGCTCCTGCCCCGTTTACTGCTCCTGCCCCGTTTACTGCTCCTGCCCCGTTTACTGCTCCTGCCCCGTTTACTGCTCCTGCCCCGTTTACTGCTCCTGCCCCGTTTACTGCTCCTGCCCCGTTTACTGCTCCTGCCCCGTTTACTGCTCCTGCCCCGTTTACTGCTCCTGCCCCGTTTACTGCTCCTGCCCCGTTTACTGCTCCTGCCCCGTTTACTGCTCCTGCCCCGTTTACTGCTCCTGCCCCGTTCACTGCTCCTGCCCGGTCACCTCTCCTGCCCGGTCACCTCTCCTGCCCGGTCACCTCTCCTGCCCGGTCACCTCTCCTGCCCCGTCACCTCTCCTGCCCCGTCACCTCTCCTGCCCCGTCACATCACCTGCCTGTCATGTCACATGCCCATCACATTTTGTGCCCGGTAACCTCTCCTGCCCTGTTTCCTCTCCTTCCACATCTCCTCTCCTGCCCTGTCGCTGCTCCTGCCCTGTCGCTGCTCCTGCCCTATCACTGCTCCTGCCCTATCACTGCTCCTGCCCTATCACTGCTCCTGCCCTATCACTGCTCCTGCCCCATCACTGCTCCTGCCCCATCACTGCTCCTGCCCCATCACTGCTCCTGCCCCGTCACCTCTCCTGCCCATCACCTCACCTGCCCGTCACATCACTTGCCCGGTCACCTCTCCTGCCCTATTGCCTCTCCTTTCACGTCGTCTCTCCTGCCCCGTCACTGCTCCTGCCCCATCACTGCTCCTGCCCCATCACTGCTCCTGCCCCATCACTGCTCCTGCCCCATCACTGCTCCTGCCCCATCACTGCTCCTGCCCCATCACTGCTCCTGCCCTTCATCATCCCCATAAGGTCACCAATCAGACTTCAGAACATTGGAATATTTTCTTAAATCACTAACAGACTCCTAAATACTGGGGTCAAACGCCGGGGCTGTCATTGCTTGAGTTGGAAAAGATTTGTCTGCACAGATGGCGTCATTATCAATGGAGCTTTGCAGGGGGGCGAATCTGTTAATACATGCAATTATTAAATCTGCCAAATCATGTGCACATGGGTCAGGAGATGGTGTAAATACTGCTTTCAAATATGAGCTTACTCGTTTGGTTATGGGTGCAAAACCACTCTTGCCCTTGGGTTTCTCAAACATCTTTGGAATGGTGTGTGTTACACCGGGGCCTGTATGGGGAGGACAACTGTCAACAGAACTAGAAGTGGCGTGAGAACTGCCCCGGTGCACCTCCGGGCCGAGATTGCCGGGAAACAGTCTGGTAGGCATTGATGAACGTTGCTTCCGCAGGTAAACACTGTGAATATCACTGCCACAAAACCCAACTAATAGCAGATTTAAATTAGCATGTAAATTTGCTGGCAGCGTCCTCACAAATGAGGTGTGATCACGGGCTCACAGCAGCCGCAGGGCCATCAGAGTAGCCGTTTTCGCAATATGCTACACTGATGGCCCTTTCAACCTCACTTTGCAGGCCCATTAGACCCAGCGGGGAATGGGAGGAGGTCGGGCGCAGTGCAGAGGCCTTCTGAATATTCACGTTGCACCACTCATGCGTGAAAAAAAAATTTACTTTTAAAGTATGGCAATTTTACAGTCCCCGGTACGCTCTTTCAAAACTAAGAAGTAGGGGAACGGACTAACATAATTTTAAGAAGTAGGGGCACGCCGTGCCCTTCCGTCCCCGCCCACTTCTAACGCTGTCCGGAATCCTCCTCACCAGCGCCAAATCCTGAAGCCCCGGTCAATACCTGAGCAGGCAGCGTGGGGGGAGGGAGGGGGGCCCTAATGCAGCCTACTTTTCTTGTCCCCAGCCCCACAGGGCCGCACTCTCAGCACTCTATGGCTACAGGCAGTTCGCAGAAGTCTCCTGGCTTTGCAGCAATCCAATATGCCCTGAGTGAGAAGGATGGAGGGGGGAGGGGAGGGGAGGGGAGGGGATCACGCTCCGATCCGATCCATGCTGCCCTCAGCTCCAGCACACGCTTTCACTGTGCTGCCCCTGGCTGATGCGGGTGTGTCTGCTGTTCCGGCCCCCGTCTCTTGAGGCCGTCCCGCACCCTGCACGGCGTGGCCCAGCAGCCGCCAGTGGATCCCAGGCCTTGCCTGATGAGGCACACCCCGACAGGCCTCTGCTCTCGTACCGCACTCCCCACGGTCAGGATTTCAGGCGGCCGGCGTGGAGGCAAGCAAGCTCCGATCGGGCCAATTATTTTCAGCAAGGGTAGTGTACCACCTACCCTGCCAGTCGGCAAAGTTTCGTCACCTCTCCCTCCAATTGAACAGGATAATTGCAGGATCGACGGTCCGGGCAGCAGGAGCCTCACAAAAGTGCGGCCATGCTGCGTGTGCGCCCTCTAGCGCCCCCGCCCCTCCAACATCTTTGCATTTAATCTGATTGATGCGGCGGGCATGCCTTTACATTCCTTGGGTTAAAACCTTGAAACAGCTTGCCAATTTAGCTTCTTTGTATTGAAGATCATCTTGCATTAAGCAGTGTTCAGAACACCTTTTATTCTGTTAACCAGTTAATCAGAACTGGGTTCTCTTTTGTGATCCTTTGATTCTTTCCTTCTTTCTTGAGTAATTGTTTTTCAGTGGTGTCTTAGTAGCCCAGTCCTGCTGGAGTGAGACCCGTGGTCGTTACTTCGTTTTTGGATATCAGACTGCTCGTCTTTATCCTATTGCGACCCTGTCCTTGAGGCGATCGTGGGCTACTTATTAACTAACTCCAGTCAATAACTCATCCGTTCTTGGCGAGATGGAAATAGATTCGTAACCATTACTAAGCTTTTACCGGATTGTGCCGCAATGTCAGTGAAAATCTCCAGGGGCGTTATATACTGGCGACTCTTTCAATAAAGTTGACGTCTGATGAGACTTCTATTCTTTGAACAATCAGTTTTGAGCATCCTCCATGACGGTTGGAGGTTTGCAGAACACTTGACTCGTTGCCCTGAAGTCCTATATTAGGACGAAAGCGTTGGCTGTACTGGTCTTATTTTTGCTACACAACATGAAAATGGAATAAAGAAACCAAACTGAAGAACTTTGCTTTTGTCATATATCGGAATCAAACTGTTCATTGAGTACATCTGATATAAGTATTGAATGGTGCACCTCTGCTTCTTTCTATTTTAAATCTATGAATGAGTGGTAGCCTCACCCCACCGTCATCCCTGGAGTGCGAAAGTTGCGCCACCGAGAGTCGCGCTTTCTTGTTACCCCCAGATGAAATTATTTAAAGCCAGCTGCAGAGACCGCATGGTGCCAGGTGGCGGAGTCAAAGGAATGGTCTGGAATACATACAAGATGCGAGGCAATAGCGTCATCTTTACCGCAGCAATCTGCCTGGACCACAATAGCGTGTGTTTCGCCCACCCTTCCATGGCTCTTCGTGTCTGCACCACTAGAGCCGCATAATTCACTTCCAGCGTGTGTGGGATCGAGGGGGTCAGGAGGATACCCTGGTAGGGAACTGGGTCATGTGACCAGTGCAAGGGGAGAGACCGTTGGAGGGCCTCAGCCTGTATTTGTGGTAGGAACAGGCTAAGGACCTAAGTTTTGCTATGGTTTACTTTAAAGCCCGAAATCTGGCCAACAGCTTCAAGTTCGTCTACCAATGTGGGAAGGGAGGCAAGTGGCTGCGCGAGGGAGAGCATGATATCATCGGCATACAGGCTGTCCTTGTGGTGGTCACCCCCGAATTTGAGGCCCTGAATGCCCGGATGGTCCCGGACTTTCTGTGCGAGGGGTTCCATGTGAAGGGCAAATAAAAGGGGCGAGAGGGGGCACCCTTGCCTAGTGCCCTGTGAAATTTTAAAAGAAGCAGAGGAGACCCAATTGACCCGCACAAACTCCAGAGGAGCCAGATATATGCACTGTATCCAAGCGAGAAAACTTCGGAGGACGTTTAACAGGTATGGCCAGCATTCTCTGTTGAACGCTTTCTCTGCGTCAACCGAAAAGAGCACTGCGCTGACCTTCGAGCGGTGGACACTATCAGTGATATGTAGGAGGCGCTTGGTGTTATCTCTTCCATGCCGAATGGAGATTAATCCTGCTTGGTCAAGATCGATGAGGCAAGCCATGAGAGGATTCAGCCATGCAGCAAGGATGCCAGTGAACAATTTTGCATCGATGTTGAGTAGCAAAATTGGGCGGTACGAACTGCAGTGGCTTGGATCCTTATTAGGCTTAAGCACAGAGATTGCTGCCTCTCCCATCGAGTCCGTCATCGCCCCACTATCTTGGAAGGAATTAAACAGACAAGTGAGGAAGGGAGCCAGCTCATGACAGAATGGTTTTATAAAAAATGGCTGGGTAGCGTCTGGACCAGGCGATTTATCTAGCTTCAGTTTAGCAATGGCGGAGATGACTTCTTCCAGTTGAATAGGAGCCTCGAGAGGGTCTGCTTCCGCCTTCGTGAGGCGGGTGAATTGGCTAGTCGTTGGGTAGTCCTGGGTCTCGGGAACGTCCTGATGGTCGGGGCTATAGAGAGTGTGATAGAAACATCGAAATTCTTTAACAATCTGCGAATCCAAATGGAGTTCCTCTCCCATAGAGCTTCTGAGGCAAGGGATGGACCCTGCAACCGCCCTAGCACGCAGCTTTTGTGCTAGCACTTTCTCGCATTTGTCACCTCCCAAATAGAACTTGTGCCATAGGCGGATTAGGGCGTATTCGGCCCTATCAAGGTCGAGACGTTTAAGGAGGGTTTGTTTCTTTTCCATCTCGCGCTGAACCTGAGGGGCCCGGTACGCTTGTGTATTGCTTCCAATTCTGCCAACTCCTGTTCAAGAGGTAAGCAAACCTCTTTCCACCTGCGTGCCTCAGCTGATGAGATGGCCATAAACTCCCACGTATGACCGCTTTGAGTGCGTCCTATACCATTGCCAGGGAGGTCGCTCCGTTGTCATTAAGTTGTAGGTAGTCCGTAATCTTGGAATGCACCTCCTTCACCACAACAGTGGAGTGTAGAAGACCCACTCGTAACCACCATCGAGCAGGGCATACCAAATCCCCTCAGGTTGCCGGGTGAGGGAAACATGTGCATCATCCGATAGGGAGCGCACAGCAATTGAGGCAACTTGTACCCTAGGGAGGAGTGCATTAGAAACCAGGAGCATGTCTAATCTTGCATAAGTTTTGTGTGCTGCCGAGTAGTAGGTATAGTCTCGCATGTCGAAGGCGCCAAACATCATGGAGGCCGTTCTCAGCCAGCCAGCGCTTACTCTCGGAAGAGAGGCCCCAACCTGTGTGTAGCGTTGCCCTGATCGGTCCCACTCGTTATCCATCACTAGATTGAAGTCCCCACCCACCACTAAGGCTAGTCCCTCCATAAGATGCCTGCGGAAGTAAGGCCTCTTGCTGTGCATTGTAAGCGTATATGTTAAGTAGAGTGAAAATAGTGGAGCCCCATTGCATCCTAAGAGCAAAAACCCTCCCCTTGGACTCGTAGAAGGTAGATAAGACCTTACCCTCAAATTTAACCCCTAGCAAAACGGCCACCCCATTCTTTTTTGCCATCCCAGAGGTCCAAAATTGGCGCGGAAAGCATCAGGATTGCATGCAGGCAGTGTCCTTAGCCAGTAAATGAGAGGATCGCAGTGCGCTTAGTGGGGTGATTCAGGCCTCGGACAATGAGGCTAAAGTTTTTGAGGCCTCTAGGCATAGGCGGCGGTGGGGAGCATGTTAACGAAACGCTGAGAACTCTGGGAGCGCTTCACAAGAGGCGAGCTGGAGCATGCAAGGGCACATACGGGGGCAGTGGTCGCATTTCAAGATATGAAAGATCCCCAAAGAACAAAATCCCCAACATGAACACAACAGAATGTTTACAACCCAAGAGGGCACAGACCCAGAATAGAACCATGAGTTGATCCATAATCAGACAAAGCGCTATGTGTCAAAGGCGTGGGACAGTATAAAAAAGGGCAAGAGACCAAAGTTTGTCTGGTGGAAAATATCGGGGGAGGGAAACGGGACATTGATGAAATGTCTTCGAACAAAATACGAGGCGGCGTACGAGCCACAAAGTGGATTCCAGGGAGTCTGAAAATGCGAGCCACTCCTGGGCTCCTCCTGCTCCTCAATGGTTACTGCCATCCCCTCAATGTAAGTGGGGGTGGTTCACGGGGTGCACGGGCGATCTTGGGTCTGTGAAAGGGTGGAGAGCAAAGCGTCTCTCTTTCGCCATCTATTCCGGGCCTGGTTTTGTGGAGGCTGATGGTTTGCCAACCGTCTGCCATCGGGGAAGTTTCTTCCTGTGGTGTTTTAAGGGGCTGTCCTTTGTCGCCGGGTTCACATCCGCATCAATTCCTAGGAGATCCATAGTATTGGTGGGGGAACGCATCTGCCTCAGCTTTCCTTGGTGCCTTAAGATGATGTGGAATGGCTGGCCTCAAGAATACCGTATCCCTTTGTCCCGGAGATAGGACGTGGCGACTCCGAATTCTCTCGCTTAGCTAGAGTCGACACTTCCAGGTTCTGGAAGAGGGCCGGTGTAGGCCCTCTAAACTGAATTGTTGGGCCGCTCTAGCCATATGCAAGATCTGCTCCTTAAGCTGAAAGTTATGCACACAAACCAACACATCGGGCGAGGGGGGGGGGGGGGTGGGGGGGGGTGTTTTCTGCCCCTGGTTAGGCCCACTCGTGAACGCGGTCCATCTGTATCTTTTGTGCGCAATCTTCACCCAAAATTTGCTGGAAGAGGGACAGGACATAATCTTGCAGGTCATCGCCTTCTGCCTTCCAGGGCACCACGCGGATGTTATTGCTCTATGACTGGTTTTCAAGATCCTCCGCGTGGGCCTGGAGGTCCAGATTTTGGTCCCGTAGACTGAGGACCTCCTGCTGAAGTTGGTGCAGATCATCCTCTCTCGCCAGTTCGTGCTCCTCCAGTGCAGCCACTCTTTCACTAACCTCGGCGCACCTCCGTGGGGTCGGACCCGAGCTGCCCTTTCAGCTCTAAGATGTCTTCCTTGATGACCGAGAACAGCTCCAGCATGAAGGCCTCCGTGGCTGGGCTATCTGCCTCGTCAGTTGAGTCTGTGTGCCCCTGATCCTTAGATGCTCCTTGATATGCTTCAGAGCCCCCAGGCTGCTTGAGCAATAGTTCCTTGAGGGACTTTTCCCTTCGTGCTCTAGCTGAGACCATCTCTGCACACTGAGGCATAGAATGCGAGTGGAGAATGTTCGCAGGCCAGAAGTCGCACCGCAACCCCTATTACGGAGCTGTGCCCGTGATCTAGGTGTGGTCTTGAGTTAACACCGTGCCGGGCGTGTGGGGGTGGTCAAGTCTTGTTATCTCCTTAGAAGGCCATGATGTCACTATTGGTGGTGCCCGTCACAGAAGCACCCCGCACTGTGGATCAAAGTGCCAGGGCAAGCGTTGTATGGGGTGATGTTAGGGGCCTGTAGCAGCACCCAAGGGATCCCTCTCCTCCGTCCGATAAGGGTCCTGAGTGTTGCCTTGCGAGGGAAGCTGACCAGGGCACAGAGCCCCCCGGCCACACAGCTGCGAATATCGGGCGGGAGGGAAGCACCGACCCCTCCAGAGGCTATCTTGCAATGTTCTAAGGCCTCCAGGTTCGACGTCGGAATTTTGCGTGGGCGCATCAACCGGTCCCAACATCCAGCGCCCCAGCTCTATGCGGGTCACCAAAAAGCAGCCAGGCGCTGGAAGGGAGAAATAAGCAAATTCACACACACCTACCCCATTAACCTGTGTTATGTTGGTCTGTTCAATTTTGAGGTGGTTACATTACCTCATGCATTCGTTTTAGATTTAAAATATGTATTTTTGTATGTATATTTTTGCCATGTCTAATGTGGCTATTATGATGGCAGTATAACATTGTCTTTCTTTGTTCTGATCTTTATTGGGGAAAAAATGATTTTTTTTCCCAATCTACGCACTGTGTTCTTATGAGCTTTATTGAAATCAATGGAGTAGCACTGAAGTATAAATATTGGTAAAGGCCTTCCGCTATCAGTAGTCCACTGCACTAAATTACAAACTAGGACTCCATTTCAGAGCACTGAAAGAGATAGACTGAGTCTGACAGTGAATGAAGATGAAGCTTCGCCTTCCCTTTACTAGGTGCTCTGTTGTGTCTCATGCAGTGGTTGTAATAAGGAGGGGGAAGCCACCTCTGCCCATGACGCGGTGTTTTGTTAAAAGCCGTATTGAATGAACTTGGCAGAGCATAGAGTGAGGCAGGCGCTTGCCCTGTCTTCCCTCAACCCTGTTAATTTCGAAAGTAATTTGCTGCTGGTGTTATACATAGTTGTTAATGGGCACTGGGAGCTGTGGGAAAAGAGGGAGACATTGTAAACTTCTTACCACTTTTTATCCAGCTGCCGCAGGTTATGCAGATATTATATGGCACAGACCTGGCCACTCGCAGCTCACAGAGCATCATACAACATTCTCAATCTTTGTTTGTACTCCTGAGAGAAGAGGCATTGGTAAAGATAAGTTTATCATGTTTTGTTCTTGGTAGGTAGACCTTTTTCACATCCCTTCAGCAAAGGCGGGGATAGTGTGAGTTATGCTGTCCAACAATCAATAATTTATTAATGAAAAGTATATAATACCTAAACATTCAGATTTTCATCAGTTCCCATTGTTAGCTGCACTTTGAAGCTATTTACACGTTAATGGCTGTACTTGAACAGATTAGTTACTTGTTATATATCTTGCACACACTCATGCATATAAAATATAATATATACATATATTATCACCCCCACCCAAAATCTCGATTACTTGCAGACACATGGTTTGATTTTGGATCTTGAGACGAACTACATTTATATAGAACCTAATAATCAAGATTCTCTAGGCATTGCTCAGCATAACACTAGGTTATAACCATATGAAACCATACGGCTTTTCCACTCCTCTCAGGCAGTGCCTCTACATTCTAGCCCTTAAAATGCAGTGGAACAAGTATGAGGAGGTATCTGCCTTGGCACTTCCCATCGCTCAGAGCAGCCGTAGGGCTCATTGTGTACTGACACAAACCACCTGCACCCAAGAATCCAATGCAAATAAGATGTTTCACGCTGGATTGGTCAAAGCCCGATAGTGCCTCTATTTACCTACTACTTCTCGCATTCAAAGTTTGTTTAGATGTGGAAGTGCATTATTGTTTGTACTACGTTATTCCTCAAAAGTGATCCTGGTTTTCTTTTTTTTTTGTATTTCAGCAATACCGCTAAATTCTTGAGAGCCTTCCACTTATATCCACTGCTGGTAATTTTTTTATTTTTATTATCTTCGGGGTCAAAAGGCAATCTTAATAGCTCATCTCCTGAAGTATGTGAGGTAAGAATTCTTTCTGTTGCAGATTAACAATCCAAATGTGGTCGTTTTGAGTCATCTGAATGACAATTAGGAGATCTGGCAACTTTTGTGGCAGGCTTCACTGTCCCTTAATTACTGTAGTCCATTTGTTCTCACAGTATTTAACTATGCTCGGTCACGAGACCTCCACTGCAGACTTAAATGTTGTATGCTGCTGGGATAGTGTGTGCATGTATGATATCTCTTAACCCTACTCTCACATAGGTGCTCCTTCAAACATCTTGCACGAATATCCGTCAATATCGCAAATACCTTTACCCTGCGAGCATTACAGCACGTTGACCGTTACATCATATTGTAATACCACATAGGGCTTTACCATGCAATTGTAAATTTATAAAATGTGTATATATACACTTACATACGTATATATATATATATATATATATATATATATATATATATATATATATATATATATATATATATATATATATATATATATATATATATATATATATATTATATGTATGTATTTACAAAAAAGGTAACTGGGACATTGTAGTTAGGAAATAGAATTTTTAAAACTTAGAAATTCACAAAAAAAAGTAAAGGTTACAGGTACTCTATAGTTGGGCTCAGATTTTACTCGTACAAAACCATTGAAATTCAGCAGTTATAGTTACCTGAGCTAACTATAACATTCGCCCCCACAATGTGCAGCTTATGACCACACATCACATCACTCATGACATGGTCAGTGACTTCACTGAAATCTCAAATTACATCACTCATGACATCAACCAGTGAGTGCGTCTCAAAAACGTTTCTCAGACTTAAAAGATATATACTAAGCTACGGCAGAAGTTAAATTACTATTCTTCTTGTACTGCTAATGAGTGATACGGTTTCTAACATATGGCATCTGCGTGGCTGTGTGACTATCCGTGTGAGTGGCTGTATGGGTGTGTGACTGGGTGTGTAAATGGCTGTTTGAGAAGCTGTGGGGTGAGTGAATGGCTGTATGGGTGTGAGATTGGTTTTGTGAGGGGCTGGATCGGTGACTGGGTGGCTGTGTGAGTAGCTCTATGGGTGAATGCGTGGCCGTCTAAATTGGTGTATGGGTAAGTGACTGAGTGAGTGTATGGGTAAGTGAGTGGGCGTGTGAATAGCTGTATTCAGTCAGTGCCTGTATGAGCGACTGTATAAGTGAATGACTTGGCGTGTTAGTGCTTGTTTCGGTGTGTAAATAGGTTTATAAGTGGTTTTGTGAAAGAGTGAATGTATGGGTGAGTGAGTAGCTCTGTTACTATCTGTATGGGTGGGTGAGTGACTGTATGGGCGAGTGAGTGGTTGTGAGTGGCTGTATGAGTGAGCGAGTGCCTCTGTGTCAGTAGGTGTATGAGTCTGTGAATGAGTATGTTTTTGATTGTATGGTTGTGAGTGGGTATATGAGGGGTATGGGTGTGTGAGTGGTTCTATGGGTGATGTATTTTGAGAAGTCATTAGTGATGTCACTGACCATGTCATGAGTGTCGTAATATGTGTGGTCATAAGCAGTGCATTGCAAGGGCGTAAGTTATAGTTAGCTGAGCTAAAAGGGGGCAGGGCCTCTGAGTACTCAGCAGTCCTGCTGTGTGGGACTTGCTGGTGGTAACTTGAGGGTTTCTTGGCCCTCAAGGACCCTTGGCATCCAGGTGTACTTCATCTACCACCAGGAGTTGCCTTTGCAGAGTGTTGGAGAAAGGAGGCGGTCCTCCGAGCTCTCAGCAGTACCTCTGTGTGGGACTTACTGGTGGTAACAAAAGGGTTTCCTGGCCCCCCAAGGACCCTCCGCATTCAAGGGGACTTTATCCTCCAGTGAGAAGGGGGCCAGGAGGCACGTTTGCAGAGTGGTGGAAAAGAGGGCGAGGCCTCTGATGAGCTCTGTTAGGCTGTCATCTTATTCCTCTTGGAAGAGTATGCACTGCCAGTACTTTCAAAAGCACATGCCAGACTCTAAATGCAGGAGGCACAAAGGTGTGTATACCAGGGGATAAACACAGTCACTCGTTTTATCTCCTTTTCTTTAAACAAAAAGAATGCCCCGTATATGTAGCGTTTTTGTAAATCAATAATAGTCATTTTGTAAATGTTGGCATATGTAAACAAGGCAACACAGCGGGGACTGTGAGGATTGCTGTCAAGCTCAAGCTGTCTTCATCCAGAAATCAGTGATAACATGAATCCTCCTATAGAGAAGACACTGAGACTACAAATAGGTGAATCTCCACCAAACAAGGGTGCTTCCTCTTAACTGTGTGAAGCAAGTGCTTCTCTGTTTGTTGGAAATATCCTCATTTTCTTTGGTATCAACAATGCAGCCTAAAATGGACTGGAACGCACTGAAGGCCCTTTTGGTAAGCTGTTAATCAGTAGACTCCTCTTGCTGGGTAATCGGGAGCCCACCCAGAACACCCAATGTGCAATGTTGGGAACCGCAAGAGCCTTAATACCCACAAGATCCCTGGCATTGCTCCCACACGTAATTAACTGACAAACATGCAACTTCCTATAACAATCCTTTCATCTGCTTCCCTGGAAAAACAGATTAAAGGTCTGCTCCCAGCTAGTGGGAGCAGTTTTCCTGCTCCCACCAGTTGGGAGCGGACTTACTGTATGCTGTCGCTTGTTGGGAGCTCTCATAGCTCCTGCCAAGCGAGAGCAAAAAGCTATGTCCTGGGCCATAGAAAGCCAGCTCTGGGGTGTTATCTGTCCCCAGGGCCATTAATAGTTCCTTTTTGTTTGAAGGGCTTGCCCTAGGGAGGTAATGGTTCCTTGGGATGAATACGGCCAGGGCAAGGGGGGCTTATATTTTTGGCCCTGGGGAGGTGGTGGTCCCCTGGGTCCTACTGGGTCTCCAATATGTTAATAAAGCCCGGGACAGGTGGGGGTCCTCAGGCCTCTTAAGAGCAGCAGGAAGGTGCGCTGCGTGTGCCCCCACCTCCCTATTGTAAAGTATGCTGCCCCTCGGGACCTGTCCCACCTGGGGGCTTAAATAAAAACCAGCGGGGAGATCAAATTTTTTTTTGTTTACCACAAATTTGTGAACATTTACGATTGTGCAGAAAAAATAATAATTAAAAAAAATAATTTTTTCCTTTGGTGGGGTTTCTGGGACACCCCAGCGCCAAGGCTAGGGCGTCCGGGTATTCCTACCCTGCCACCTTTTTGTTTATTGTTTCACTTTTTTTAGGACTCTGCTGAGTCCCAAACTTTGTGCCAACACTTCTTGGTTAAAGTGTTAGTGGCCAGCCTGGTTGAAGTGTAGACAGCCAATCAGATCTTAGCACTAGCTCGGGAGGATTCGCAGAGCATCTGCGTCCCTAGATATACACATTTGGATTTTCTTCAATATCTTCCAAACTACTGAACGTCTTTACACCAAATAACAAAAAGGGGGCCTTATGGACCAAGAGCTATCTTTCTGCTAAATTTGGTGTAATTCCATCCAGCGCTTTAGGCTGTAGCCATGTCTAAATTCTATATGGGAATTAATATGGGAAACTCACTCCTTTTTTAAATCTCAACCACATACAAAACTCACCGGGTCAAAACAGCTTGATTCACAATGACCCAAGTTTCCAAAAGAACGCTGCTAGTTAAAGACTCAGCCAGTAAACATAGGTCCTCTTTCAGTTATTTGATTATTCGTGGTACTTGAAAAAACGCTCCGGTCTTCATTTACTTGCAACCCGACCGAAACGGCGTTTTAAAGCAATCAGCCGGCTCACGCATAACGTGCGTTATGCATGAATGAGCCGGCTGATTGCTTCGAAACTTGGGTCATTGTGAATCAAGCTGTTTTGACCCGGTGAGTTTTGTATGTGGTTTCCATTGCTTTTGGAATTAACTTTCCGGTGAACATCTCTCGTCATTGATGGACTGAGCAACCTTTGTATTTATTTTGATGATTGAAGCACATCATTTACTGGTGGCAAACCTCCTTATGTTGGGGCGCTGTCCTACTATAATTTAGGTTTTCTCCCACCACCCCGTCCTGAGGAAGACACGTAGCTGAGGTGTTGATCCACCCACCAACGCACAAGGGTCGAAACCTCGACTAACCCCCCCCCCCCCCCCCCTTCCCACCCCCAAAATTGCTACGCCTGAACCCTAATCCCTTTCTTTCCTGTTCCCCGTATCCCCAGAATGATGCCATTTTTAGAATCATCTCATTAAATACGTTGTTCAGGCTCATATGTAGGGAATTGTACCTCATTTTGAAATTATTGGATTTTCCTTCTAATTCATTTTTCTATTCTTTCACTTGAGCACAAACCTTTTTTCACTCTTTATTATACCTGGCAGCATCCCGTTGCGTTTTTTGAAAACTGTTTTTATTGATATGTATATATTAATGTAAAATAAATCGCAAACAGAACAGCAGTTTATGCATTATTGATGGCTACACCTTTTGATTTTGTGTACAGAAATTTATTTGGCAATCTTTGATGTTTTTCTATTTCAGAATTAAGTCCTAGGAATTATAAAAAAAAACGTTTTGATTCATTAGCAGTGTATAACTGTAGGTCTAGGACCAATCGTTTATTATACTATTTGATACCCAGGTCCTGTGGCCGTGCTGGGTGATACCCCATTTTCTTAACAATAAGACTTACCTGCACATTTTTGGGGGAACATTTCGCAAAGGTTCTTTAAACAGCACTAAAGTTATAGGCAAATTGAAAATGCTTTTCCTATGGAAACTAGGTCCTAACTTTAACTACTTACTAGCAACCGCCAGTATGTAAAAAAAAAAATATATATATATTAATATATATCTACTACCCTTTTACCTGAAACCCTCACTATCCCTAATGCTTAACCATCCCTAAACCTCCAGGATTGACTTGGAGCGCAGGAAACGGCTGGAATACACGTGATGTATATTTATTGTCCTATGTAGGCATTGACTGTGCACCAGATTGTCCAGGAGGGTGGGTCGCAGGAGGAGGGTCCTTATGATGTGGGGAAATAAATGAGTGCCCAGGTGGGACTGTTTGGGAGGAGGGGAGTATGTTCAAAGTTTGTGGGTTGGAGGCCTGTACTTTTTTAGTAATTGCACTATTCAGGGGTATTAGGACAGGATGTGGCGGCTATTATGTTGAAGTGGGGGCTCGACGGGAGCCCTCAAGTTGCGGGACTAGGTAGCAGTACGCACCCCCTAGGTTTTCGTTTGAAGGGCTACAGGTGCTCTGCTTGTTGGGGGATGTCTGGTCACGTTGGCCGGCGTAGCAGGGTGGTGGTGGGGGGGGGGGGTAGTTCTAGGGTTTGGGGGGCAAAGGTTTTTTTTAATGTGTTTTTCTCTTTTTTCTTCTTCTGTGATGTATTAGTTTTGGCTCCAAAGGCACTATTAGTAGGCAAGCGAGAAGGGGAGGGATGGGGGAGGAGGCACTCGTCTCCTCGGAGGTTCGTGTTAATTGTCTACAATGCATACACCACACGCACGACAAATCAGTATTTTGTCATGGAACGTTAACGGCCTGCAAAACAAGATAAAGCGCACCATGGTGCTCCAATACCTACACAGACACGCACCAGACATTGTCCTACTCCAGGAAACGCACCTACTTGGGAACCATTGTAAGGCCCTTAATAGATTTGGCTATACACTGCGGGAACATGCCGGTTTTACCACAGGCTCAAGGGGGGTGGGGATACTCACTAAGAACTCCCTACCGCTGATAATGGGGAAACAGTGGTTGGTCCCCTTAGGGCGCTACGCGGTGCTGACGGCTCAGTGGGAGGGCAAGACAGTTAACCTATGTTCTCTGTACATCCCTGCTAAGCTACACAACACCACTCTCCCCGACATTGGGAAATTACTGCTGGAGATGACATCAGGATCCTGATCCTAGGGGGCGACATGATGATCCTGATCCTAGGGGGCGACATGAATGCAGTAATGGAGAGGGACTTGGATAGGTGACAGAATCAGCCTGCCAGGGGAGGGATTTGTCACTTCCGGGACTTTGTACATGCTATGGGCCTGGTGGATCTTTGGAGGGCACACAGTTCCCTGGTTCGGCAATACACATACATATTGGCGGCTCACGGCTCAGGGTTGATCATTTATTCACACAGGTGGGTTGCATGCGTCTGTTCCAGGGTGGGTGTCATAGGGCCAGAGGGATATCTGACCATTCCCCAGTCGGAGTACAGCTGCGAGGTCCAGAGCGAGAATGGACTAACACCCCCCCCCCCCCCCCCCCCCCACCCCACCACGACTTCATACGTTTTTATTTAAAGATCAGGAGTTCCAGGATGTGTTCAGGGAGTGGGTAGACCAATATTTAGCTGATTAGGTAGGCTCTGTCAGCTCGCATGGAATAGTGTGGGAGATGTAAAAAACCGTGGCCAGAGATTCTGTGGAGGCGGAGGTGGGAAAATGCTGCAAGGACCTATTTGCGCAAATTGACAAACTAGAACGGGAACTGCAGGCCCTAGAAGAAGTGGGTGATGGGACTCCTGATCAGGACAGACTGCATAGGAGGCAGCTCTTAGAAAAAGAGATAACAAGACTTGCTTACTGACCAGGCGCACTCACGCGCCCTCGCCGTCCAGAGACTGGTGTATGACTTAGGGGATTAGGCCAACAAAATGGTAGCCTGGCTGGAGAAATGGGATCGGGAACGTAACTGGGTACCAGGGATTACACGGTCAGACTGGTCTGTGCAGGCCACAGGCAAGGAAATAGCGGAAGAATTTGCATGGTCTTATGAGACAGTTTATAAGTCGCACACTGCCCGGCGAGAGCAGGAGTGCCGGGAATTTCTGGCCCCCTTGCAGCTACCTGCTCTGGAATAGGCAGACAGAGACATCCTGGAGTCCGCGATAACGGTTAACGAGGTAGACACCATGGGAGACATGCAGGCGGGGAAGGCGCCAGGGCCCAACGGGTTTCCGGTTGAAGCATTTGGGTGGGTATCGGGTCGACTCGCACCCAAGATGCTGAATGTGTTTAATGAAGCCAATTAGGTAGGGAAACTCCCCAAGGATCTGCGGTCGGCAACGATCGTGGTAATCCATAAAGCCGGTAAGGCGCAGGATCTGTGCAGTTCCTACAGACCCATATCCCTGATTAATTTTGAGACGAAGGTGCTTGGTAAGATCCTGACCACAAGACTAGGGGCAGTTATCCAATCACAGATCCACCCGGACCAGTCGGGCTTTATGCCCCACAGGTGCACGCGCTTAAATCTAAGGCGCCTGTTCGGGGTTTTACAGGAGGTATCTGCGAGACCTGAGGTGCCGGCAGCCCTATTATCCCTCGATGTCCATATGGCATTTGACAGTATGGAATGGCAGTATATATACGCAGTTCTGGAGAAAATGGGCTTCGGAGACCATTTTCGAGCATGGGTACGGCTGCTGTACACTGAACCGCTCGCAAAAGTCCGGGTCAATGGAGTGATGTCAAGGGAGTTCCACCTGAGCCGGGGCACGCATCAGGGTTGCCCCCTTTCTGCCACCCTGTTCGCGTTCGCGCTAAAGCAGTTGGTGCACTGGGTTCGAACAGACCCCATGGGGCATAGACCTGGGAGGGGTTTGGGAGGAGTGCATCTCGTACGCCGACAACATCCTCCTGTATGTTCAGAGGCCGGCTGCTTCCATTCAGAGACTGATGGAAATTCTGCGCGAGTTTGGTACCTACCCCGTATACCGTATAAATTGGGACAAGACCCTGGGACAGGTCCTAGTGGGGCCGCAGCCGTCGGCAGACTGTTGTGGCTTGGCCTGGAAGGAAGTATTCAGATACTTGGGAATCTGGATCACACAGTCTGACTCTGAGTTCTTGCGCCTGAATGTGTCGGCGCAACTGGATCAACTCCGCGGAGACGTGGAGCACCGGAGGTCCCTCCCGCTCTCCTTGATGGGGCGTGCCATTTTATTTAAAATGATGGCACTCCCCCGCCTACTCTATGCCCTACAGAATACACACTTCCCGATCCCAGAACAGATTTTCAGGACGATTGAATCGGAGCAGCGTTCCCTGCTTTGGAGTGGTGGGTGTCCGAGAATAGCTCTTAAACTGCAGAGGGGGCCCTACGAGGGAGGAATTAGCTGTGCTGGATGTCCACCTATATTACTGGGCGATGCAGTTGATTAATATCAATGGATGGGTCTTTGCCCCGTTGGAAGAACTAGCCTACAGGGTATATAGGTTAGCCTTTGGTAGCGGTACCTACTTAGCGGCCCTCAATACTAGGGGTAGGCGCGGTCGACCTCTACCTCCCCAAACGGCAGCGGTGGTTGGAGTGTGGAAACTGGCAACAAAATTGCTAGGATGGGAGGCAAAGCTTACGGAATAGACTCCTCTGTGGGCCGAGACATTCCTACCGGCAGTGGCGAAATTACAGGGTCTGCGTCAGTGGAGCCTGATTGGTATTGATGTGCTGGGAGATGTTTGGAAACGGGGGGAGATGGTGAGATTTACAGACTTGCAGGCTGAATTCCAGATGGGGAATGGGGAGTTCCTACACTACCAACAGCTTAGACATGCCCTGCACCGACACCTGACTCAAGGGGTGGAGCTACCTGAATATGCTCCGTTGGAGGATAGACTACTATGATTGATAAAGCTATCTCCCTCACATACAGGAAGCTTATTAATAACATCGCCGACACACTGGGCCCCCTACGGGAAAAGTGGGAGTCAGATCTGGGGATGTTGGAGGATGATGCTTGGGGGGAGGCCCTGCAATGTACCCGAGAAGTGGCGATACGCGCCAGGTTCCGGCTAATCCAACTACGCATCCTGCATAGGTCATAAACCCCACGAACGACGCAATAAATAATAGGCTATGTGGACTCGAGCTTTTGCTTGCGGGGTGTGGTGAAGAAGGGACCTTCTTCCACATATTGTGGGATAGCGCCAGAATCGGGGCATACTGGTCCAGACTAGCAGGCATCATGTCAGAGGTGGTGGGAGTGGATGTTCCTCTGGAGGCCAGATGGCATGTCTTAGGGGTCACTAGTGACATCACCTGGCCGAAATGGGACAAAGTGTGGTTAGCTCTGGCCAGTATGGTGGCCAAGAGAAATATGGCGAGGTTGTGGGGAAGTGATCTTGTGCCTACGGTGGAAGATTGGGAGCAAGATTTGGACTGGTGCCAACGGGCTGAAAAGTTTATCTATAAGAGTCGAGGTTGCCCTAAGAAATGGGAGAAAATATGGGCGGCTTGGAGGAGGTACCGGGGAGAGTGGATGGACTCCCAGGCGGATGAGGCGCCAACCTGAGGGAGGATGGGTGTGGAACTTTGTACTTCATGTCTGTGCACTTAATACAGAGGTTTTGTGACACCCGTTCTGCACTGGATTCCTTACGGTGCAGCTGTACTAGGGAGGGCCGCAATGCGGACCTAGCAGGGAGGGAGGGGGGAGTGGGGTGGGGCTGGTGAATACAATATGTCTGCTTCGATGGGTTCAGAGTTGGGGGTCCACTGGGGATATGTCAATGTTTATGGTGGGGGGGTCTGTCGTGGTGGGTGGGTTTAAGTATTTTTAATGAATCTAAAGAATCTGTGGCTGATTTTATTTGTAAGTGTCAATGAACTTCTGTTGCTAACCGAGGTGCAATGTTATGGAGCTGGTTATTCAAATAAAAAGATTAAAAAAAAAAAAAAAAAACATCCCTAAACCTTGAAACTGTTTTTAACGTCCTTGCTAACCCGTACTGTTGCCCATCACTGATCCTTAACAATCCCATAAAGACCGAACCCTTATTCTTTCCTGGACCCTAAAATACCTGTACTGCCCCATACCCTTGCCTGAACCTTGTAAAATCCTTACTAACCCATAGCCTTACCCATTGGTGAACCTTAAAATATTCTTCGAACTCTTACTGCCCAGTACACTTGCCTATCTTGAGCCCTAAATTACCTTTACTATCCAACATCCCAACCCTGAACCATAAAAACCAATTAAAAATCCTTTCTACCCCATAGCTTCACCTATCCCTGTACCCTAAAATCCCTTACTATACAGTGCACTTGCAGATCTCTGAATTCTAAAAACCTCTAACTACTCTGTACCCATCCCTGAACCTTCAAACAACCCTTGCTAACGTACCCTTATTTATCCCTGAACCCTAAAAAAACTCTTAACTCCATACCCATCCTTGATCCCTAAAACCATTTCATAACCATACGTCTATTCATCCCTGAAGCATGAAAACCCCTTAGTACCCCATGCCCATCCCTAAACCCAAAATAATCCTCAAAACCCATGCTACCCCGCACCCTTACCAGTCCCTTAAACTGCCTTTTAATACCCTTACCACCCTCAATCTGTATCCATCTCTTAACACTTAAGTGACATGGAATAAAGAGATACCTGCATGGTAAAGTAGCATAAACATCCTGCATGGTACTTACCTTTGTGGTAAAGGCATGCATGGCAATGTCATGTAGTATAAAGACTGTATAACATCTTGCAAGCTCACATGTAGCCCCACTTACTGACACATGCACATTTGTTAACGTCCAGTCTTGGACACTAAGAAAAAACGAGCTTTGAACACTCCTGCACAAAAACAAACCTAAATATTAATTTAATTTTTGTGCCACTCCAACACCATTGAGTTCATCAGTTGAATTCATCATTTCCAAACTCCTATGAGTAAATTATGGAGACCCATTTTGTGGTTGGATTCATACACATACTAGTTCTTTCACTGTAATCTCTGAAAAAACAAGCATTGTCAAAGCCAATAGGTCTCTCACTTGAAAGCTATTAGCAATGTACAGTAGCCATACTGTAGAGCAGCGCAGATGCTATACAGTGTGGCTAGAACTAATTTTAAAAAGCGGAATGACGCATTCTGATAGATACATCTGCCAGTGGATTCCTCACCTTGTGAATATCCCCCTGCGTCAGCAACGTTCGGAAAATTCTTTTGTAGCACGCCGGCTTGGACTACGTCATGGGAGCGCGGCATCGCGCGCGACTCCGACTGACGTCACCGACCCCTTATTAGGCCTACGACGTGTGCCAGGATGATGTCCATTACTGATCCACATGGTGACTGTGTGTGGTGTCTGGGCTCGGATTACGACGTCGAGGGTTGTCGTTCCTGTTCGAAGATTAATCCAAAGGCTCTTCGAGAACGGGAGGCGAAACTCCTTCTTGCCAAAATTAAGTGTAAGGATGCCAAGAGGACTTCGAGGTCAAGATCAAGACGATCGAAGACGAGATGGAGGTCTCGTCGGAGTCTGCTTCGGGGCATGCTTGGGTTCCTCGAAAAAGAAACCTAAGAGAAAGAAGCACAGTTCTCTCAAAGACATCATAAGGGCATGATAACTCCCTCTCCAGCTCGTAAGCCTGAAGGTGAGGCCTCGCCATTACAGTCTCAGAAGCCGACACCGAATCCGGAATTGAATCCGTCTCCGGAACCGTACCAGTCTTCGGTGCATGAAGAAGAGGAAGTTGAAGTTCCTCAGGTTTCGGCAACTCCGGTTCACCAACCCGAGGAACAAGAGGAGTCTAATCTGGTACAGCCTCCTCAGGAGCAACCAGTGGGTTCGTACCCTCAGTTTCCTGGTCCAGGTCAGGACCCTTCGCATTTTCTAAACGCCATGTATGGCGTATATGCGAGGGCAATGTACCTCTCTGGTGCACCGGCTGGTCCCATGGGTCCATTGTCTTTTAATCTGGGCGTGCCTCATGCTTATGCTCCGGCGCCTTTCTTGCCGGCACCGATTGCACTGTGACATAGCTCGGCTCCACCGAAGTCATCGACTCCGTACACGGCGTCGCCGGAGCGACCTCGGGATCAAGATCGAGGTTCTACGCCGCTTCCAGCTTCTCATTCGAAGGCGGCTCCAGCTACTCGTTCGACGCCGGCCTCGACTCCGTCTGAGTTGTTACTGGATCCGACGACGTCGGTTCGGATGGAGTGGTCTAGGCGTAGAGCGCAGCGCCTTATGGAGGAGAGAAATTATGAGGAACCTGAGGTTGAAGAAGGCGAACTTCAGGATCAGGAGGATTACTTTGAAGAGTTGCAGGATGCAAGTGGTTTGGACCTTTCTCCCGAATGGGAGTTACCTGCTGTATCTGATACACCTTCAAAGGATGTGGCTCCTTACCATGTGTTAATTAAGAAAGCTGCAGAACTCTTAAATTTGACCTTACCATCTGTGGTGTTCAAGTCTAACATCCTTACGGAGGTTCTCATTCTCTGTGGTTGAGCCAACTCTGCCATTTACTGAGGCTCTTACTGAACCTATATTAGAAGTCTGGAAGAGGCCTCTTACTGCTCCTGCGGTGTCAAAAGCAGTTGCAAGGCGCTGTAGGGTGGCACCTGGAGATCCTGAATTCTTGTCTATTCATCCTATGCCAGTGAGTTTGGTGGTCCAAGCTGCTTGTTCAAAGAAATGGGCTTGTGCTTTTCCCCAGGTTCCTGGAGATAAAGACTCTAAAAAGCAAGATCAAAATGCGAAAAAGGTGTTTTCGTGAAGTAGTATGGCCCTTAAATCCACTAAGGCTACTTGTCTGCTAGGCAGATATGTTCATGCTTTGATGGACACAGTGAAGCAGCTATCATCTAAGCTTCCTGAGGACGATAGGAAGAACTTTAGTGAAGTGATATCTGACACGCAGGCTGCAGCTCATCAGGTCATACAAAGTGGTATGGACACGGCGGATTCAGTGGCTAGGATCTTGGGGTCTTCGATTGCCACTAGAAGAGCTGCTTGGTTAAAGACTTCCGAGTTTTCAGCTGATGTCCAGGCTGCTCTGATGGATTTGCCTTTTGATGGCACAGGCCTTTTTCTGAAAGAAAGCTGATGCTGCCTTGGAAAGGTTTAAAGATAGTAGAGCAACAGCAAGATCTCTGGGTCTGCAGACTAGAGGTTCTTTCACCAAGAAGTACAAGGGTTTTGGAAGGTCTACTTTTCGTACCTATAAGCAAAACCAGCAGCAGCTACAAAATCCTTTGTACAAGTCCTACAGGGGTAGACAAAGGGGTCGTCCGTGGACGTCCAGCCTCCTCCTCCTCTACTTCTAATACCCACCCCCCACCTACAACAGCAAAGCAGCCCTAGATCCGCCATTCTGGATTATGTGGGTCCTGTAGGGGGTTGGCTTACTTATTTTCTACGGGATTGGGAATCCGTTACATCAGATCTTTGGGTTCTCAATCTCGTAGAGAATGGGTATGCTCTTCCCTTTCGGGAATTCCTCCCAATTACCCTCCTTGCCAGGGTTTTTGCTCGGAGGACCACCTGTTGCTCCTTCAGGAAGAGGTACAGGTACTGTTCAGAAAGGGTGCGATAGAGGTGGTTCCAGAGCAGGAAAGGGGTCAGGGGTGCTACTCCCGGTATATCCTGATCCCAAGAAGGATGGCAGACTTCGTCCAATCCTGGATTTCAGGATCTTGAACCTTTACCTGAAGCAGGAGAAGTTCAAGATGCTCACCCTTGCACAGGTTCTTCGGGCGCGGCTGGAATAGGACTGGATGGTGTCAATCGACTTGCAGGATGCGTATTTTCACATCCCAATCTTGAAGTCGCACAGGAAGTATCTCCGTTTTACGGTGGGCTCGCAACACTACCAGTTTGCGGTCCTTCCGTTTGGTCTTACTACTGCGCCCCGAGTTTTCACCAAGGTGATGGCTGTGGTGGCTGCACATCTCAGAAGGTCAGGGATTCCGGTATTCCCTTATCTGGACGACTGGCTGATCAAAGCAGAGTCTCCAGAGATAGTGCTCTATCATTTGCAAGAGACAACTCAGTAGTTACACAGGTTGGGTTTTGTGATAAATGT
This sequence comes from Lissotriton vulgaris, assembly GCF_964263255.1. Classification (NCBI taxonomy): domain Eukaryota; kingdom Metazoa; phylum Chordata; class Amphibia; order Caudata; family Salamandridae; genus Lissotriton; species Lissotriton vulgaris. The sequence continues at coordinate 247,617,795 of NC_141697.1, forward strand.
ACCCAAATCTCACCTGGTGCCCTCCCAGCGCAACCTGTTCATAGGTGCGGTACTGTATGTTGTGCATTCCCTCCTCCTCAAAGGATTTGCGACCTACAGGAGTTGATTCCTTTATTTTTCAATGGAGCGGTTGTTCCAGTCCTGAAGTTCCTTCGCCTGCTCGGTCTGATGGCTTCCTGCATTCTGTTGGTCAACAATGCATGCTGGCACATGAGGGCACTCCAGTGGTGCCTCCGCAGGCAGTGGTATCAACACAACGGAGATCTCAGGGAGTCTGTGAGGATCTCTAGAGAAACTTCAGCGGATCTGACTTGGTGGGGAGTGGAAGGCAACCTGTCTCAAGGGAAGCCCTTTCATCTGCCTCCGGCTGTGGCCACAGTGATATCGGATGCATCCACTCTAGGGTGGGGTGCTCATCTGGGGGATCTGGAGGTCAAGGGTCTTTGGTCTCCAGAGGAAAGGTTGCTTCATATCAACCTTCTGGAATTGCGGGCGATACGTTTGGCTCTCAAGGCCTTCCTCCCTTCCCTTCGCGGTCGGTCGGTTCAAGTCCTAACGGACAACACCACCGCAATGTGGTATGTCAACAAACAGGGAGGAGTAGGGTCACAGTGTCTATGCAAAGAGGCTCTGCGTCTCTGGTCCTGTGTTCAGGACCATCAGTTTTGTCTGATAGCAAATCATCTGGCCGGAGTTCTGAACGTACGTGCAGACAGTCTCAGTCGGCAGTTCTCAGCCGACCACGAGTGGAAGCTCCATCTGGAGGTAGTTCGTCACTTCTTTCGGACGTGGGGGACTCCTCAGGTGGATCTGTTCGCCACTCGAGAGAATGCTCACTGCCCATTGTTCTGCAGCCTCCAGTTTCCGATGCAGAGAGCTTTGGGGGACGCGTTTCAGTTGAGTTGGGACTCGCAACTCCTTTACGCGTTTCCTCCCATACTCTTGATTCCTCGGGTTCTGAGGAAGATTCGCCAAGACCGGGCCCAAGTTATATTGGTCGCCCCGGATTAGCCAAGAAGGGTGTGGTACACAGATCTTCTCCACCTCTCCTCGTGCCCGCCGCTCCGTCTCCCTTTCAGGACAGATCTCCTCTCTCAGATGGAGGGGCAGGTTCTACACCCCCACCTCCGGACCTTACACCTTCATGCCTGGAGATTGAACGGAACCACCTGAATTCCTTTTCTCTCCTGCACGATGTGGTGGATGTCATTTTATCGGCTAGGCGTGACTCCCCTAAATCCATTTATTCTTATAGATGGTCTAAATTTGTTGTCTGGTGCGGAGAGAAGTCCATCCATCCTTTGAGGGCTCGTTTGTCAGATATACTTCTTTTTGCGCTTTATTTAGCACAGCAAGGTTTTGCTGTGGCAACAGTTAAAGGCTATCTTTCGGCGTTGTTGTCTTTTCTCTGCCTGCCGGATCAGCCGTCTTGTTGAAATCTCCTATTTTGAGATTTCTGAAGGGGCTTACAAATAGGTTTCCGCCTACTCCCTTTATTGTGCCTCAATGGGACTTGAATCTGGTACTTACCTATCTAATGGGTTCGCCTTTCGAACCTCTGCATAATTGTCCCTTGAGGCTGTTGTCTTTTAAGACAGTTTTCCTAGTTGCGATTACCTCGGCAAGGAGGGTGAGTGAGCTTCAAGCTCTTAGTTCAAAGCCCCCGTTCTTGACCATTCATGCTGAACGAATGGTTCTTAGGACCAGGGCTGCTTTTCTGCCTAAGGTGGTTACTCCATTCCATTTAGGACAGTCCATTACCCTTCCTACCTTCTATCCTCCCCCTCACCCTTCCAAGGAGGAGGAGCGTCTTCACCGTTTGGACCCTAAGAGGGCGGTGAGCTTTTACCTTGATAGAACAAAAGACTATCGAGTGGATGACCAGCTCTTTGTGGGATTTGCTGGCTGCAAGAAAGGACGGGCTGTGCACGAGCGCACACTCTCAAGATGGATCATACTTTGCATCAAGATCTGCTACGCCCTGGCTGGTAAGGAACCCCTAGAGGGTATAAGGGCTCATTCTACTAGAGCAAAGTCATCAACATCTGCATTGTCTAGGGGTGCTCCTGTGGAGGACATTTGTAGAGCAGCGACATGGGCCTCCCTCCACACTTTTGCAAAGCATTACTGCTTGGATAGCGAGGTGAGGAGAGATGGCCATTTTGCGCGCTCTGTCCTACATGATTTTATGGTATAGGAGAGTGGACACCCTCCTTTCGGGAGTGAGGACTGCTGTGGGACTCTATTCACAAGGTGAGGAATCCACTGGCGGATGTATCTATCAGAAGAACAAGTTACTTACCTTCGGTAACGCTTTTTCTGGTAGATACAGTATCTGCCCGTATATTCTTCACATGCCCACCCGCCTCCCCGTTTGTCCACTCTTCTTTACCTGTATTTATGCATTTTATGTATATTTATATACCTTGTCTACGCACTGTGTGTGTATTTTTGAATTATATGTACTATGTACATTTACTGTCATTGGCCCGTCGGGGTGCCTCGAAGGCACGGAAAAAAGGGCGGAACTGATGTCATTACGCCGAAGTAGGCCTAATAAGGGGTTGGTGACGTCAGTCGGAGTCGCGCGCGATGCCGTGCTCCTATGCCGTCGTCCACACCAGCGTGCTACAAAATAATTTTCCGAACGTTGCTGACGCAGGGGGATATTCACAAGGTGAGGAATCCACAGGCAGACACTGTATCTACCAGAAAAAGCGTTACCGAAGGAAAGTAACTTGTTCTTCAGGGCTCATGCACCTTTTTGTAATCATTTATTGAAGTGCATTAGCATTGGATGCTTCCTAGTCCTTTTTTTTATTATTTTCGGCCATGCTTCTATACAGCATGGCTACAAATCATTGCCAGAGCTGGCAAGTCCCATGTTGTACAGCATGAATAAAAGGCGATGACAGAGCCCATAGTCTCAAGGATGAGACCATTGGGTTTTCCAATGGCTGTTAGGTCTCAGCACAGCACCCGTGCGATTCTGAGCAAATCAGTTCATCTCCCCATACGAGAAAAAATTACATTTAGCAAAAAATGCTGTCACTTAAAGAAAGCATTTATGCGCATGTATTAGTGAAATTACACATTTGGAAGTAGGTATCATCTGTAGCCACAACAATAGCAATTTTCATCTGTTGTTACCATGAACATCCATTTCAAAGGAGAAAATGGCATCTTTGAAGTGTGTCTGGTATAGTAAAACATAGCTACAAATAGCAAGAGAAAAGGACGACAGGAAAGAAGAAAAAAACAAAAGTAGTACCTCAGTCACAGCGCGATCAGCAGGACAGCAATCAGTACTTGGTCCATGCTCCATCCTAAAGAAGAGTAAGTGAAGCCAGCACATACAGACCAATTAGACAGCAACAGGTTAGCCAACAACTGTTGAGCAATGGGTAGCCTGCCAGCCACATGTATACAATAGCTTTCGCAGGTGAGAGCGCATGAGCTGTTGCAGGGGATACCTAATAAAAAACGACAACACAAGCATCTGAAAATCTGGCTTAAATACCCTAGACACATATATTCCGCTGTCTTTAACTCCTTGTTCTCCTTTCCTTCAAGAGATAGACAACAAAACAAAGTTCATTTGTCTCCTTGCCACCTGTTAGTGCAACTTAATGTTTGACTTTATAGATAATTGGATCCTCTGGCCCCCAGGAGATGGAAAGGTCATTTGTTTTGCATCATGAGTATCTGCACATCGGAATAAATCATTATAGGCCATTCTTCCGAATTTCCAATCAACTTTTGCATGATGAGAAGAACCTAAAATCTATTTGATTAACCAAAATTACATGCCTGAAGCCACAGAGCTGCTGTCCAAAGCACAGATCTTGCATGAGCCATTCTGATCAATTCCTCTTTGCTCAGAGGAGAATTTCCCTTATCCATAATGTGACACCAAGCCCATTGAGACCTTCTGCATGGAGCTCGATTTGCTGAAAAACGCCTTTGTTTTTTGTCTAAATGAACCACTGTCTAGGTAGAACTGTGAATGGCACCTTGGGTATCTTTGCAATGGAGAACCTAGTCTCTTTATAACCCGAGGCTTCACTGTGATGTTCCACTCTGTTGACTACAGATTCTAAGAATCTGCGGGCCTGATTGTTGGTAACCCCGAAAGCCTGTCAAAAATATTCCAAATGTTTGTGCACTGAATTATTCTGTTACAATACTACATAGCATAAGAGAACGTCTCAAAAGATCTGATACTGTACAACGTGTAGATTAATCGTGTTTAAAAAGTTGGGTAACAGTGGTGATGTTCATTGATTGTTCCAAGATAATCCTGTTTTTATACATAGCTCAAACACTGCAGATCGCATGCAGAACCCCCAGCCCTAGCCCTCCAAGGAGATGGCAGTTGTAGATGGCAGTGTGCAGTTTACTGAGTTAAACTTGGAACGTCAACCTTTAGGCCCTCCACCTACATAGGCCTCTCACCGATATTGGTCCAGTGACTCAGGCCGTGAAACAAGTGCAAATATCTGCACTGCTGCAAAGAACGCCATGTGTAAATACCAATCCGAGTACAGCATGGGCTGGCTAAGAAACCGAGTTCACATCCACTGATAGAGTATCAGCAGCACAATAGCAGCTCAACCAATGCCACCTACGCTCTTTGTGCTGATCCCTCCCATTTTGGGCGTGCAAATGTGTTTGAAACACACAACTTCACAATAGCAGGTCTTCGTGCAACGCCAGAGAGGGACGAATAATGAAGAAATCGTGAGCTTCGTATATTTGCGCTTGTTTTCCCATCTTTCAACCTTTCGTATTTCCTCTGTTTCTGTACATTTAAAAGCAACTTGTTTGTCGTACCACCATTTGTCTTGATACTCCCATTTATCCTGTCCTTCTTTTCCCTTTTTACACTGCCGAAAGGCAAATGCTGCTGTAAGTGTTAATGACTTCTACTGTATCCCCAGACACCAGAAAACGTTTTCACCCTCACTGCTCAGAAGTGGCTTGGAAGCACTAACGTGAGGGGAGATTTACACATGTAATAGCCTGCCACGATGAATTAGTATCACACTTGAGTGCAGGCTCCACCTCGAGCTTCAAAAGACAGTGGTATCGACTCCAGTTCTTTACCGATCACACCAAGTGGCCTCCTTGAATAGTCTTATTAAATTGCAGTTTCATCCCTTGGCAGCCATACTATAAGCTTTTACCAGATTAGTCTTGGGCGCTCACCTGTTCAGTCACATCACCCTGTTCCACTTGAGCGTCACTAGTTCCCAGTTTAGGAGCCTGGGACTTTAGCAACAAGCTTGGTCTTCAGTCAGAAACTATTTCAAAAAGCGGCTGATGCTGTAGTAATCTTTCTCCTTTTCTGCACCCACAGTTTTATTTTCTACCCGATCTTCGGCTCACACTTTCACAAGTGGCCATCAGAAAAGACCTTGAAGAGTTTACGTTCCTTAAACCCCTCCCATGCAAGCAGTGACCATTCATTTCTGTTGCTTGGCCAGAGTTGGCGGGTCTGAGTGTTCGCTGTCACTGTAGCTCACTGCCTTAGTCATCCGGTTAGGTCTTGGAGGTAGTTTCCCAGTTGCATGGTGCTCTGTAGCTGATGCCTCCTTTGCCACCTTAATTTGTAGTTCCAAATTTCAGGGACTTAACCAAGAAAAAACAGTTTTTATGGACAGTGCCTTGAAGAAATTAAGAGTCTTGGTTCTCATCTCTTAAAGCCTGTTTACTTTGGTCTGTGTTTTAGGTTAGAAGCTTCCCCAGTTCGGAGTAGTCCGCTTTGACAACTTTTTTGTGTGCGTTTCTCCATGTGGTTATGCAGTAGCCAGTGCTATGTATCCCTTAGGATATTGATGGATTCGGCCCATTTTATCTCCTCTGAGCTGGAATTGTTATTTTTAGTAGGAATGTTATCTCTTGATTTATCTGTTCTCTGTTTTTCCTTGTTGAATGGGTGTGGGTGCTACTTTGTTCTGGGTTCATTCCCTTCTGTTGCCTCCTTTTCTAGATCTAGCATGATTCGGTGTGGTCACAGAAGTGTGCCTGTCGGCTGATAGTGAACTCCTTAAGAATGTTTGTTGATACTGTATGTCTTTGATTGCATAATCTGTCACGCTGCTGCCTAGTTGGGAGGCCAGCCTACCAGAAAATAATGTCGGGGCCTGTTGCTCCATTTAACTGGGCAAATGCTCCCCACAGAAAACAGTAGGGAGCATGAGATGCACAAGGCTAGATCGCAATCAGTGACCTCAGTAGAGATTTGCCACACGTTTGCCTGATTTTACATGAATAAACCATCATTGTTTCAGACTAAAAACAAATGGACCCGCTTAAGAATGCACCCACTTGCCAAAGCAATCTGTTTTGTACTTGCTAAAAAATTATTTTACTCGTAACCCACAGTGTTATGGACAAAAATACTCTAATTTCAAAATCATATCTTGATGATTGAGAAGCTGCATTTGAATTGACCTGGTGATTGTCCTTGACCTCATATTAAGGATTTTAACTTCCACCGATTTGCATAGGTGTTGTAAAGTGTGGTAATATGTTTTCTTACCAATTTCTTTTTGTTGTTAGCTGTACTTTTATGATGTGTTGTACTCCAGGATGTCTCTGTCTCCCTTAATGGGCATGATTTGACGGTCTGTAACTCGCATTAAGGTTTCTAATAATGAGAATATTTTCCCTTTGTTTGTAGTGCAAGCTCTTTGACTCTACGGTGTGATATGTCTCTTGTTTAGTAGGTGCACTGAAGTATGTCTTTTAGTTAGCGTAGTACTATTGATATTTTGAATGATGAATGGCTTTTATTGGTAATAAATGACTTGCTAGTTTTTGTGTATTAGAGTTAATGTCCCTAATTCCCTTCCTCCTTTTTTTTAATGGATTTTTGGGGATGTTTTGCCAAATATGTCCTCCATCTCAGCATCTGGGCTGTGTTGCCAGCTTGGTAAAGTACTCAGTCAGTTGGTAATGCTTGTTGCAATGCCCAAGGTCTCTTGTGTTTTTGTTGGTTCCCTGTATCGGTGTGGGTGAGGGTATTTCAGGAATGTCCCTGCATGCCACATTGGAGATGGCTGGCCCATAATTTGTCTGGTGGCTGGGTTGTGGGCACTTCAATGCAGAGGATGCATGTGCGATCGCTGCGTGGACAGTGCTCAGTCTCACTTTCTTTTCTTATGCAGTCAAATGTATTGCAGGAGCTAACTCTGCCAGGAGCTCTTTCTCTCCCTTTTTTCCACGCCTGTATCTATCTTCAGCTCGCCCTCTGCGCCCCTCACTTGAGACACATCCGTTGTCTCTCTCTCTTGAATGTTTTTTTCTACTTTCCCTTTGATGTATTTCCCACTGTGTGGTGTAATCTTCTCTCATTCTGTGGCACTCCTTCTTTTCATCCTTGGAGATATCGCTTACTCTCTCTCTCTCTCTCTCTCTGAGCCGCAAGTATTCTTTCTCAGAGTAATACAGCAATGTTGGTGGTAGCGTTTCTCAAAGAGAGAAAACGTCCGCACCTTCTGTTCGCGACTATTTTCACTGTGCAGGTTGCGTGTAAAGTATCAAGGAAAAAGGTGCACTGAGAACCTGGTAGGACACCCACCACCAGGGGTGTTAAACAAAGCAACTTAATGCCCGTATCAATACTCAGGAAAAAACCAAGTTACAACAAGCACCCTCTAAGAAGTCCGAAGTCAAGAAAATTTTCATAACACATTGGTTATTTCATAATTTTTCACCAGTTTCAACCATGAGTTCATAAGTAGTAAAGAAACTTCAAAGTATGGATCCAAAACCGTACGTTGTTCTTCAAAAATCTTTATTTTAAGCACATTAAAAGTTTTCCAGCTTTGCACTGCCGACACGTGTTTCGCCATCTCAGGGGCTTTTTCAAGGCAATCTCAATAAGGATGGGCAGGTCTTGTTGTCGAAGTTCTTATCAGTAAGGCGAAGCAGGTATGGTGTGATAATATTAAGGATCCTATTTCTTAGGATGCTGACAGTTGTGCTGATATAGGTATAGATTCCAACTTGATAATTAATAGAGTAGCGTAAGTCACTTTGTGGAGATCAGTTCTTATGTTCATGTAGTATAGAATCCTGGAGACCTTGATAAGTCTTGTTATTCGTACGCATATGGTCCGGATCTCCACTGCTGGGCGCCCTAAGAAATAGGATCATTAATATTATCACACCATACCTGCTTCGCCTTACTGATAAGAACTTCTCGACAACAAGACCTGCCCATCCTTATTGAGATTGCCTTGAAAAAGCCCCTGAGTGGGCGAAACACGTGTCGGCAGTGCAAAGCTGGAAAACTTTTAATGTGCTTAAAATAAAGATTTTTGAAGAACAACGTACGGTTTTGGATCCATACTTTGAAGTTTCTTTAGTATTCTTTCTCAGTTGGACACTTTTTGCTCTTCATCTTTTTCTTTTTGGGATACTTTTTTTCTCTCCCAGTGGCAGCCTGTGGTTAAGGGCGGAGGGGCCCCACTTACCCCCTTTTTCCAAACATGAAATGTCTGTCCGGCTCAGCAAAGGTAAGCTTGACAGACACTCTTTGTCAGGTCAGGCAGCTAGGCGCTTGTTATAACTTATGTGTTGCCATTCCTCTTCCCCAGTTGTCTCTTCCCTACTGCTCAGCCAGAATGAGTGCTGGTGTGCTTGATGATGTTTGGAATGTTGGATGTGTGTGATGTCACGGAATGCTTGGGGTCTGGAGATGTGTGGAGTGGCAGTTGGATGCAGGCTGATCAGCAGGGAGGCTGCTTGTGGTGGGGCTTTATCTTTTACTTATCTACTTGAAACTTAACTTCATTAAATCCAGTGTGTTCTATATACCTGGCACAAGGACTTTTAATGACTACATTTTTGGCGACGAGGATGGGATTTATTACTACAGCGCTGCACTTGCACTAAATGCCCAGGCGCCTGGCTGTCTGTGTTGAACTTTGCTGGTCTGAAGTTGTCAAAGCCCTGGGGGTATGACCTCCTTGGCATGGCAAAGTTTTTGGGGGTCCATCCCCTTAAGACAACGGAAAGCGTCCCTGATAGCCTCGGACCTGGGTGCTTCCGTTTTAAGCCCTGAAGTGCCCCGGGCAGAGTGTCTATTAGTGACACTCATCACAGAGTGGAGTGGGGTCAGCAGTGTCATGGACCCCATTGCACTTTGTGATGAGGTAGGAACTGCTGCCTCCTATCATTGCCAATGAGCGGCTGCGGCAGTCCAATCATCCGGAAGCACCAATGCTTCCCTCTTGCCACCCAATGTTGCAGCCAGAGGCCAAGTAGGTTTTTTTGTTGTTTTTTTTAAATGTTTGGTGTGTCTACATTATTATGTAGCACATACAGCCACTACACAAACAAGGATCCTACTGATTTAGAATAAGAAGTGATATATAGGCTCCCACAAATCTGTGTTCAGTTCGAAGAGGATACCTAGCATCCAATAGTTTGTGTCACACTGTCAGGACCATTTAAGTAAGTGACTGGTTTCAGTTTTTGTATCTGGTTCAACAGCACTTCTGCAAGAGTTTTTGTCACCAGTCTTCTAACGAAATAGGCATACAGGGAGCCTCTGAGGAATAACCATCTCTCACCGCGTGCTGTGGGCTTAATTTTTCTCCTACCAAGCCATTGATTCAATTGAAGTTTAGCAGCAGCAGCTGGCACAGACTATTTTTCACTTGAAAACAATCTGGAATCATAGTGCATTTTGCCAAATTCCATCCTTTCTCACACATGGATTCTAAGCACAAAACATTTTTATGTGCAGCACATGAAATTAATGAATTTAAATGGGTTTGTTGAGACTAGAGTGTGAGCCTGACCCTTTGTCAATTTTGCAGATAGATGTTGCCTTATCACAAGATAGCCACCCCAATGTCTTGTGAGGTTAACAAAAGCTGCAATCCATTCCATTTTTCCATTTATAAACTTTATTTCGTCCGTAAAAGACCATAAAAGTCCCATAAGAACACATCACAAGGATAAAAATACATTAAAAGTAACAATCCATGAAAGATTAAAAAAATAATTATTTACAGACTACAACAGCTAAAAGCAGCACATTACATTAAAAAAGAGATATATAAAAACTAATTGCACAATTACAGAATTGTTTTCAGCAACTTTTGACGCCTTTTCCACATTGAAAGAAGAAAGCGGAAAACAGCAAAGACCAGAGGAGCAGCAGCAGGCGGAAGATGAAAACTTGGTCGGGCTGGGGTATTGAATGTAATTGACATTAATAGTCTAATTATTTCCGTCCGTTTAGCCCTCCATGGCCTGATAAGCATGGTGCTGTTGCATTGTTCATAACCTCCCTTACAAGAGGACTAGGGGTATGTAGCAAAGGAGCTGACATGGCTGTAGGGGAAGGTGGTACTGGTTTAGAAATCGTACAGGTTGATGGAGTGGACATAGACTGCAAAGATTGAGTAATTTCAACACTCGCAGCTGGCTGGGCAGGCTGTAGCGGAACAGGATTTGCAAACTCTGCTGAGTTAAACCCTAGACAGGAGTAAGACAAAGCTGTGACTCAAGCTCATTCAGTCTAGATTCAATGGATGATAATTTGTCTATGATTGAAGGCATAATGGAATCCATTTTTAGCAGCAGATCATCCCAGACTGAAGCGTGGTCAATAACTGGAGGAACTGGGAGTGCGGAAGAAGCAAATGTTAAAGTGACATAGCTTAGGGGCCTTAGAAGCCGTTTTTTTTTTTTATTGGGCCCTTTGTTTTAACAGGACACACAGATTTCACTTGTTTTGACTTTGGGGCCACAGCAACATTCTTGCCTCTGGTGCACCTTTGCATAGGTGAAGGTAGAGGTTTCTCTGGAGATGCTTCCACATCAGATGGTGAAGAACTACAGTTCTGTTCTAACTCAGTAGAGGGACATTGATTGGGAGAAATAGGTTCTTTTTCGGTGAAAACTCGAGGGATTCCCAGAGACTCGTTAGCAAGGTTTGGAGAAGAAACAAACTAAAAGAAGAGAAAGTCTACCAGGGAGAACCCCAGGTTCCATTGAGAGCCATCTCTCTGTAATTTCAATTTCATGAGCGAGAATGTTTGTAGCCCTGGTCAAGAAAGAGTCAAGGGTTACCCCTACATCCGCACCTCCTAGTTCTTTTAAACCTCTCCTTTTAGCCATTGCCAGGGGATATGAACAGTCAAAATTAAGTACCTGGTTCTGCAGCAGACGAAAGAGAGTGGGCCCAGCCCGGCCTCCTCCGGGCGATGACTGGCCCGCCCTTGGCCCTGGCTTCGCCTGGCATGTGCGCGCCTTCCGTGTAGCGGGTGGCGCGAAGAGTTATGTAGCAGCCGGTGGTGGGAGGGGCTGATGGAAGTCGGCTGCGTGGCCCCGTGGACTCCTGGGACCTGGAGTCCCTGATCTGGACCAATGTGGTTAGTAGGGTACGCACTCCTTTTGATGTTTGAGTGTAGTCAAAGTCAATATAGGTAGGTGGTGCCCGTGGAGTAACACCCCCTGTACTTGGGGTTGAACAAAACTGTGGAACGCACCGTTTCCCTCGAGATCAGTGTCTCTCCAGAGCACTCTGTGCTAAATTCAATGATTTATTCATGAAATGTGGACAAAGTTCTGTAGTAGGATTAAATTCATTCTTTTTATTTGTTTATTTTAAATTCATCACATGATTATTCTCATGGTGTTTAAACAAGTGGCCCGTTGGCCCAATGCATTTCGGGCTTTGCCCTTCCTCAGGGGCCGTGTAATACTCTGTAAGGTAACCAAGTACAGTTTCAAAAGAAAAGTTCATGTTCGTATCATTTTGTACAACTTCATACATCATAAAGCATTTGTAATCATGCAAAAGGGAAGAGAAGGGGAGTAAACGGTGTGAGTCATGGTTTTTAAGACATAATTCATCATGCTTGCTTAACAAAAAAGTGACGTAGTGTCATGCTATGAACAACAAAAAGAAAACACCATCAAAAAATTTAAAGATCGAGGATATCCAGAAACCACGTTGGAACACGCTGTTGACAGAATAAAAACAATGAACAGACAACAACTATTAACGCCATCAAGCTCAAGGGAGGAGCGGAGATCAGTGTTTATCTCCAAATACTCTACAAGAAGTTAAAACATCAAAAGAGTCATCTTAAAACATTGGCCATTACTAGCACTTGAAGAGTATTTCAATGGCATTTTCACCTCAAACCCCAAGTTTGCATATGAAAGGACCAGACATCTAAAGGAACTGTTGAAACACAAACCTACAGAGTCTCCAAAAACATACAAGGGTACTCTCGCCTGTCACAATTGTGGAAATTGCAATTCAATAATCAAAGGAAATGAAATAAATCACCAATCGAGTGGAACCAAAATCAAATTAAAAGTCAATGGTACCTGTGATAGTACCAATTTGATTTACATGTTGAAATGCCCATGTGGACTCCCATATGTGGGTAAAACATCAAGGAAAATCAAAACTCGACTAACAGAACATCGAAGTAACATAAGAGTAAAATCGGCAAAATCCACAGTTGCAGTACATTTCAATGAATATCAACACAATCCCAGCCAGCTAAAATTTTGTATTCTGGAAATTGTACCAGTACTATCAGGAAGAGATAATGACCAACATCTCTTAAGGAGAGAACTTTATTGGATACATAGACTATCATCACCAGCACCAAGAGGATTAAATGAACGGCTGGAATTCAGTTATTTATAAACTATCTGAAGCAACTTTTCAGCTAATTGAATATGAATGGTCAATGTTAATAGTTAATATCATTAATTTCACTGTTCTCCCCAGAGTTTTTTAAGTACATTATTATTTATACTGTGAGAGTCACATCCAAAAAGCAAAACCATTTATTGTTTCCACACAGCACATCCTAGTCTACACTAAATGTTATCCCGCGATCATCATCCTCTGTTTTACACACACAAAAGTTACAGCACCCGCACAATATAGCGCGATTATTTAACAATTAACCAAAACGGAAAGAACAGTTTATACACCAAGCCCATTTAATTTTATAGAGGTACAGGTCAGACTAGATTCAATTTCACAAATAACTTCCCCGGACAACACATTGTTATTACATGTGACCAGTTGGTAGCCAATCAAACCATCAGATACAATTCCGGCGTAACATGACCCGGTACACCCATTTAGAACGCTGCAGACAGCGTGCGTTCAACGTTTTCGGACGGACGAGCGCGGAACACCCTGAGACTACTACCATCCGGTAAGTCCCATAACCATTAACGGAGGACCAGGACACTTTACCGACACAACTCAGCAAACACTCTACTGCGTATATTCGCACATTGACCCGGTCCACTTTCTTTTTTCAGGCTCGTCAACACTCGCGAAAGTACGTCGCCTTATAGTCTGAAACAGGTTTGAACATTACATTAGTTATTGCACGTTTGTCCGCCAGTGGAGCACACAAATACGTTGAAACCACCGTTAGTTCACCTTAATTCACATGATTGCGCAGACACCGTCACCATTCAAACTTGTCGCATGACACTACGTCACTTTTTTGTTAAGCAAGCATGATGAATTATGTCTTAAAAACCATGACTCACACTGTTTACTCCCCTTCTCTTCCCTTTTGCATGATTACAAATGCTTTATGATGTATGAAGTTGTACAAAATGATACGAACATGAACTTTTCTTTTGAAACTGTACTTGGTTACCTTTCAGAGTATTACACAGCCCCTGAGGAAGGGCAAAGCCCGAAATGCATTGGGCCAACGGGCCACTTGTTTAAACACCATGAGAATAATCATGTGATGAATTTAAAATGAAAAAATAAAAAGAATGAATTTAATCATACTACAGAACTTTGTCCACATTTCATGAATAAATCATTGAATTTAGCACAGATTGCTCTGGAGAGACACTGATCTCGAGGGAAACGGTGCGTTCCACAACCTGGAGTCCCTGCTCACAAACAAAGTGCCCCCAACAAGCTCCTGGTGCGAAGCGAAGAGTTATGTAGCAGCCGGTGGTGGGAGGGGCTGATGGAAGTCAGCTGGCGTGGCCCAGTGGACTCCTGGGACCTGGAGTCCCTGCTCACAAAGTGCCCCCCAACTTCAATCAAGCAAGACTACGGGTGGCCATCCTGGGTCAAACCACCCTCCTCTCAAAGTGCAATAACCCACAGTTCTGTCTGTAGATTAGCATTTAAATAAAATCCTCTCTGCTTGATTCTCTTTGCACGAAAGGGAACATCCACACTTCCACCAGGCTGTCTGCCCTGTTGCCTACCTCAGGGTCAACAACAGGACCCCTTCTGTGGATCAGGGTGTTGTTGGAGGCCCAACAGGCTCAAGTTAGACTGTTTTGAAAGACATTAAGAGGGAACCTCTGATTACCCATATGGTAGAAAGTTAATTCTGTGTACATCGGAGGCAAGCAAAGATCAGAAAACCCATGACCTAAAGGAAACTAGATACTAGAGAATTCCCTCTGAAGTAACTGTAGTCCAGGCCCTCACAGATAGGTTCAGGTTGGAGGTTTATTCCAAGGAGAGAAGACAGCTTAACAACCACATAAGACCGGCAGAAAGCGCAGTCAGGCTTCAACTGATTCCTCAAGAACCCCCAGCCATAGAACAACAAGAACATTCTAAATTCCACATAGCCTACATACAACATAGTGAGAATACCACAGTAACAGATGAAAAGGTCACATGATGGCTTACTGCATGCTATTGAAATCCGTTTCAGTGAGAAGATAAGACTATTCGTAGCATGTGTTGGTCACAGATATATATGCTTTGCAATATCCTGCCATGTAGTGTTGGGCTCGCACCATTACAAGTTGTTTTTCTTCGAAGAAGTCTTCAAGTCACTAGGTATAGTGACTCCTCCGGTGTGCATTGCTCATGTTGCTTTGTTAGTTTGGACGTCATCGCATCTCTGGGCCTGAAGCTTAATTCCTCACTGAGGCCTTTGCGGCGCTCGTTTTTTTTTTTTCTCTTTTCCAACACATTTCCCACCTCAAAGACATCAGCTGGCATTATTGGTCATTTCACTGCACCCCCCGGCCTTCCAAAACTAATTTGCCTTCATCCTACTGTGCAACGCCCACGAGGAATGGAAAACGCACCCTTCAGGTTTCGCCCCAATTGCAACACAAAGTACTCTCGGCAAGACCAACACGAAGTGTGCAATCTGTTTGTCATCGGAACACGAGGAGACTTCCTGTGAGGCATGCTTGGCATTTTGGGGGAAGAAACCCTTTGGCAGCGAAGGGAGAGTGTCGGGCCCACACCACCATGCAGCATTGCACTGAAGAGACTCCGGAAACCTGTGGAGATCAGACGCCAAACCCCGAACAAGAAACCGAAGGCACAGACGGGACCACCAGATGTGTGCATACTGCGGATTAGAAGTGGGGACAGCTCATACTCCGCACACAGGAGCAAAAGCCACGCAAACCCCTCCCAAACCGGCGTTCGGAGAACCACTGTCCTCTAGTCATGGAGGTCTCACCAACAGGCGCACAAGCACAAATCCACTCCGCCTGGAAAGTCTTCGACTAGCGTCGAAAAATATAAAGCATCGAAACATACCACATTGGCACAGCGGAAGTCAGGCAAAGACTGAGCTAAAGCAGCGCACATTGGATCCGAAAAATGCCTCGAAACTGAAAGATGGTTATTTTCCAAAGACCTTGCCATCGATACCGTGCTGAAAGCACATACTCTGAGGACTGCAGCTGTCTTCTACATCTGCGCAAAAACGCAGCACAGCGCCATGCCGGAAACAGTTGCAGCACATTCTTGAGCACTTAAAAGACAAACTAGACAAGACTTTGTGTACACCCGGGCAATGAGAAACTAGGCACCAAACCACCACCAACTGTTTCCTTTCTGCTTCATAAAAGAAAGAACGCATTTGATGAGGATATTGCTGGGCCTGAACCAACCCTTCAACTGAAAAGAAGGGCAAAGACAGAGGCACAAGCCCCATGTGTCCCTCTTTCTCCTCCTCATCTTTCACCTCCTTCCTTCACCTACTCTGCCTTCAAGGCCAGTGCAGGCACCCTCTCCGGAACACATGCCTTCTCAGCAGCCACTTTTTTCAGCAAAACAGTCACCTACTGGTGATCAACTTGAGGAATAAAATATCCCTTACTTCACAATCCCAATACTGCTACTGACGCATGGGATATTTATGATACCGATTCACTGGATGATACAGATCCAATCATCTATCCATCCAAATCTTCACTGCCAGGTGATACATCATCGTAACGTGATCTTAGTAGTAGTGCTGCTGCATACCACAAAGTAACCCTACTCACTATCCCACAAAAAGGTTTGATTTCCTGGTTAAAACGCTGAATAGATATAACAGCTCAGTCGCTCACTATGCTTAAAGGTATTTTGTTTTCCACACACAACATATTTAAGCAGCTAGTTGAATCTAGGTTTGTCACCCCTTGAACTGTAAAAAAATATAAAGCATGTCCATTGGACCATGATTATATAAAGGGCCAAATCACACCAGATTCATTAGTGGTACCCACAGCAAAGAAAAGAGCTAATGTTCAGGGAAAGCACCTCCTACAGATAGACAGTAGGAAATATGATGCAGCAGGTAAACTCATCACAGCACAAGCAGCCAACCACATGCGCATTGTAAATGCCATGGGACTACTCTCCAGATATAATCGTACCACATGGGATGAAATGCAGGTATTAATGCAACTCCTCACTTTTTAGTACCATCAACGTTGTACACAATTGGTGGAAGAAGACCGGCCTATATCTAATGCCACTATACAATGTGCCCTAGACTCCTCCGACACCAGCACCTGCGAAGTTAAATTAGTGCCCTTATCAGACATCCTGCATGGCTCGGAGTCTCTGGCTTCAAACTGGATGTGCAACAACACCTGCTTAATTTAGCATTTGATTGACAAAATCTATTTGGGCCACAGGTGGATGAAATGTTTGAAAAGTAAAAAAACAAAACACTGAAACTACTAAAGCAATGGGGGCCCTACAAATGTATCAACACCATGATTCCTTTTCGTGGGGGTCAGTACAGGGGTGCAGCCTGCTGTGGGTTCCTCCACTGAATCTAGCACTGCACATAAACAACATGACTCCTTTAAGAGTCAATTTACCAGGGGATCTTTCTATAAAACAGATTATAGAGATGGAGACTGCGCAACCACTACCAAAACTCCGCCCCCTCCAAAACCGTGACCACCTACACCTCCCCACCACATATAACACCATTCGGGTGAAGATTAGAACATTTCTATCCATACTTTCTATGCAGGACAGCACCACAGACCAACGGGTATTATCCATAATCGAAAATGGGTATCGTAGGTCTCAGGCCACTTACCAGTTACATCTCCTCTGAACACTTTCAGATGGTCACACTGCAGGAGGTGATACCACTGTGAGGTGCCGGGTTTTTGGAGACCCGGTGGTGCCAGGGGATCACACCCGAAGACCTCTAGGTTCTCCCTGTTCTGGACTTACAGAAACACGGAGTCTTCTAGGTGAAGTCAAAGATCGAGTTTATTGGCTGCAACCAAGTAACATGCGTCCTAGAAGTACGACAACACGAGCCGCAAGTTCTCAGGAGACTGTTCGTTTTTACAGAACCAGACTTCTCCTTATATACATAAATAACAGCTGCAGGCAAGATTTCTTAAGTTTACGATATGGCAATACAAATATTTCCACAATAATACAAAGAGCGAAGTCATGCTGGTCAGCACATATTTTAGATGTCCAGTTTGTGATGGATTACCCCGCCAGATCCAGAACTCCCATCAGATATCGATGAAATGCCAATAAGGTCGAGCCTCCTCCCATCATAAAACGGGTCATAAACAAGAATCATGGACAGGTGTGTGTGTAGGGAAAACAGGGTTTGTATGCAGTGAAGGGTTTATGACATGTTGTGCTTTGATGATATCGGGCTCGGCCACTGGGCGAGGAGCTGCCCAAACAGGCTTGGCTGGAGGCAGTGGAGTCAGCTCGGCCAGGTCATGGGGGAGTCAGCTACCAAGGACGTGTCCTTTTAGATCAAGCTCGGCTTTAATCGATTGACTTATATGAGGGCAAGCCATAAGATGGATGCCGTTTACAAAATGGAGTCTGCGGGTTCGAGACGCAAATCAAGATTTGAGGGTGTTGGCATCACTTAATCGTGACGCAAATGCATGGGGATGATGTCCTAATCATTACCGGTTCGTAGATACCAAATTCGTCATGATACGACGGTATTTTATAACACGAGTGTTGGACCCCGAGGCTGGTGAAACGGAGGGGTCCAGAATTGCAGTACCACAGACCCTCCTTTTGCCCTTATATAAGGCAATAACTCACGCTAGTCCGAGTCCAAATCGGTATTGATGAATTCACGGAGATGCTGCTGTAGCATCATTCTGTTGCTCAGTTCGTCCCTTGACACAGGCTTCCTTACACATGAAGTGGCGCAGAGGCCACATATTGCAGGAGCGCACTGTACAAACAGGCAGAACATAAACAGAACGGCTAAGATCATCCCAATGAAGATCAGAGTTTTCCATCCCCAGGCAGAGATCAGTTCCCAGAACCACCCTAGCAGAGACCAATCCCCTTTCTCTGTGCGAAGGGAATCGGAGATTTTGTGTATTTTGGAGATGGCCTGGTACACTGTCGGAGCATTATCGGGGATGAAAATGCAGCAGCTGGATTGGATCACTCTACATACACCACCACGGTCTGCAAGTATGACATCTAGGGCGACCTGGTTTTGAAGGGTCATAAGTCGATCCGACTGAAGCTCAGCTGTCAGGTTGCTAAGGGCACCGGCCGTTTCAGTCACGGCGGACTCAACTATCCTCGTTAATTGTCGAAGGTTCCTGCTGTTCACCATAGGCCCCCAAAATGGCAGAAAACCCTTTGCGAAATCTCCAAATTCTTGACCCGCAGTGTCGTCTTGACTCACGACACCCTAACTGTCCTTGTCCGATGGTAATCTGCGCCGGCCGTGTAGGTGGGTGGCAGCAGAAACGAGATGAAGCATGTGCCCGAGAAGTCGGCAGGCAACCAAGTGTATGCCTTGTCGTGGCAGATGAAGTATGTACCCTTAGCCGCCAAGAATGGAGGGGAAGTTCGGGAGGCAAACACGTATGTTTCCGTGCATATGCTCTTCCCCAATTGCGCTCCGGGATCCCTGCCAATGCCTTGCAGACATAAGTGACCACGGTGGGGTACTACCCAGACTGAGGATGATTTCTTTGATTTCTGGCTCTCACTTAATGAAATCCCATACTTGGTGATGTTCCACCTACTGTATGGGGTAAACTCATCTTTGGGAGTGGCTCTGATCGTGTCAATATCTCTACTCATGTTCTTGATTCCTGCTATTAATGCCTTGTTGTTTGAGTTCTCTCCCCGAACGTATGGTTCAAGGGAAAACAGGAACATGGTCTGGAAAGCCCACAAAGAACCGTAATACCTGAAGGGCAGGACGAAGTAAGGGATACCCTTATCGGTTGTGTGCGGCATGAGTCCACATATCCAACAGTTCGTGTTATTCATAACCGATTGGTGCTGGTGTAGGAGTAAGACAAATGAATTATTTACAAATTCGAGTCTTCTGGCACTCGTGTTCAGGTAGGGGATGGTAGGAGTGTGTGGAATCAGTGGGAGAAGGTGCGAGTTGTGTGTTGTGTATGAATGGAACTTGAAAAATGGACAGAGCAAAGCTAGTCAAAAACATTATTATACTACACAACATTAGGATGCTTAACACTAGAAAACGTCTCTTTGCCATTATAGTACATATTTTCTTTTAAAAAATCATGTGTCTAGCAGGTCTCTCGACTCCTGGAAACTCCATCCTCTGGTTGCTGCCCACGGTGGGTGGTTGCTTCTGCCAAGATGTGCGCTCCGTCCAGTCCGGGGTGATTCCCTCAGACTGACCAGTACCGTTGACCTAGGCGTCCCCGGCTGCACTCCTCAGACTTCAACCGCGGCCTTAGCAGCAGAACCGGATGGCGGTTCGAAAATCAAAAATGAGCTAGTTCCCTGGGAGAGAGAGAGCTGTGGAATCAAAAATAGTTCATGGAAAAAGGGAAGATCGCACTAGTTCGAGTGTCAGTTCTTTGGTCTTTCCAGGCACGGTGTGATCTTCAAACAGTGTTTCAGGTTTGGTAGTGTCCAACTGCAGCGACGGTGGCACAGATCCTTGCAGAATACAATCACTCTCTTTGTCGGCATTAGTTCCTTTTAATTGTGCATCGCGGAAGGGGACAAAACGTGGTACAGATTCGGTCTCGGAGTCAGCGACTCCTTGCTGGACCCATCGGTCGTATGGAAGGGGCAACGGGACCCTTTTGCAATGGGCGCCGTGCACCCAATGTTTCTTTCCGTGGACACGTACTGCAGGGCGGGTCGATAGTAAAACCTGGAAAGGTCCGGTCCAACGAGGCTCCTCGTTCTTAGTACGTCTGAAATTCCGAATCAGGATCCAGGAGCCGGGTTCGATAGTGTGGCCTGGATCGTCAGACACAGGTGGAGAGGAGCTGTGGACCTGTTGATGTAAAGCATGCAGTTTAGTTGTCAATTCGTGCAAATAGTCAAACAGTACAGGGTGCTCAATTTCACTTATCCTCTTAGGCCTTGGCACACCCCAGATGTTAGCTGGGCGGCCGAACACTATCTCGTAAAGGCTAAGTCCTAATCTAGAATGGACAATCATCCTGGTAGACAGGAGTGCTAAAGGCAGGGCGTCTGGCCACTTGTGGCCTGTGCTGGCTTGGATCTTGGCCAGTTTCAATTTTAACGTGCCATTATAGCACTCTACTAATCCTGCCGATTGGGGGTGGTTTGCAGCGTGGAACTTCTGGCGGATGCCTAGACACTCACACACACTCATCACTCGTCCCACAAATTCACTTCCGTTATCACTCCAGACAATCCTAGGCATGCCGAATCTAGGGAAAAATTCCTTGACAAGGGCTTTGGCAGTTGACAATGCAGTGTTGTCCTTGAGGGGGTATGCTTCTATCCACCGGGAGAAGGCGCAAACGACAACAAGGACGTATTTCAGGTTATTGCACCTCTCCATGTGAATGAAGTAGAGTTGCAAGACCTCGAACGGATACGTTGGAGGTGCAAAATGACCAGCTGGGGTTGGTGTTCCTCTACCGGGATTGTGCTTCAAACACACCATACAGTTTCTGACCAAATTCTCTGCACATCTTGGGATACCACTATTCTGCCATACTGGGGCCAACAGCTTACATATTCCTTTCACACTGATGTGTGCCATTCCATGGGCCATTGTCACCACTGCGAGCACATAGGCGTTAGGTAACAACCATCGCTGATGTTCTGACAGTTCGACCCAACAACCATTCGCGTCTAACCTACCCTTGCTTTCTCTCCATTCATTCACCTCCTCAGTCGCGTCAGATTGTATAGATTTCACGCTTTTGGTGGTGTCCTCACACATACCCACATCAGGGGTCCATCTAGCAGGACCTACAACATACATCCGACTCATTGTGTTCCTTGCAGTCTCTTTCGCGACTTTGTCTGCAAATGCATTCCCTCGGCCAACATCATCTCGGATCTTCCTATGCGCGCTACACTTCACAATCGCAACCTGTAAGGGCAAGGTCAGTGACTCGAGAAGGTTGTGTACTAGCTGGCCATGTTGTATTTTTGCACCATGTGACGTCAGGAACCCACGTTCACGCCACAATCTTCCAAAACTGTGGACGACGCCAAAGGCGTACTGACTATCAGTGTACACATTCACTTGTTTTCCTTTCGCCAACACGCACGCTCTTGTGAGTGCGATTAGTTCTGCCGCTTGTGCAGAATTCTGGGGGATGCGAGCTGTCTCTACAATCGTGTGTAATGTTGTCACGGCATATGCTGCAGTCGTGTCACCATTCGGCAACTTGAAACATGAACCATCAACCCATAAATTATCATTACATTCAGGGAAAGGAGTATCCTGCAAGTCGAGAAATGAAAGGAGGACCCCACACAAGTTAATTGGGGACTGGGGGGGATAGTAACTCTAAAACAGACTTGGGCGTCCCCTCAACAAAGAAACCACACAGGTTGAGTATTTTACCCAAGAACTAGCATGCCGTTATTTCGGCGGGAAAGGTAAAGTTACAAGATTCAGGATAATAATCTCTAAAAGCAAACTTCAACTGGGGAGGCAGAGTCTATGGATCAACAATTTTATATTTCGGCAGTGACCAAGTTTTCAGTGAATTGCGTATATAGGAGAGTATTTCTTAAAAGCATTTTTAAACATAAGCATTTTGAATTCAAACATAAGCATTAATTTTTACGAGAATGAATAACACAGACAGAAAAATATTTTTAAAAAACAAGAATCATGTGATTCTTGTTTTTTAAAAATCTTTGTATGAAATGTATAATGTTTTTTTAAAAATTTGTATATTGTATGAAGATTGATTTTGAATATGTAATAAATGTATAACAGAGGTTAACGAAATTCATGGTGTGGAAAATATCTTTTTAAATTACTACAAATTGTTCTGTCTGTGTTATTCATTCTCGTAAAAATTAATGCTTATGTTTGAATTCAAAATGCTTATGTTTAAAAATGCTTTTAGGAAATACTCTCCTATATACGCAATTCACTGAAAACTTGGTCACTGCCGAAATATAAAATTGTTGATCCATAGACTCTGCCTCCCCAGTTGAAGTTTGCTTTTAGAGATTATTATCCTGAATCTTGTAACTTTACCTTTCCCGCCGAAATAACGGCATGCTAGTTCTTAAGTATCCTGCAAGTCTACTCTCCCTTTTGTCTCTTCCTCTGTCCTAAAGCAACAGTCATGTTTGTCGATTTTATCTGTCTCTGCTGGTGGAATGGGTAGTAACGTAGCAGGGTTGAGTGTATCACACCTCTTTATTTGAATGTGGCTTGCCAACAGGGTCAATTCATAGCTGGACAGTCGAGCACTAGTTAGGTGCTGTGTTTTCATCCTGTTCAGTAGGATATCCACTGCATGTGGGACCATAACGGTCAGAGTATTATTCATGACTAACCCAGCCGACTGTCGAATACAGACAGCCGCTGCGGCGGTGGCCCTCAAACAACTCGGTAATGCCTTAGCTACGGGATCTAGAGTCGCAGAGAAGTATGCACATGGGCGTTGTTTGTCCCCAAAGTGCTGTGTCAGGACTGATAATGCGCGACCTTCCTTCTCATGGACATATAATGTAAACGGCTTGCTGTAGTCGGGATTGCCCAACACAGGAGCCGAACATAATGCTTCACGCAACTCATGGAAACTCGCCTGACAATCTTCAGACCAAGGCAAAGGATTGGGTGTGTCCTTACGCATTAATGCCAGCAAGGGTTTAGCCACCAGTGAGAAATTCGGTATCCATTGTCTACAGTATGATGTAATGCCCAAGAAGGCACGCACTTCTCTTTGTGTCCTTGGGACACTCAGTTCTGCAATCGCCTGTATTCTTTCTGGGGTCAGTCTCCTTCCCTCCTTCGATAAGATGTGACCTAAGTAGGTTACTTCTTGTCGGCAAAATTGTAGTTTGGAAAGCGAGACTTTGTGCTTCATGTCACATAAATGACGCAACAATGACAACGTGGCTTGTTTGCAAATCTCTTCAGTATCTGCAGCGATCAGTAAGTCGTCTACATACTGTATCAGAGTCGCGCCACCAGGTAGAACAATCGTATCGAGTTGCGTTTTCAGAGCCTGACTGAATATTGATGGACTCTCGCAGTAGCCCTGAGGAGCGTGTCTGAAGCGGAAACTTCGTCCTCCTAGATTGAAGCCGAAGATATCTCTGCTCTCCTCGGCAATCGGGATGCTGAAGAAAGCATTCTTCAGGTCAATCACCGAAAACCAATTGGCTGAGGCTGGAACCATTGTCAATAAGGCAGTAATGTCGGGGACGACTGGAAACTGCGGTACAACGATCTTATTCACTTCCCTTAGGTCGATCACAAATCGGTACACAGGGGGCTGTGAAGGATCGGTACGCTTTAAGACAGGCAAAACAGGACTGTTGCAAATGTTGCCTGTGCTTTCTTCAATGACGTCTTTCTCAATCAGCTCGTATATTATTTCTAGCTAAGCCTTTTCACATTCTTTTGACATTTTATATTGGGGAATACGTGGCAACCTAACATTCGCTTTCAATGTTATGACATACGGTGCTATCTCCAACCGACCCACATCATTAGAACTATTCGCCCAAAGTACATCTGGAAGAGATGATAACTCAGTCGGAATTCTTTCTTTTGACACATACATCGGGGAAATCACTCTTTTACCAAGCGTAAGCTGTACTCCTGAAGGAGAACAGTACAAGGTCGCATATAGTCTCTTCAGTAAATCCAAACCTAACAAATTTTCGCCACAACCTGTGGTAAGAATGAGGGGTGCTTCTAATTCGCATGGGCCAACAGAAAGGGGCATGGGACTGGAGATCGGGTTTCTAACAGGGGCGCCAGAAAAACCTACTGAAACATTCATTTCGCCAGACAAAGGTGCGCCAGGAAGTTTTGAGTGCATAATCGAACTTTTTGTAGCACCAGTATCCAGCAGAAATGGCTCCGACACTCCGGATGTAATTACCTCTACATAAGGTCCATTCTGATCTACTGGAACTGAAACAACTCCCTCTCTTTGTCCATGGCTGTCCTAGTAATTATTACCCTCATTCTCAGTCTCTGCGTAATAGTCATCTGCATAGTACTGAGCTGACTTGGAAGACGCATTATTCTGTTGGTCAAAGCTGTTCATAGTATTCTGAGGCGGAAAAGAAGTGGTGTTCTGGGAGAAATTTCCACGGCCCCTACCTCTAGGAACCTGTTGAACACCTCTACCTCTTGCGCCGGAAACACCGCTTAAACGTCGTGCAAGAGCTTGGCATTTACTTTTGAAATGACCCTCTTCTTTGCAATATGCACATTGATTCGGGCCATATGGAGAACGCTGGTGGGAAAACTCGTTTCCTTGCGCGTTTCTCGAATACTGCTGTGGTTGCTGATAATTTGGCTGACTAGGGGTGCGAGGCGGGTACGCTTGCTGGAGAAGAACTTTAGTCTTTAGTTCCTTAGTCTTCTTCTCTGTCTTATCTAGCTCGTCTTTGCGCCTATTTTCATAGTACTGGGCTGTGGCTAAGATCTGTGCTGACGTGGAAACAGCCCAAGCACTCTCTGAATCTTTCAATTTATTGCATAATTCAGGAAGCAAATTATGTACAAATTTGTCTACAAACAATCTTTGGCCACCCTCGGTAGCCATGTCCTGACCACTGTGGTCGGTGAAAGTCTCCTCAAACCTCGTGAAAAAGTCAGGCACATTCTCATCTTTCTTTTGCTTGCACGCAGATAGCTTGTCCCAATTTACGCGTAATTCAGGCATCAACGTTTTCATGTACGCAATAATCCTACCTGGAAGATCTGCTATTAAAGGCTCGGGTTTAGAACCACCAACTTGTCTAGCATCAGTAGCAGTAATATTAGCCCATGAGTCACCTAGTTCTTGATTGTGATCCGCATGACGAATTTTACTCCATAAAGGATGCGGAACAACATTCCCAAACAACATGTCTATGTCTGCTAAATTCATTATACATGAGCTGGCAGTCTGTGATAATTCCTTATAATAACCTGCTGGGTTTTTACGTGGATCAGGTAGTGTCTGTTTGAGTGCTAAAACTTCAGATCTTTTCCAGGGGACATGTACCCATACTCGCTGGAAATGCGGTGGAACAGGCGGTTGCGCGTTCGCATCGCCTTCCCTCCATACCGGAGGAACCTCTCTCATGGGGTATTGTCGCGCCCTTTTCCTACCAGACACATCGTCCTCATCAAACGATCTAGAGCTGTTTCCCGTGCTCCTATAAGATAACAACAAATCCATTGCTTTCTCAACATCTGCGCCTATAAGCATGCCTTCATAAAATTTGAATCGCATGCGGGCTAGTTCCTGCATTCTGCGTTTTGGGTCATTGTCTCGTACATCTTCCCAGAGGTATACACACATTTCCTCAAATACGTATCTTTGAGTGGACGGGTCCCACTGACGGAAAACTTCCATAACAGACTGAAGATCATATCTTACAGTATCAGTAACCCATTTGCGTGCTAACTCATTCAGTACTTCTCTTTCCTCGTAGTCGGGTAGTTGACTGCGCAACTGTCTACGTTCTGGTTTAGGGGTCGTTTTAGGCGACCCAAAGAAGGGCGAGAATAGACCAGTGACAGTTCTTGCCACTCTCTGCCTGACAGAAGGAGATGCTTGCGGCGAAACAGATGCGTCAGAAAAGACAGGCTGATGTAAAGAGGAAGTCGAGGCAACAGCAGAGGAAGTTGAGGCAGTAGCAGACGTAGTATCGTAGTGAATAGCTGGAGCAGTAGGCAAGGTTGTAGAAGTAGGAGTATGTAGCAAAGGCGGCGGCCCTTGAGAAGGCTGCGCCGGAGAAGTAGGAACCAGCTGAAGAGGAGCTGGTGTTTGTGCAAGAGCTGTATTTCGTGCACCTGGACGCGGTATAACAAAGCGCTTCGGGGGTGCAGTAGCATCTAGAGCATATGGGGATGGTGAATTCAATAAGTGCGACATTAAAGGATCGTTCTCTGATTTTCCTTTTGAACCTTGTCCTTCATGTGGCAACATCGGGTAGCATTTATCTACTGCTAACTTCTTGCTTCTGGGCATTTGTTCACTTTCTTGCTCTTCCTCATTATCTCTGTATGCAATGGCAGCTTGTACCATCGACATACCTCTTTTATTCTTCTTTGCTAATCTTATTTATTTCTGTTTGGCTTATTTGCGCCATAAGCGAAAAGAGTCAAACATCGCCGGCCGGGCTTTCTTCTTGAACAATTTGACCTCGAGATTGTCTAATATTTCTGAGTCGAAACTACCATATTGGGGCCATTTTAACCCTTTCGATGCTGATGACGAGCTCAGCTCGTCATCACCCACGGGTGTCGTGTGCTGATGACGAGCTGAGCTCGTCATGCAAACAGCAAAATGGTAATTCCCAGCACAGGAGGGGGAAAACGCCTAGCAGCCAAGAGGTTAAAACACCATCCTTGCGGGTGTATTTTATCCATACCTCGTTATACGTAATAGGACCTACTCCATGCTTTATATATAACTCATAAGTTGGAGTTCCAATCGGAGGAACCGGACACGAATCCTCTAATCGGGAGTCCTTACTACAACCAAGACAAAACAAGTTTCCAAGCCTGCTGAGACCAGGCATCTTTGCTCACTAGTCTAGCTTCAAACTTCAAGGGATTATCTAATAATGATATTATCGTGAATACACGAACCCCTCGGTTTTGGTGCTTGCAAGTACCAATAATACAAACCGTATCTCTGGGATACCAAAACTAAGAACCAAACTAAGAACTGGGAGACGCTCCACTTATACTTAACTGAATATTGAAGATTGGTGACGTCACTAGAAGACTAGTCTATCGTTTCGCTCTACCAAGGATCACTGGGTCCAAAACAGGGCGATAGTCAGGGCAGCAGTCCTTCGTAGCCGTCGGGACGCGGGGAACCTCGCAGCAAAGACCTTCGGAACCACGTCGACATGCAGTGGTCGCTGAAGTGGCTGGCCGTCCTCCGGAATTTTCACACGAAGCTCCTCACGAACATCTGGCTTGGACCGTCACCGCTTGATATCGCCTCGAGTTGGGCGCCAACTGAGGTGCCGGGTTTTTGGAGACCCGGTGGTGCTAGGGGATCACACCCGAAGACCTCTAGGTTCTCCCTGTTCTGGACTTACAGAAACACGGAGTCTTCTAGGTGAAGTCAAAGATCGAGTTTATTGGCTGCAACCAAGTAACATGCGTCCTAGAAGTACGACAACACGGGCCGTAAGTTCTCAGGAGACTGTTCGTTTTTACAGAACCAGACTTCTCCTTATATACATAAATAACAGCTGCAGGCAAGATTTCTTAAGTTTACGATATGGCAATACAAATATTTCCACAATAATACAAAGAGCGAAGTCATGCTGGTCAGCACAT
The DNA here is from genome assembly GCF_964263255.1 of Lissotriton vulgaris. Classification (NCBI taxonomy): domain Eukaryota; kingdom Metazoa; phylum Chordata; class Amphibia; order Caudata; family Salamandridae; genus Lissotriton; species Lissotriton vulgaris. The sequence continues at coordinate 247,645,814 of NC_141697.1, forward strand.
ATTTTAGATGTCCAGTTTGTGATGGATTACCCCGCCAGATCCAGAACTCCCATCAGATATCGATGAAATGCCAATAAGGTCGAGCCCCCTCCCATCATAAAACGGGTCATAAACAAGAATCATGGACAGGTGTGTGTGTAGGGAAAACAGGGTTTGTATGCAGTGAAGGGTTTATGACATGTTGTGCTTTGATGATATCGGGCTCGGCCACTGGGCGAGGAGCTGCCCAAACAGGCTTGGCTGGAGGCAGTGGAGTCAGCTCGGCCAGGTCATGGGGGAGTCAGCTACCAAGGACGTGTCCTTTTAGATCAAGCTCGGCTTTAATCGATTGACTTATATGGGGGCAAGCCATAAGATGGATGCCGTTTACAAAATGGAGTCTGCGGGTTCGAGACGCAAATCAAGATTTGAGGGTGTTAGCATCACTTAATCGTGACGCAAATGCATGGGGATGATGTCCTAATCATTACCGGTTCGTAGATACCAAATTCGTCATGATACGACGGTATTTTATAACACGAGTGTTGGACCCCGAGGCTGGTGAAACGGAGGGGTCCAGAATTGCAGTACCACAACTGCTACAGCTAGAAGATTTCATGACCACATTCGACCTCAAGGATGCATACTTCCACATTTCCGTTCATCCAGCACACCGCTGATGTCTACATTTTCAACTCAACAGGCAACACTATCAGTTCAAGGTGCTACCCTTCAGGATCACTACAGCTCCAAAGGTTTTCATCAAAGGCCTTGAAGTAGTGACTGCTAGTGTAAATATAAAAATTTAGGAACAGAATAAATCTAGTGGACCTAAACAAAATTGTTAACTCACGAATACCAGAAAATACATGTCATAAATCATACATGCAAAAAATAATTTCATAAAGTTATTTTTTTATATTATTATTAAGGCTCCCGGTTTTCCGTTTAAACAGATTTTTACATATAAATACAGACGGAAAAATATTTTTCTTCCGTCTGTATTTATAAATAGAAGCGGAAAAATACAACCAAATTGGATTCCCTGATTCCAAGAGTTGTTCGGCAATCTGTGCTCCAGCCCAGGGTTGCCTGCCATGCCCCTCTTCCTGATTGTGGTGTTTGCCTGGTCACATTAACACCTACTGGGCAATTAATCTCTCGTAGGCGCGGGAAATTCTGTGCCTCATCCCCTTACTTTCACCTTTGTGCCTTCACTACGACCCCCATCGGCTCACCCTGCTTGAGGAAATACATTTGCTGGACGATTGATGTCTCTTGCTTTCCTCCCTCGAACTTGCCGCCTGCCCAGCAACTGTCTGTTTCTTTGACATCTCCGGAGCGCCGGCTATCTAGTGAGCACTGAGCCAGCACCACATGCAGTTTTAGGTCACAGGTAAGTGAAAGGGTGGGGGTGGACTTGTATTTCGCTATTTGCACCACTACAGCTGTACAATCTGAGGAGGTGGGTGTAGCAATAAAAGATGAGCCTTTTATTGATTAAAATCCAATTTATTGAAAGTATAAAACTCCACCCGTTCATGAAGCGTCTGACCATTGGCAAGCCAACGGTGATAATGACCAACCGCAGAACAGGCGTTCATGCGCGAGTGACAACCATTCAATTATAAACATGTTTATACACGCGCAGCAGCGCAAACATACATCGCGCGGTGTATGCCATAATCATTACACTACATCACCTTCCCCCTTACAACAACAAACAACCAGAAAATAAAATAAAAAACATTCAAAATCTAACATTCATTATATCTCTCCGGGCCTCTAATAGGTCTGCCAAAAGAAGAAAGTTTGATCATTAGCAACATTTTGTGGATTAACCCCTTCCATGCTGATGATGAACCCCAGCCGTCATGCACTACGGTGCTCGTGTGCTGATGACGGCTGGGGTTCGTCATGGCCCACCCCTGTTCTTTTGTTTACCGCACAGCGGCGGAAACGGGCCAGCAGGGAAGGGGTTAACAACATTCCTAGTACATTGTTGACTATTAGTTTGAACATGCAATGGTTTAGAATGAGCAGGTTCTTTTAAGACATTAGGCACACTCAACCAAAAGCTCCAATCCAAACCATCTGAATGATCTTTCCTATGTCTACCCCCAAATAATCTCAGCCTGTTGATCCGTCACTTTCACTAACTGGCGCTTATTCCACCAACCCTTTTTTCCCAGAAATGCAGCTCCCTTGCTAACTTTCAAAACTTGAACAGGTGCAAAGAATTTCGAACGACCTTTGACAACCCTTCCTGGTTTCTTAATTAACACCCAATCACCCGCAAGGATATCCACAACTTTACCATCCATCCCTCCATCAAAATGTAACTTCATGGGGGTGTGGCTAGCAGCCGATGATGGCGGCAGCCTAGAAGGAGAGCTCCGTGTTTAAGGCGGCTCCCAGTGTAATCCGAACATTTATCCGGCATTATAATTACCCAGGCGGGTAGGCAGCGAAGCCCAGGACCAGGCGGCGGCGATTCGGATTCGCCGGACCTCAATCCGAGGCCAGGAACACCAGTTACGGTCAGCGCCCCGAGCGGGCCTGTGGGCGACCTCCGGACCGGGAGGCACAGTAAGCAGCACGCCGGCAGGAAGTGGCTTGAGTCAGGCAGTCGTCCGCCGGAAGCAACCGATCGCGGAAAACGCCGGGACACTCAGAAGCCGAGCCCTCCAGCATCCGTCACCGGACCGGGGGGAGCCGATCGGCCTGTCAAGAGGCTCAGCGGAGGTGAGGGGAACGCTCGGTGAAGGCGAGCTCCAGCGCCCGGAGCGGAGACGGAGGTAGCTGAAGCCACCATTTTCGGCAGCAGCGGTCAGAGCAGCGGAACCGCGCTGCCACTGTGTAAGTGCGGCGACCCCCCCCCCCTGGCCGATCAGAAAGCCTGGCACAGCGCACCATACCCGAGGGAGTCCCCGCCCAAGAGCCGACAGGGAACGGCGCGGGGCACCCGTCCTCGCAGCGTAAGGGCCCATCTGGGAGCAACCCGGACCCCCCCCCATCGCAATTAGGGGACCGAGCACGGAAAACTCCGGTGAGCCAGGGTCGCTGTAAGCGGTAGCGGACAGGGGCAGAGAGAGTCCTGCAGGGCGGCGCCACTCGGCTGCGTGCCCCATTAAGGAGTCAGTGACCCGGCCGGCCACCACACACCAGATCTTTGGCCCGTGCAGATACGTAAACTCATTGGGACACCTCAAGGGGGCCACAATCCCCCCCATAACCACAGCCGGGGCCCAGGGTAGATCCCCAATCGCTGGCAAAGGACGATAGCTTGGCCCAGGCGGATCCAGGATGGCTGGCAAGGGGCATAAAGGCGGAACAACACAAACACGCCTAGACCGCTTTGCCTATGAAAAACCCGGCTCCCCCTCCCCCTCGCAGGACGCCAAAACACAGGCGAGCAAGACGACCGAAGTGACCGGGGGCAAGAAAGCGACCATTGACGACGTCATGCGGGCCCTTACGCAGGTACAGGCCACGGTGGGGTCGATCTCGGCCGAGATCACACTTATAAGGGCAGACTTCCATAAAATGACAGAGAAAGTGAACAATATGGAAGTTGTGACCAAGTCCCTGGTCGAGGACGTCTCGGAACTCCAGATTAGTATGGAACGCATCTCGAAGGAGAACAGAGAACTACGCGACAAGCTCGATGACCAAGAGGGGCGCTCGAGACGGAACAACATCCGTATTATTGGTGTGCCGGAATCGGAAGACACGAGGGCTATGGACCTATATGTCGAGAACTTGATCAAGGACACTCTGAAGCCCAAAGGACTCTCCGCCTTCTTCACGGTAGAAAGGGCGCACCGGGTACCGGGGGGACGCCACAAGACAGGAGCTAACCCCAGACCGATCATAGCGAGGCTCTTCAACTTCAGGGATCGGGATGCCATACTACAGGCGGCGAGGAACTCACCCCCTATCAAGGTCCAGAACGCGACGCTGGCATTCTTTCCTGACTACACGGCCGAGGTAGCGCGGAGAAGGCGAACCTTCTTTGAGGTTAAAAAAGAACTCAGAGCCAGGGAAATCCCGTACTCGATGCTCTTCCCGGCCAAGCTTCGGGTCGTAGCGGACAACAAGACTTGGTTTTTCGAATCACCGGAGGTGGCGCAAGATTGGCTGGAGGGTTGGAGGGCGGCGGGCCCTCGTCGCTCAAATAGACAGAGTAAACACCGACCAGCAGGCCCCCGACAGGGCTCACAAACCAACGACGAAGATCTAGAGGTGCATTCCCCTTTATCCGACCGTCAGGAGGACGAGGCAAACGGGGATCTGTAAGGCACAGCCATGGTCCGACTGACCGGAACATGATATGAACAGGAAACGCCGCCTTGGACACTGGGCGGAAAGGCCTCCGCAGCTGAAGAGGGGAGCCGCTGACCACGGAGAAACCTTCACCCCAGCGAGCAAGTACTATGTTGAGGGGTGGGATCAGGCACTCTGCTGAGTTGGGGGGGCGGGCAGTTCTGAGTCCGTTGAGCAGGGGGGCAGGGAGGGGGGGAGTTGGGAGTAGAAGGGGGTTTTGGTTGTTAGTTTCTATACAGGGACAGGTTAGCTACGATGGGGCACACGAGTGTATGATGGTATGGTCACAATGCAACACACAGGGGCACTGCACAGACCTCCTGGCCATCCCAGAGCGTAAATTCACAAGCCATGACCCAACACAGGATGGGGGAGGACTCTAATGTAGGGCAGACGTCCCCGCTACTCCTCATGTCCTGGAACGTAAGGGGCCTGGGCGACAAGATTAAACGTGGGCTGGTACTGCAGAGTATAAAGAGGCTGCACCCCGCCCTGGTCCTACTACAAGAAACACATCTCACCGGCACAGCTACGAAGGCCCTAGACAGAAAAGGCTACAGCATGATAGTACACTCTGGGTTCACAAGGGGATCCCGGGGCTCCGGGATACTAATTCATCGCTCATCCAGGTTCATAGCCCAATCAACGGCGACAGACACACAGGGGCGCTTTGCAGCGGTACACGGCCAGTGGGAGGGGAAGCCACTGAACGTGGTCTCGGTCTACATCCCACCAGCACTACACAACATAGCTTTCCCGGAACTGGGGAAATTCTTGTTAGATCTTCCTGAAGGGGAGCTTGTTATGGGGGGAGATTTCAATGCAGTGGCACAAGACTCCCTAGACCGCCACCCAACGCGCATGCGTACACCAGGGCCCTCCAAACTGCATGACTTCATGGAAGCACAGGGTCTAGTGGATGTGTGGAGGCGACTACACCCAGATGATAGGCAATACACATACCATTCAACAGTCCATGATAGCCTGTCGCGGATAGATTACTTCCTGACGTTGGGGGGGGGGTCTCCTCACTTTCACTGACGCCCAAATTAGGCCGAGAGGGATCTCTGACCACTCCCCGCTTACACTGACTCTGTTCAGTCAGAGACAATCCCACAGACGACTTTACCCTATTTACCCGGGTTACCTTAAAGAACCGGGCGTCACTAGGGCCCTGAGGAAAGGCACCCGATCCTACCTTGCAGAAAACGTGGGGACCGTGGAGTCGCCCACTGTTCTGTGGGAGGCGTACAAGACAGTCCTCCGAGGACAGGCGATCTCGGTAATCGCACAGCACAGACGCACACAACGTCAGGAGCTAACAGACCTAGAGGAACAACTAGATAAGGCCACACGAGCCCACGAGGGGAACCCGACTGGAGACACCCAGCACGCACTCCGACTGGCCCAGCAGAGTCACACCGACTTTCTGCGCCGCCGAGTGCGAGACAATATGTCTGCAACTGCGAGCAGGATATACGACATAGGCGACAAGGCGGGGAAGCTTCTGGCATGGTTGGAAAGGGCGCGGGGTGGCCAGCGGGCGATACTACAACTGAGGGACCCTCAGGGTGAGGTACAAACCAGTCCGGCACAAATAGTGGAACTCCTAGCTAACCATTTCCACTCCGTATACTCCCCTGACTATGAGGTCACAAGGGAAATGGTAGAAAACTCCCTTGTGGGAGTACCGGCCCGCACTCTCTCCCCAGACCAACGGGACGAGCTCGACTCCGATCTGACAGAGGAGGAACTACAGGCAGCCATAGCAGCAATACACCCCGGAAGAGCACTGGGCCCCAATGGTGTGCCAATAGAGTGGTACAAACTCATGTCCGAGACACTGTCCGCACCGTTGCTCGATATGTTTCAGGAGTGCCGGGAACGGGGACGGCTCCCCCCTGATCAGCGCACGGCCACGATAGTCGCAATACCTAAGCCCGGTAAACCCCCAGAGGAGTGCGAATCATATCGCCCGATCTCCCTCCTTAACGCCGAGAGTAAAATCCTGGCGAAACTGTTGGCCACCAGGCTACTGCCCCATCTGGCGCACCTTATACATCCTGACCAATCGGGCTTCATGCCACACCGCAGCACGGCGCTGAACCTGCGACGGCTGCATGGGGTATTGGCCCGAGCCCCACAGCTGGAGGAAGCGGCAGCGGTACTGTCGCTCGATGCCAAAATGGCATTTGATATGGTGGAGTGGCGCTATCTCTTTGCTGTCCTGGAGCACATTGGTATCGGCCCAACATTCATATCGTGGGTCAGACTGCTATACACCGAACCTATGGCTAGAGTAACCGCAAACGGTTACATATCAAGGGAGTTCCCGTTGGCAAGGGGCACGAGACAGGGGTGCCCACTCTCGCCACTACTGTTTGCCTTAGTGCTAGAACCCTTGGCCACGATCCTCAGGACCACCCAGCTGCTGAAAGGTATACAATGGGAAGGTGGAGGCGAGGATAGGGTTTCCCTATACGCCGACGACATGCTCGTTTACCTCACGGACCTTACGACCGGTATCCCGGTCCTGCTGGCACTATGTGAAAGCCACGGCACAGCCTCGGGCTATAAACTCAATTGGTCCAAATCAGTGATATATATGGTAAAGGGCGACCTTCCAATACTACCCACAGATTGCCAACTACTCGTGGAACGCGTCACCTTTAAATACCTAGGGATATGGATTACAAGGGAGCACTCGACCTTCCTTGACCGGAATCTTCAGCCCCAGCTGGACAACTTGAAGACTGATGTGCGCCTTTGGAAAAATCTCCCCCTAACACTGCTAGGTAGAGCGGCACTCTTTAAGATGCTGGCGCTCCCTCGCTTCCTTTACGTTCTGGAAAACACGCCGGCGGTGGTTCCCGCGGCGTTCTTCCGTCAAGTCTCGGCCCAACTGTCCACTCTCCTGTGGGGAGACAAACCGGTCCGGGTCGCACAGTTGAAATTGACCAGAGACTGGTATAGCGGTGGGATAGCCCTCCCCAACCTTGAACTGTACTACTGGGCGGCTCATCTCAAGGTGATCAACCAGTGGATCCACACACCGCAGGACGACCCAGCGTACAGGGCGGACAGACGCCAACTAGGCCTGTCCACTCTGCTAGCCCCGCTCTATAATAAAGGGATGGCGAGGAAACTAGAGGGGCCTACCAAACACACTGTTGCCCTATGGCACAAAGCTCAGAGACGGCTGGGATGGGAGGGAGTGATCACCAAGCTCACGCCACTGTGGGACGCCAAGGCCCTCGGTAACCTGCGCAACTCCAAGGGTTTCGACCAATGGGACACTATTGGGATCTCCACGGTGGGCGATCTATGGACCAGGGAGGGTGTGCTCTCCTTCACGACGCTAAGAGAACAATACGACCTTGCAGAGACCGAAACATATAGGTACATACAAATCAGGCACGCACTCCTATCGGTGCTAGAAGCTGGTACGGCGCCTCCGGAGTCGGCTCCGCTAGAGGACCGATTGCTTACAGACTACATGGAGGCCGGGGCAACCTCCCTCACCTATCGGAAAATCATGAATAACCTGCCGGATCCCCTGGGGAAACTAAAGGAGTATTGGGTGGACGAGGTAGGGGACCTAGATGAGGCAGACTGGAACGCAGCCCTGGCTTCGCCCAGGGAGGCGGGTATTTCCACTCGATTCCGACTGATCCAGTTCAAAGTACTACACAGGGTCTACTACACACGCACGACGCTGTATAAAATACACAGAGCAGAACACCCACACTGCCTGAGAAGTTGCGGGGAGGAGGGTACACTATACCACACCATATGGACGTGTCCACATATACAGGATTACTGGCGGCGAGTCACACGCACGATCGGTCAGACTCTCCAGAACCCATTTACACCAGATCCCAGGATCTGTCTCCTGAACGTCTGGGGCCCAACAGACCTTTCGTTGCATGCAAAGAGGTGGGTGGTCATAGGGGTAATGCTAGCGAAACGTGACATCGCGAAGAACTGGGGGGCACAGGAAACACCGACACTGGCGCAATGGTGCAGAAATATGGATGTGCTTATGCTAACTGAGCGGGCTGTGTACCAACAGCGACATAATCCTCGGAAATGGAACGGGATTTGGTCACCCTGGAACAAATATAGGGGAGACCTCTGTGAACCCCTGCCTGAGGAAGGAGATGGGGATAGCTCAGAGGATGATGAAGGCCTGGATTGACGGGGGGGAGGGGGGAGTGGAATGTGGGGATAGTAAATGCTACAGGACCATGGACACTTGCCCGCAGATGACCTTACTGGAATGTATACTTGAACCGAGACCTGATTGTTGCATCTAGACATTCTAATGTTGATATAGAACATTGCCAGTTTTTTGACTTAGCCCTGAAAGTAGCAAGTTTGAGTTGGGGGGGGTAAAATATTAAAAAGTTGCTCTACTGACTATGGCAGCTGAATGTTGACGCTGCACTGAAGATCTAATGCACGTTACTGTATACCATGTGACAGCAACAACAAAAATAAAACTATAAAAAAAAAAAAATGTAACTTCATACGAGTTTGCTTGTCCCGAATAGACCTCCTAACCGAATCTAAATCTGCCACTTTCTTGATAGTATTCTCACTCAACCAAGAAGGGAACAAAAGAGAACGATTTTCCCTCCCTCTCAAAAGAGAAAATGGAGATACCCCAGTAACACAATGAGGGGACGTATTATAATGCCACACCTTTTGTTTGAAAAAATCCTCCACTTTGTAATTACATGACACTGCGGTCTGAATGCCTTCTTTAATTACCTTATTCCCCCTCTCAACTAGACCATTGGAAGCTGGAGAATATAATGCCACTTTCAACTGTTTGATATCCAACTCCTTCAAAAACCTACACATTTTTTTTTTTTAGACAAAATGTGTCCCATTGTCGGTGACAATTAATTTAGGGGTCCCTTCCAAATCAAAAATCCTTTTGAGAAAAGATATAGTTGAATCCGGCGATTTCACAAAATCAAAATACATCGACTTTGAAAAATAATCGACCAACAGAATCACATACTTATTCTTCTGCTCCAGGACAGAATACGGACCTGAAAAATCAACACCAACTTTTTCCCAAGCCGGAAACTCAGTCGGGTGCAAAGGAACCTTCATAGTGCGCCAATGTTTGTCAGACATCAAACATCCGGGACAAGAATCAATCAAATTTCTGACCTGAATATCAATTGAAGGCCACCAATAATGTTGTTTAATACACATCACCATTTTCGTCACCCCTAAATGACCTTGGTGTGCCTTATTGATAATTGACTCACGCAGTCTGAAAGGTGGAACACATTTTTCTCCTCTACGAATTATACCATTCTCCACCGAAAGCTCCTCCGCAACTTGTGCAAACCTACGCAAATCTCCACTCAAATCCCTAGGTTCTGTCCAGCAATGAGTAGCATAGTCAATGACTTTCAAAATTACATTGTCCACTGAGGCAGCCTCCTTCCAGTCACTCTCAGAAATAATATCACCCATCTCATTCACAGCATCCACCACAGTAACACACTCCACGTCTTCCACCAGAAAATCTTCTAAATCATCTTTAGTCATAGCCATCCTGGATAAACAATCGGCACAAAAATTCTTGCCTCCCAGAATATGCTTAACCGTAAAAATTAAACTCTTGCAACTTCAACACCAATCTCATGAGTCTCGCTGACATAGAAGCAGAGCTAGATTTATTAAAAATATAAACCAAAGGCTTGTGGTCAGTAACTAACTCAAATTTCCTTCCCCAAATATACATTTTAAATTTGTGAACCGCCCAGGCACATGCTAGAGCCTCTCTCTCTATTGTGCTGTATCTTTGTTCAAAATCCTTGCGCTCTAGTAGCGAACGCGACGGTCTGCCGACCGTTAACTCTGAGTGAGAACAGCACCCAGGCCAGAAATGCTAGCGTCCACTGTAATAATAGAAACAGCATCCTCCCTAAAAGCGTGTATGGCTTTAGCTGAAACAATCATTTTTTTCACCTCACAAACAATTCTGTTTAACTCATCAATCCATACAAAACTGGAACCCTTCTGCAAGAGATATCTTAAGGGTTCAACCAATTGGGAATAAGATTGAACAAACCTAGCATAGTACTCAGCTATGCCGAGGAAAGACTGTAAAGCGTCTATCAGTTGGGGGTTTCGCATCCTCAATAGCCCTGATAACTGAGAACTTGGGAGTGATACCCTGGTCTGAGACTGTATGACCCAAATAATCAATCTTGTTGACAGCAAATTTACATTTATCGCTGCGGACTGTCATATTTCTGGACATTAAGATTGAAAGCACATGTCTTAAAATCCTATTATGCTCATCTAAGGATTTTGCAAAAATTAAAATATCATCAAGATATGCTTGCACCCCTGACATCCCTTCAAATAACAAATCCATGAGTTTCTGAAAAACGCTACTGGCCGAAGCCAACCCGAAGGGAAGTCATAGAAATTTAAAGGCACTAAAAGGGGTGATAAAATATGTAAGTTCTTTACTCTTATGACAATGAAACCTGATGATACGCTGACCTCAGGTCGATCAGCGAGAACCATCTAGCCTCCCCGATGTTCGCCAGAAGCTCATGGATCCTAGGGACTGGGTGACAGTCCACGATAATATTCTTATTCAGGGAGCGCAAATCTGCAATAGCCTAATTTTCCCTGTCTTTTTGCGGGCAACCACGATCGGAGCCACCCATTGTGATGAATTAATAAGCGCTATGATGCCCTGATCACATAAATCATTCAGCATTTTCTTCAATTCCGATCTAACACTCAAGGGAACCGCCCGTACCTTATGTGCAACAGGCTGAGCCCTGGGGTTCAACCTGATTTTGTGCTCGAACCCTTTTACACTTCCAACCACTTCTTTAAAAACCGGTTTGAACTCCGTAAGGATGTCTTGAATAGCTAAAACATTTGTATCCGCACAATCCACTATGGAAACGGGTAAATCATTCTTAATGAATTTAGGCAATTCACCCACCTTAATAGGGTCATCATCCCCAGGAACCAGATATAAACACATCCGAGCAAGATCTTTCCACCCCACGATGTTCTTTCCTTTTTCAGCAACATAAATCTTAGGTAGTTTCCCTCCCAGGGCATTGAACCAAACCTGAAAAATAACCAATCATGTTGATATCCTTTTCACCAAATGCCTTGGGGTTAACAACAGATTTTATCAGCTCAACTCTTCTATTCCATTTTTCATAGAACGTTGAGTCTCTAAGAATTGTGAACCAGAATCTGCCATAACCTGTAATGGAACGTTACCTATAATTGCAGAACATAAAGGACCCTTGATGGAGTCTACATCCCCATTACAATCTAAAGTTACAACAATATTTTTGAAAGAATTTGAGCAAGAATCAACATCAATCCTGCATACTCCTTGGAAATGCCCAATCCGTTTGCAAACAGTACAACGTTTCTTAAGTGCTGGACAGTTCGGAGCATTGCCTATGTGGTCTTTATAACCACATCTGTAACAGAACACAATCTGGTTTAGAACCAAACTGTGTTTTACCTTTAGGGTTGATCGCACAAACAGTTCCTTCCTGATCAGAATCAGAAAAGTCAACCACATTTACTCCTTTTTTTAATTGGTTCCATCACGACCTTACTAGTGAAGGTAGACCGCTCAATACTTAGCTCGTCATCAGCATCGAAAGGGTTAAAGCAAGATCAATTACCTCGCCTAAAGATGGATTTTTACACGCAAGAATCCTTTGTTTAATTTTTCTTGAAGCGAAATTGAACACAAATTGATCTCGTATGAATTTATCTGGTGAAGGTTCAAAGTCACATGTAATGGCTAGAACTCGAAGAGCAGAAATATACTCTTCTACTTTCTCCTCTTCCTTTTGTTTCCTTGCATAAAAATTGTGACGTTCCAGCATATTATTAGGTTCATCACAGAACTGTTTTTTTAGTGTAGCAATGGCTTCAACATAAACATTCCAAGGATTATCTCCACTTTCATCTTGAGAAACCGGAGGAGCAATAGGGGTAATGCTTTTAAAAATTCTCTGAGCAGCCTGACCAAGACATTCAAAAAGAATCACAAACTTGCGTTGAGAAGAATATTCTGAAGCATCAATTGCAATCAAATGATTTTTGAATAAACCAAACCCTTCAGTCCATATAATATCTGGAGTTCCTGGTTTACTAAAAAATGGGGGTGGTTGAGTGATCTGATGCCATTGGTTGTTTGCTATTCTTCCAAATAATGTAATCAATGAAATTATTTAAAACATTTTAGATCACATAGGATTATGAGTCACATAAGATTGTAAAAGAATGCATCACATAAATGTTACCAATAAAAACAAGGCAGTACAATCAAAATGTGCAAATAAATTAACACAACGTGTTGCTCATGTAAAACAGATTAAAATAATCCCTTAATAGCGCGAGTACTTGGCACTAACATAAGACCGGCAGAAATGTGACCCAAAAAGGTCAGAGACCGGCTGCATAAACACATTAGGGAAATTTGGCCGCATTCGTTTTCATATACATTCAGGCCTTAAATTGAAATTTTTCTCCGTGACTTGGTGCGGCAGGAAGAAACAAAACATTTCTGAGAAAGAGACAGCCCTTTTTCTTCAAGTTAAATCGTTTTTTTTTTCACTGTGCGAGGAAGAACTGTGGGCGCAGCTACACTGTGGTAGTAAAGTACTTAGTCTCTAACGTATATTAGTGAAATATGCACATCCCCGCAAGGACTGTACATGTCAACTTGGCAGGGCTAAACAGCTAATAAAACTCTCCAGGTAAAGCCCTTTCTTCTGCCTAATGCAAGTGGCAGGCGGGGGTATTTTTTATACTACTGGGATGAATCTGACAGACTCTCTGACCCTTGGAGGCACTGGGCCAGCGGCTCCCCTTTGCTTGCACTAAATTAATTTGTTGGCAACTTCGTGTGCTGTACAAACTCTATGTTGCCTTCCCCAGCAGTGACTTTGATACTCCTGAATCAAGAAATTGCCGATTAGAGGTAGGGCACACGCTCCACAAGACTGCCCCAAACAGGCTCATATCACTTTACAGGACAATAGGACACCACATGTGTCCGTAAAGAGTAAGGGAGATGAAGTGGGCAGAATAATCCAGATAATCTCGAGTTTGAAAGTGCAAACCTTTTTGTAATTGTTTGCTTTTCAATTCTCCCCAGAATTTAAAAGAACACTAATATTTTTGGGAAAAATGGGTTATTTCTGACATTCAAACTTTGTTGTCCTGGTAACAAAGTGTCACTCAAAGTGTCAGACATAATACTTTGGAATGTCCAGCGAAAACCTGTAATTATCACACATAAATAAACCAGGACCTTAGCAGCTATGACTATGATCCTGTGTGATTTGGCATCTGGAGCCACACCTTGAATGTACAATTGGCTCTACATTCCGCACCACAGGAGATGCAGCGCTTGCCACCTTAGGCACAACCAGACAGGCATCAAGATTGTTGTCAGGAGGAACTTTTTTTTTTTTTAAAGATGCCTGTGCATGGCATTATTCAAGGCATCTAAAGCGAGAGCAGTGCTTTATTTTAAAAAAATCCATTTAAAACATTGTTTTAATTTAATAATTAAATTAAAGCAGATAGCTAAACCTGTGACAACCATGTGCACGGTCTATTTAAATAAATGTGGAAAAATACTAGCTGCAACGTCTTTTTTGCTTGCGACAAAAATAAATACAGATATATACAGATAAAACAACATAAAAATAAATATGGATAAATACAGACGGAAATGGTAAAAAAGTAAATACCATAATACCGGGAGCCCTAATTATTATTGAAAATAAGTTTTTTATTTTTGAATATAAATATATAATAAATACAATAGATACACAATAACTCAAAAGTTCATTCATAAAATAGTAATACTAAAACATGTCAGTAAGTATCAGATCAGACAATATATGGTCACAATACAATTCAAACATGATAAGTTGTAGTAAATTGGAGCATGGCTAGGGAATGTGTTCCTACGCGCGTTTCGGCTATGTGCCTTCATCAGGAAGCCATGTGTTCAAAGACGAATGATGTGACCTGTAAATTGAAGTAAGATTTTATCGAATGCATGTATTAACAATTCGTGTCACATATTGGATAAATAGAGGTCCTACACATTATATACAAATGAAGCATTATTATACTAAAGTACAATCTAAAGATAAAAACATTTGTCGCAAGCCTATCAAGTGGAAATTTAGAGAAAAAGAGGCAGAAATTGCAGTGAAATGGGTAAAAAGCCACCACCTAATGATATCTTAACCTAGAGCCTGACAAAGTGGAGATTACACCCTTGAAGAATGGACAGAATTAGTATAAATATTAGCAATAGCGAAGAGGAAAAAAGAAATACAAATGATGTAAATCCCAAAGGCCAAAGGGACACATAGTAGTGTCAAATATCTGTAATACCTTAAATGATGTCCCACAGAATCAGGCCATCGTAGAGCTGGTCAATAGCTGGTAGAATTGATAAAAAAAGTGTTCTAGGAAGATGTAAAAAAGATAAAAAGTATCACAGAAAGAAAAGATGCATTGAGGCGGACTAAAGTGCTAGCCAGGTAGGGGACATATCCACTATGATAAATTGGCTGTATAGTCAGCGCTTCTAAGGGCCAAAGTGCCAAGGTCTGGATCGCAGCTAGGAAAGAGCGGATGACGAGCAACCAATACCTATATTATGGAGGCGGTCAGTCAGGGCGAGTGGTGCAAAGCCTTGCGGCCTGGTCCCGGTAATCTCTAGATATGGGGAAAACAGAGGGACTGTAAGTGAAGCCCTGGAAGGTTCCCTACTGTCTGTTAGCCGAGGCTAGAAAGGAAATAGAACAAAATATCTCACAAAATAGGATTCTAGAAGCTTACCGCTAAATATTCAGGAGTCTCTACAGAGGTGGAATAAACCGATGCAGAAGTCCGAATTCTATGGACGGAAGGACTGCTCTATGATGCCTGCAACGAGATATGTGGCAAGGGATACTAATGGGAGGCTAATATGACCGACAATTAATTCAAAACATGACAGCCATATATATTCTATGGTGAAAGGTGCTATTTACCTGCGTGATTTTTGTCAACGAGGCTCTTGTCTCTTGTATACCTTCTAGCCCGTGCACCCAATTACCAGGCAATACCCCTGCCCGCATCTTTACTGCAAATAACTTATTAACAAGAGCCTCGTTGACAGGAATATTTTGTGAGATCTTTTGTTCAAAATAGGATTCTAGAAGCTTACCGCTAAATATTCAGGAGTCTCTACAGAGGTGGAATAAACAGATACAGCAGTCCGAATTCTATGGACGGAAGGACTGCTCTATGATGCCTGCAACGAGATATGTGGCAAGGGATATTAATGGGAGGCTAATATGACTAATTCAAAACATGACAGCCATATATATTCTATGGTGAAAGGTGCTATTTACTTGCGTGATTCCGGTCAACGAGGCTCTTGTTAATAAGTAGTTATATACATATAACCGTTTTTTGATTCAAATTGGTAAATAGGAAATGAGGTGAGGCATCTGAAGGTCGCGCCTCACCTCGGGAGTGTATATTGTAATTTTATGTCAAACACCAATTCCGGCACTATTGTTTTGAACATTATAAAGGCAAGGATCCTTTGTGAAAGTGCTTCAAAGGCAAAAGGAGGGTAAATAAGCCGACCATACATTGGAAGGCTATGAAATAAGGATATAAAAACAAACCTGTAATCCAAAGCTGTCGCATTAAGAGAAACCAAAGCGGGAAGACGATCAAATTCTCCAAAAAGGCAATTTACATTAGAATCAATAAGATTATTATAAAGCCTAAAAATCAGTCACATTTTACACATCTATACTTAAGAGCTGTAAACTAAATAAGTCAAAACCACTATGGAAGTAACCGAGTGGTTTACGTATCTTGTGAGCAGCTAACAAAAGAGGAATGCAGCCCTGTGCATTGGATAGTTATACTTGTTCGGTTATATGTCGTTACAACTAATTCAGTTGCAACGCATGCCTTTACCACACATGCGTTACAACGGAATTCGTTTTCTACGCATAACCTTTACTACTAATATTCTTTTACCACGCATAGATTAACAACGTTTTTCGTTGTTAATTTATGCATGGTGAGGGCATATTCTTGTTAAAGGTTACAACGCTCTCCTTTCCCGTCCCCAGCCTCTACTCCTTATAATTACCCCTTCCCTGACACTTTTAAAAAAAAATTACATTTCCCCTTAGCTTTTTAACTCTTCTCCTCTCCATCTTCTTGGTTACGTCCGTTACGTCGGCCGTACGTCGTAAAGAGGAAGCGGAAGTTTAATTCTGTTTTCTCTTTAACGACGCTGATTGCTTGATCTTCGTCACTTCAGGTTAGTTCTTTTTTTGGGGGGGAGCCACCCCCACTCCCCTTTTTTAATCCCACGCTTTTTTAGTTTTTGGGGGGAGACCCCCCCAAACCCCTTTTTTTTTTTTTTTTTTTTTTTTTTCATTTACCACACATACCTTTACTACATATTTCGTAGAAAGATATGCGTGGTAAAGCCTCTCGTTACCACGCATGCAAGGTTTTCGTGGAAACGGCCGCGTTGTAGTGGCAGTTTCCCTCAAAAAACAACTTACAAGTTCCCGCGTGATCCCCCATGGCAATGCGCAATCAAGCAAGCTAATGGGACTCACAAGGCAGAGTGCTGTGACCTCCCACGAGGAAGTCCTTCCTCTGCTGGTATCCTTCTCCTCCAGCATAGCCATGGGTACTGCTCCAAACAGACTGTAACGGCGGCACAGGAGAAGCGCTGCTAGGGAGACGATCGGATCCATATTTAGGTATATTTAAGCATTTTTGTAACTCTGGTACCACCTAGTGCCTGTTTCCGGTAAGCTTTTTAACAATTTAACAAAGAGATGAACAGTTTTTAGACAAAGCTTCATTTCGAGGGTTCTTTACCACTTATCATAGATTTTAAGCTATCTACTGGCCTATTGACCCCCATTTTAAGTTTACTAAACTATTTATTAGCCTAAAGGAGATGAATAACTCTCAGAAACAGGGAGACTCAGACATTTTTGGGGACAATATTAGAAAGTATTTACAGGAGGAACTACAAGCCTCCCTCAAAGAGGCAGTAGATGCCGCTTTGTCTAAAAAAAAAAAAGATCTCCCTCTGGGGACAATTATTTTTCACTATCTAATGAGGATTTACCCTCTACCTCTCTTCCTAAAAAAAAAAAAAAATGGGGGGAAAGTTGCTCATAAAATCAAACGCTTATCTAACGCTTTTGAACCAGCTTATATTACTGGTAGCCCTCGTGCTACAATAGATTCAGGTGCTTTCTGCAGCACAAGAGAGAATGGCCACCTTAATGGGGCACAGAGAAAGGTAGCCCATGGCGCCACAATAAGAATGAGTGACCTTAATGGCACAATAGATGTTGAAACACTATCTCATCAGCTGATAAGGATGTAGACTAATTTATCTTTGACCCACAAGATAAATTCGATCTCCTAGAAGACCTGGATGAGGATTTTGACCAACCCTCTACCTCCAAAGTGTGTTTCACAAGATCATAAGTTTCCTTTTTCAATATGGTAAAGACCCTAGGAAAGGCATAGAGCGGTGCCTGAAACAGTCTCTGGATAAGCTCCTGGATATCGTAGGTCCCCTAACACACACCCTGGACATGACGGAAGATGCCAGGGCTACAAATATCCCCTTAAACTTTGACTTATTAAGAGGCAGGGTGCATGCATGCTCGGCAATGCAAATGCAAACCTCATAATGGAGAGACAGAAGGCTGTCCTGATAAGAATTGACCCCAAGTTAACAGATCTTGCTTCCAAGGAAGACACTAACCACACCAATGGCCTCCTTTCTGGTATAAACTTTCTAAAAAAAATTGGGCAGATACGTTTCAACCTTTTACTGCCTTCAACAAAGCGCAATACAACATGCGTAGAGTCTTTTCCTTACATCCACTTTTTAGAAGGGCTGACAGAAGGGGACCACCTGCCAGCCGTGGATCCTTCAGGTCCCAATTTTCCAACAAAATTCCAACTTCTATCCTCAAAGGGGCAGGACCCCAAGGAACTGTGGAGGAAGAGCAAGAACCTCCACTCAATGGTATCAAGGCGAACACCTCTTCGTCACCGATACTAAAAGTGGGGGGTAGATTAAAACTCTTTACCCAGAATTGGAAATTGATAACTCGCAACCCCGGTGTTTAAGAAACAGTTACCAGCTTCAAAATAGATTTTTGCTAAACACCCCATCAAGTCAGGGAACCGATGGAATGACATTTAGAAAAAGAGAAGATGTCTCTTATAGACGTAGAGGTAACTCAAATGTTAAGCAAGGGTGCTCTAGCGATAGTAGGCAAACAGGACACTACATAGGGTTTTGTAAGTACAATATTTCTGGTAAAGAAAGGACCAGGGTTGGCGTACCGTCATAAATCTGAGATACCTGAACAGATTTTTAACTTGTGAGCATTTCAAAATGGAAAGTATTCCCCTGTTGAGAGACATCCTACAGTCAGCAGATTGGCTAGTAAAACTAGACCTCAAAGACGCCTACTTCACGATTCCCATGGACCAGGACAGCCAAAAATACCTCTGTTTCAGATGGAGGGGCATACTTTACCAATTCCTTTGCCTCCCTTTCGGGCCGTCCTCGGCCCTGTGTTTCACGTAAATACTTAGTCCAGTGGTTGCTCATCTCAGAGAGAGGGAAGTGAGGTTAATGCATTACCTAGACGGCATACTCATCATGTCACAGAACAAGCTAGTGGTACAAAATCATTTACTTATGACTACGAATCTCCTGGACAGCCTGGGTTTCATTATAAATAAGGAGAAGTCAGTTCTGATTCCCACTCAAAAGATAGAATTCCTAGGTTTTTAGATAGACTCTGTCATATCCCACCTGATTTTACATTTCAAGAAAGTGGTAAAAATAAAGAAAGACGTGAAGTCAGTCTTATCCAAGGACTCAATACTAATGGGGGACCTTTCAAGTGTTTTGGGACTCCTTTCGTCCTCCATCCAGGCCATATCTCCTGGTCCCCTACACTACAGAGGTTTACAGAGACTGAAAACCTTAGGTCTAAAATAAGGTCTATGGGATGAAGACTCAATTCCCCTTTCACCAGATTCACAGGAGTATCTGACATGGTGGCTAAAGAACCTCGGTGCGTGGACCGGCAGGGCCATTTTCGGGAATGTGCCAGACTTTATCATAGTCAGATGCAAGCAACACAGGCTGGAGATCCCGTCTAGGAGAATTGGAGACAGGAGGAAGATGGTCTCTGGAGGAAAAGTCTCTTCAAATAAATGATCCTTCAAGGACCCTTCTAAAGAACTCAAACACTCTAGTCCACTTAGGGAACTTCACAGCAGTATCCTAAATAAACAGACTAGGAGGTGCGAAATCTAAGGTACTTTCAGAATTAGCACAACAAATTTAGTATTTATTTTGGGAACACAAGAATATCCTAAGAGCAGAATGTTTTCCAGGGACTCAAAATGTAAGACCAGACTGGAACTCGAGAATTGTGAAGGATTACAGCGATTGGAAGTTACATCCAGAAGTCTTTTCTCTGATTCAGGACCTATGGAGCCCAATTCAGATAGATCTCTTTGCAAGCAGATTACATTTTCAGGTTCCAACCTATTTCAGCAAAAGACTCTTTTCTTCAACCTTGGGGCAAGAACATAGCCTATGCATTTCCCCTTTTCTCCTTAATCCGGAGAGTCCTCTGGAAGGTGAGTAGAGTCAGGCAATATCATTCTCGTGACCCACTTCTGGAAATCCCAGGTGTGGTTCCCCAGAGTGATGTAACTGGCTGTAGACATCCCTAGTCATCTAGTTCCAGCATCCCAGGGCCTGCTTCAAGAACCAGATGGAGAAACCCTTTGGTTTTAGAGGGGGGAAAAAAACCTTCTTGTCTGGAGTATTTCAGGGGACCTAATAGATATTCAGACCTTTCATCAGAAGCGGAGAACTTATTGGATGAATCCTGAGCTCCAGGTAGAGATATAAATGTGTGTGGAAAAAATGGTGTACTTGGTGTTTGGAGAGGCGTTTGTATCATGTGGAGGTCCCTGTTCAACAGATTGCAAACAATTTAGCAACCCTTTTCAACTCTGGTCTCTCTTATAGGACCATTAACTGTTACAGATCCGCTATTTCATCTGGGCATGCTTTAGTGAATAATTTAGCAATAGCTATTTCTCTTATCATTTGAGTAATGAAAGGGCTAAGACTTAAAAGACCCCCTAAAGCGCGTTATGATTCCTTGTGAGATGTTAGTCTAATTTTCAAAGTTTTTGTTTCTTGGCAAGATAATACATTCTTATCTCTTAAACACATTTTGTTAAAATTGGCAACTTTACTTTGCCTAGTTTCTTTCAAACGAATTTCAGATATAAAGGTTCTTGAGGTATCTATCAGATTTTATTCTGAGAGCGTACATTTCGACATTTGTAAGAGAACCAAGACTGTCTGACTCTGTTTTCTATCCCTTATTCAACGAGTATGAAAAATTGTGTGTGGTAAGATGCATGAAAGTTTATGATGACAAAATTGCACAATTAAGGGATAATGAAGTTGATCAACTGCTTTTATCTTACGTTAAACCCCATAAACAAGTCTCTTCAGCAACTTTAG
The DNA here is from genome assembly GCF_964263255.1 of Lissotriton vulgaris. NCBI lineage: Eukaryota > Metazoa > Chordata > Amphibia > Caudata > Salamandridae > Lissotriton > Lissotriton vulgaris. The sequence continues at coordinate 247,666,800 of NC_141697.1, forward strand.
CTAGATGAATATGTACCATAATGAGGGACGCTGCTATAGATTTATCTAGATTTGGGGCCCACTCATCTAGAGGGGGAATGTCTGGTAAGCTTTCCTGGTCAGGTGGATCTCTTTTAGAAATTCTTAGAACAGCTGATTGGTCTAACGCAAACACCTTTGCCAAATTTTACTTAAGATCAATTGAGCATGTTAGCTCTCAGCAGCTTTGAATATGCATAATGGTAGTCGCAGGTCTTGTAATGAAATGATGATTCTCCTATTATGCAGAGCGAATATTGATTTCATTAAAGACAAACTGAGGCTAACATTATTCCACCCTGCTCACCCAAAATATGAGGATAGAAGGGATAGAACGGTTTATTTGAGTTTGTAAATCTTGCTAAATCTGTAAGATTAGAACATGCTTATCGCACACTGCCTTTCGTCCTATTATATAATCTTTCTCTTATTTCAGGTAATTACACCTAGGATTGGGATATGCAATAACATGTTTTTTTCAAAACTTAATTTACTTGGCACCAGAGATGGATTCCCTTTATCCTTGTTTGTTCACAATTTAAAGAGGAAGGCAGCTCTGTGCATTGGAAAGTTATACTTGTTCACAACCATTCTATATGTTTATGATGTATTAATGTTTTTTAAAGGGCTGCATGTTTGAGCAACAAATAAAAATACATGCATAATGGTAGCCTCCGTTTATCTTTAATGAAATAAAGATTCTCTATTTGGTAGTGTGCACTTTTCAGCGCTCTGAGTCCAAATTTGAGGGAGTTTTTTTTTTTTTAACATTACTGCATGTATGAATTCATCTACCACATGTTGTTCTGAGTGACGTGTTACCAAATTAATACAGAGAAACATTATTGAAATTAGGTTTATCTTTTCACAGCTCTGTTTAACCTAAATACTAAAAGATTTGTTTTCTCTTTCAGATTTGCTTTTTTGTGAAATTGGAATTTGCTTCACTGTAGCAGTAACAGTCATTTTTGGTGCTCTTTGTATACCCTAAACGTTTTCCACCAATTGGAGTATGCCAAATGTGAATATTTTTCAAGTTATAACTGCAGCATTCTGCTACTTTTAAACCCTAAAGTGCTTCTTTTGACATCTGACGTGTATTTCTACTGCATCACAAATCGCCAAAATAGCTATTATGGTTGGTCTTGCTTTGAGATTGGCATAATGCATTTGTAATATATTGTGTAGAAAGTCGCGTGTTATAAAATATAATTTTATGACTTGTTGACACTATTTTTATTACTAAAAACAATAAATGTATTATTTGCTGTACTTAATCATCTGTAGTGGCAGGCTCTAAATACAAAGTATATTAACATTTGAAAAACTTTGTGGTTTACGTTTGTATAATAAAAATGAAATTAAATATTTTCATGAAAGCTTTTGATGTTTATGGATGTTTTTAATTATTCTTTTTGTAACCGTCCTCTCTTACCTTTGCCATCATGTGATCACTCATCCATAAGCACACTGATATTGGATCTCCTTCCAAGCAAATTTACTCATCAGAGAGACCTAGTTTGTCTAGTCATATTTTGCTGAGTGAATACAAGCTACCTTCAGTGGTGCCTTCTCAGTATGCAGCTCGCTAACCACTACAAAAGGTGCTGTCAAAATTGTGATTCCCATGCCTTCTAAAGACTAATCTCTGCCACACTAATTTAGACTAAGTGATCATTTAGTGAATCATAGTAAATTCAAGGAGGATGTGACCACTTTCTGCCAACTATGGTTGTGACTTATCGGACCTTCAGAAAAGGGCCCGATCATTGGCCTAAGGGGCAGCCGGAGAGGTAGCTAAAGACCACTTGAGTGTAACACATGCTACAGAAGTTATGTGGTCCCTGCTGAAGTGTGTGCGTGTGTCTGTTGAATCACTCTTGAGCAATTGAGAATAGTGGTCTTCTACACTGCAGCAGTTGTACAGAACTATGCTCCCACTTGTGTAGTGATGAGGTGGTGGTGGTGGCGGCAATCCCTTGATGTTGCCATGGTGCTAGTTGGGAGTGGACAAGAGGCATTGGCAGCCTTTAGGCACAAAGAAAGGAGAGCTGAGCCCCATATTTCGATGGGGTATAACCGAGTCTATAGTGAGAACAGCTGTGAATATGGATGTCGAGAGTAGCAGCAGGCTTCTCACTTGACTGCAGATCATGGTCTCTTTTGTGGGGCCTCTTCAGAGGATGCTCCAACATTTGCAGTGGAGTTTAATCGAAGTTATTGCATCCTGATCGATTTCCCTTGAGTTTCTTTGTAAACCATACGGCTATAGAGTCTCATAAAAGTGGTCACCAGGAGCCTGGAGGATGTCTCCGAGGAACAGTACCTCGTGAGCCTGGAAAGAACGTGCTCTGAAAATGATTGAAAATGATGTGACAGTTGAAAGGACAATCTAGAGGGGCTGACCTGCAGAGTTTGGTTGTTGAACAGATACAAGAGGGAGTAGAAGGGAGAGTACATGTTTTAGGGAGCCATTCCGTCACAGCACAAGTGTTGTCCACCTTTAGGGGTCTTGTGATAGTATCTCGAAATTGAAAAAAAAGTTGGAGGGTTTTGACTGTCTGCAGGATGTCTACCTTCCAGCACTCAGAATCCCATTGGACCTACAGCCTGAGTTCATAGTAGGGGAGATGAGCAAAGTGCTCACAGCCACAAGTGGAAAACGTACAGCATCTAGTCAGGTTAATATACAAGCTCCTTGCTAGAAGCTGCAGCGCAGAATCAAATATGGGTAGTAGTGTGATGGTGAATCTGGAGTGGAACTGTATTCTACATGCAGCACTTGCAACTGAAAATAGTACAATTCGTGGACAGTAGCTTTTCCCTGATCTCAGCCCAAATATATTATTCAAGAGGAAGCGATTGCCTGAAGTGCAGTGTCGCCACTCAAATTACTTTCATATTTCACGCTACTAATTCACCACTAATCCTTTATGGGTTTCCGGAGTAGCGTGCTACTCACCAAAAAAAAACGCCCCCCATCAGGGGTAAGAAGCGCTATATAAAGACACACCTTTTTTCCTCTTCTATCCTTCCAAATCCAATAACTGACTAACATATCCACCACTTAAAATGTACTTGCATGTTTCACTATACTAATTAAACACTAATCCTCTATGGGTCCCGGAGTAGTGTGCTACTCGGCGAAAAGCGCTTTGACGACTCGTCGGGGGTAGTAAGCGCTATACAATTGCAATTACAACTCAAATGTAGGGACTTTCTGCAGCTCTGGGTATACCAGTAAAATTGAAGATGTAATATGAATTGAAACAATTTGTTTTAGAGCAGTTTGGGATATCTTTCAGGTGCTCTGGGCCTATGGGGGGGGTCTACATAGTATGGACTTGGGATCAACACTCCAAGTCAGAAGCACCAAATCTAACCAGCTGTGTTTTTTTCTTAAACTTTAACAGTGGTGGAAAATACCTAGTGGAGCGAGTCAGTGGCCTTCTGCAAGGCAGAGGAGTCTGTGTACCGGTACAGAGGTTTCCCTACTGCTTATCCCCCATCGTATTTCTTGCATGCCGGTGCCATGCTACTTGAAAGGCTCCCCTAAGAAGACTGAAGAGCATGCACGTACTCTACAAATCCTGAATTTTTATCTCTAAGCCATTGTTTTTGGTTTGTTTCATGTTTCCCTTTAACCCATATCTCTCAGGCTCTATTGCTACTAAATTAATTCAACAAAATAGAGGGGGGGACCGAGGAGCCAATAAACGTCCAGTGTCCATGCTCCTAAACCAAATCTGTTCACAAAAAGAGGACAAAGTTCCTATACCCGGGTGCAAAAGTCACCCACATATCTGGGTGCAAACAGTCACCCATACATTAAAAACAGGGAAGAATGGGGAAACGTAATCCTAGGTAAAAAGTACCCTTATGGGAGAGGGAAAGAGACATTATACATCCTCTGCTGCCCTCACACGTCCCGGAGGGTGTCATGCTTCATCATCGGGCAAATTGCTCCTGGTAGGGCCGGCGCTGCAATTCCCTACGGGTCCCGCAAAGGGTCACTTTGTCGGAGATCTTTTAGAGGATTAGCTGGATGTTGTATGCGGGTGTGTGGGGAAGGGTAAGGGAGGGAAAATCAATTACGTGCAAACATGATAGTGTAGTAAAATCAAGGGTATGGAATCAGCGACAAGATTGTCTAGGTAACCCTTGGCAGTTAAAGGTACTGGTTAAAAATAACTGACCCCACAAGGCCCACTATGCCTGGGTGTCACTAGTCGAGGTCAACATGTTTCGCGCCTCTATCGCCCGAAGGTCATTGACGCTTCGTCAGGACCAAAAACAAAGTGAAGTGCACGTGAACAAAATACATAAAAGTTAAAATGAGAACCCTCTTATCTCATCCAGGGCGGATCAGGGGACATGTGTCCCCACTATGTGGTTGTAGCTGCTACATAGAAGCTGCTCCTGGATGATACCTAGAAAAAAAGAAAGCAAAGTAAGCCGAATGTGATTGTCAGTAACAACTTGATGCATCACAAAGTGTCACTTATGTGTACACAGCGCTTCAAATAGAAAGGTTACGCGGGCACACAAGACTAGTCCACAGTAGATCGGGGGCTGCTAGTTCAAGGAGCCCTTTGGCTCAAATAACGCATTTAATGGTGTTAAAAGGCAACTAACCTTGGCTGTATGAGGTTGATTAAACGTATAACAACTATTAGGCAGAAATCTGCCAATATTGAAAATTGGTAAAAGTACCAAACCGTGAGGTGGGTAGTTCACATCACAGTGCTTACCAAATACTAGTTTGAGCTCTCCTCCAGTGGTCCTCTAGTACACCTACCCCTGTCCAAATGCAGAGTTTAAATAAATAGACCCCCCCCCACCCCTCCCGATCCATTTATTTAAACTCTGCATTTCGCCGCCTGTGTTTCATTCCCAGCGAGCGTTTGGACAGGGGTAGGTGTACTAGAGGCTACACCCACATTACTTAGTAAGTGCCATTTCAATTAATTCCACCTTACTCCACCGGTACTTTTTCCGTTGTGCTTATGTACCTGGTTTGTGTTTTTTGTTTATTGTTTCCATAGCCCGACTTTTCGCGGGCGTCCATTCCCTTGACCACTGGAGGAGAGCTCAAACTAGTATTTGGTAAGCACTGTGATGTGAACTACCCACCTCACGGTTTGGTACTTTTACCAATTTTCAACATTGGCAGATTTTTGCCCGATAGTTGTTACACGTTTAATTAACCTCATACAGCCAAGGTTAGTTGCCTTTTAACACCATTAAATGCGTTATTTGAGCCAAAGGGCTCCTTGAACTAGCAGCCCCCGATCTACTGTGGACTAGTCTTGTGTGCCCGCGTAACCTTTCTATTTGAAGCGCTGTGTATACATAAGTGACACTTTGTGATGCATCAAGTTGTTACTGACGCTCACATTCGGCTTACTTTGCTTTCTTTTTTTCTAGGTATCATCCAGGAGCAGCTTCTATGTAGCAGCTACAACCACATAGTGGGGACACAGGTCTCCTGATCCGCCCTGGATGAGATAAGAGGGTTCTCATTTTAACTTTTATGTATTTTGTTCACGTGCACTTAACTTTGTTTTTGGTCCTGACGAAGCGCCAATGACCTTCGGGCGATAGAGGCGCGAAACATGTTGACCTCGACTAGTGACACCCAGGCATAGTGGGCCTTGTGGGGTCAGTCATTTTTAAGCAGTACTTTTAACTGCCAAGGGTTACCTAGACAATCTTGTCGCTGCTTCCATACCCTTGGTTTTACTACACTATCATGTTTGCACATAATTGATTTACCTTCCCTTACCCTTCCCCACACACCCGCATGCAACATCCGGCTAATCCTCTGAAAGATCTCCGACAAAGTGACCCTTCGGGGGACCCGTAGGGAATTGCAGCGCCGGCCCTACCAGGAGCAAATTGCCCGATGATGAAGCATGACACCCTCCGGGGTGTGTGAGGGCAGCAGAGGATGTATAATGTCTTTCCCTCTCCCATCAGGGTACTTTTTACCTAGGGTTACTTTTCCCCATTCTTCCCTGTTTTTAATGTATGGGTGACTGTTTGCACCCAGATACGTGGGTGACTTTTGCACCCGGGTATAGGAACTTTGTCCTCTATTTATGAACATCCATTGCTACTAAGCCTTTGTTCTTCTCTTTTTATTTTATTTTTTATTTTTACAAAAGACATTTAGAAGATTCTCCTTGCTCGTTTGTTTAATTGAACTTATTTTATTGTCTGAATAATGCCTATAAGGATGCTCTGGTATTTATTCCTCGATTGAGTCTGTTAATTATTTCGAGGCTCCAGAATCTGTGTGCTACACCACCCCTCTCTGAGATTGTGTGTTCTTGATGCATACTTTGACGTTGGAGCTTCTGTGCTGCCTGCCCTCGCCCGAGCTGGTTTGTTACATATTTACCCTAAAGCCTTGGAACCATCTGCTGCTTGTATTCTCTCTGGGTACTATATGGCAGTGCGCACCTTGTCTAACCGAGCCATGTATGTAGCAGTCTGCCATAAAGTTCTTCTCAAGCCTCGACCTTTAAGTTGTGTTGATCACAAATATCTTCGTCCGAGAAGCTGCCCAGGTCCCAGTTATTTTAGGTATTGCCTGACTCCCTGAAATTCATAGAGCTGTTCCATTTTTCAGTGTTAATTCCTGATTTCATTTTCTTATGAAGCTTCCCCTTTGCTCGGTACGGAAGAGTATGCCGAGCTAGTAGTAGGGGTTCATTGTTTCGGTCTTCAAAATTCAAGTAACTAATGCAAATATGTTAATATTAAACATGACCCATGGCTGTGACCACTAGGTTTGATGGTGTTCTCACTTGGTTTTGTGAGTGCCACTGCGGATTCACACTCCTGAAAGTAATGTTTCCATCTGGTGGTAGGTGGAGCATCTGTGATGAACTTAAAATAAGAGAAGTATTTATTGGAACCCTCTGTGTGCAAATATTAGGATAGTATTGTGTACAGCAGAGTACAGAAACTCTGTGCTGAACAGGTAATAAATATTTTACCGGGAGAGAAGATGGCAAATGGCAATTTACAAGACCATTTGTTTCACAGATATTATGCATGGGGAGCAATCCTTAGGTGATTTGTATGCACTCGACATCGATTATGGGGTGATTGACAGTGTTGAGTTGAGGGTGTGGTGTGTGAGAGAGGTGTTGAAGATGCCCAGGAGGTGGGACACCCCTATTGGAGGTCGGTGAAGGGAGTCCCATTTCAGATGCCTGGAGCAAAACTCAATGCAAGAAAATCTTGAGTAAGGTGGTGTATAATAAAAATTGATTGTTAATGGTAATAACATGCTTCATTGGGAATGTATTGGAGTGGAATATATCTTGCAGGGAAGTTGTGCAAGTGTTTCATGAAACAAAAAATGTTCATTGTCCCCCAAAAACTGATCACTGGGTGTAAGTGAGACAAGAGTAATGTTTTCCAAGTGACTGGCCACTGCTCCTATGCAGCGGGACTTATTTAGCAAACCCAGTTTGCCAACCCGGGATTGGAATGAAGGAGATAATTCCGTTTCACTATAGAGGGTGGTATCCTCTTCTACTTGGACGAGGAATGAGCTCGACCTGCCTTATTGTTGTTGAAGTGTGCTTTGTATAGAAAGAAAAGAAGGATCCCTGATCTCTGGTTGGATGTTATTCTTTAGCCTTGATTCGACACAAGTTTTTTTTCTTTCCTGTTCTTTTTTTTTTTTTTTTTTTTTTTTGTGCTTTATAGTTCTTATCGGAGGGCTCCCTGTTTCCTAAAGGGGCAATCTGGTGAATGATGTCAGAGCAGATCTCAAAACCCCAGCTGCCATCAACAGTTCTAGAAAGCTTGTTGGTGGTGACTGTAAGCGATGCATGACTGAGTAAAGAAAACATATTTTTTACTGGACAGTGCTTTTAAATCTGGTACCATCAGTTAAATTAGCCTTCTAATGTGCATAATTGTCTAGCAGGTTGGCAACAATGTTATGTTATAGTTAATTTGTATAGCGCTCGAACACCAGGTTGGTTTCTTGGCGCTGCTTGGAAAGGTGATGGGTGGTAAGTTTAAGTGATTACTCGAAAGCCTGTCTAAAGAGCCATGTTTTTTGGAGTCTGCGGAAGGTCATGAGGTCTGTACAGGATCTGATCTCTAGAGGCATGGAATTCCAGTATCTTGGGCCCAGTGTGGAAAATCTGGATCTTCCAAATCGTTTGTTTGAAAGAAGGTGTTGTCAGAAGGTGCAAATGGGCGGGTCTCAGATTACGGGTAGGATTATATCTGTTGATGTATACTATTCCAAACATAAGCAAGCCCTTGGTTCTGAAAGTCCCTTCGCAAGACTGACCTTCATGTTCCTGCTCTAGCCACTTTCTTCCATACTATCTCCCAGTACTGGAAACAGTCAAGCACTTCTGTAACAGAAGATGTAGATCTGTTAATGTTTAAATCTGTTTATTAGTATTATCATTGGTTGAAAGCAGTACAATATCTTTAGCATTCGAGTCAATATATTTTACAATCAATGTACACTCATTGTGTATGCTCAAATTACAGTCTTAATACAGTTCAAGTAAACATTTCCAACGCAAGGTATGATTCGATTTGTATCTTAATTCTATCTCTATGCAGTAAACCAATAACAAGAACTCCCCCAACCCCCCCCCCTCCCCTTCTGGTAGTTCTAATGTGTGTGGGTGTTGGTTCTCTCTCCCTAGATCTCTCAATTGCATTAATCTCAAATATTTGCACTGAATGATTTCATTTAACTCTGTTGATAGCAGCTTTAAAAATGGGCTCCACAATTCTGAAATGAGTCTTCGTAGTTAGTCAAGGTGGCAGAGATATGCTCCATCCCCAAGATATACCACATACTGTGTAGCCATCCTCCGTATGTGGGAGAGGTTGTTTTCCCCCAGTGTGTCAGTATATTCTGCGGAGCTGCCCCCAATGTCCGCCCCATTTGTTGTTCTCTTACGCTTTTGAGTGGGTATGTGATTGGGTTGGAGAGGCCCAAAACTACATACACTGGTAGTCTCTGTATCTGCGTATCAAATAGCTCATCTATGTGGTCTAAAATTCTAGTCCAGTAGTTTGTTCGTATCGGGCACTCCCACAGTAAGTGTATTAGTGTTCCCTCTTTATAGCATTCCCTCCAACAGGTAGGGGTCCTATCTGGGTTGCCCCTATGGAGGTGCACCGGTGTAAAGTATCACTACGTAGCTATTTTCATAGCGGTTACGATACTGGCCACGTTGCGAGGGCGATCTTTTTAAAAGAATCCATATCCTTGTTTATAGTTATGCCCAAATCAGAGACAAAGTGTATGGGTGGCAGGCGTGATCTCCATTAGAAAGAAGACCATAGTTTGAGTTGAGACAATAAGTGAAAAGGGGAAATCATTTTATTAATTCATATGCTACTGTGTCCTTCGAACGCCTTTTCTTCAGGCACTTGGGATGATCTGGAAAGGGATCAGCATATATCATGCAAACCTAAAATAAACATTTGCATGGAAAACCCAACCAGCAGGCTCCTGCACACTCCATATGCCTGCCTCCTTTACACATCTTGGTACATTGCTTTCCATCTGGTCTTACAGGGTTCAGAACCTAGATGGGTTTTCCTCTGAAGAAAGTATGGATGGGTCTTAGAGCTATCCTTATAAGAGTCTCTAAGTTGAGTAACTGGCATTTACAGAGCGCCCTTTCTCCAGACTAATGAGAAGGCCCTGGGGAGGGACTTTTGTAGTCCTAGATAACCAACGTAGCCAAATAGGTGATTTGAGGAGGTCAAGGCAAACGCATGATCAAACCTTAAGCTCATGTCCAGAGGTATAGCACCTATGGAATGCACAAATAGTAGGCCACTTGGTTGCCCTATGGATGCTAGCCTCTGGTTGTGGGGGTGGTTTGCAAACAAAAGCTGCCATCATGCTCACCACTTTAACATTGAATACTTCTGGGTTAGAAAACTCAGCAACCATATTGACGTCTAAGATTCATGAGATCATATACAAGTCAAGTCAAAGTCAAAAAGTCTTGTATAGCGCACATATCACCATTAGGTCTTAAGTCAATAAACATCTAAGATCATATTTCCCAGAGTAGAAGCCCCCTTATGTGACCTTCTGATAGATACTTCTGCCAGTGGATTCCTCACCTTGTGAATATCCCCCTGTGTCAGCAACGTTCGGAAAACTCTTTTGTAGCACGCCGGCGTGGACAACGTCACAGGAGCACGGCATCGCGGGCGACTCCGGCTGACGTCACCAACTCCTTATTAGGCCTACGTCGGCGTGATGACATCAGTTCCCTTTTTTCGTCGACGCTAACGGTTTTTTGGGATCTCTAGTGTTGTAGATAGTAACTTTGTTGCTATTTCTGTGTTATTGTATCTTCTCGAGCCACTGTCTTTCGCCGAAGATGTCGTCGAAGAAGACAGGGTTTAAGCAGTGCGGATCGTGTGCCAGGATGATGTCCATTACCGATCCGCATGATGATCGCTTGTGGTATCTGAAAGAAACACGTTAGTGTTAGATTCCTTACCTTAGAATATCCCCAGGCGTCAGTCTGGATCCGGAAACTTTTGCGTAGCAGTACCCCTGCGCGTCGGTAGGCGTCGTCTGCAGGCGTCCCCTGCGGCTCCGCGTCCGTCGTCGGCGTCGTGCGCCGTGATGACGTCGCTGGAGTATATAGACGCCGCCTCCGCGCGCTGACGTCAGTTCTTCTTTTTTCCGCGCCAGCAAGCGCAGATCCGAAGAGCAGTACTCCGGTCTTTTGACCAACTTGTTCAACTTTAAATACTCTTTTTGTGCCTGGTAGGATGCCCGGTTTCAAAACCTGTGACGGGTGTGACCGCACGATGTCGGTCACGGACCATCACCGACTCTGTCTCCGGTGCCTGGGCCCCGACCACGACGTGGACGCCTGCGTCGACTGCCGGGCCCTCACTAGCAAGGCTAGGCGGGAGCGGTCCCGCAAGCTGCTGGAGCTCCGGGTGTCGGCCCCGCGTCAGGAGAGGTCTCGGTTGGCCGGAGGTCCAGGGAGCGTTCGAGGGAGCGGTCGCGGAGCCGCGCCGAGCGCTCCGGAAGTCGTCACCATTCGTCGGGATCATCAGGTAAGAAACAAGAAGTTGGGGCGTCGTCATCGTACCCCCGACTCCCCCCGACGCTCGGGACGCGGCCGGGGGTTCGGGTGACCCCAACCCTGCGGCTCCGTGTGAGTCGCCGGCGCGGCCTGCCCCATACCCTCCAGTCCCTGGGCACGGTGCGACGCCTGAGGAGATTGAGGCGTTCCTCATGGCCATGAGGGCGCTCAGTTCTCCGACGGGGCCTACGGCGCCTTCGGGCCCAGTGCTGCCGTCCGAGGGCCCTGGCGGTTCGGGTGTCCCTGGCTCGACGCCATCGGGTGCTCCGGGCCCGGTGCCGCCGACGGCTCCGACCCCGGCGCCGCAAGGGCCGTCGGGGTCGACGCCGGCTGGTTCGGTGCCGATTCCATCGGGGTTGCCCCCGACGCCGCCCCCGCGCAGCGCCGGTTCTCCTGTGCCGGCTCTGGGCGGCGCCGTCCCCATGCCCTCCCCGAATCCGGACGCGGAGTCGGACCGGCGTCGATCGACGCCGGGTTCGACGCCGATGGGGCCTGTGAACCCCGAGGAGCCGGTCTACATCGTTGACTCCGAGTATGGAGAAGATGAAGAGTACGGGGAAGGTTGGGAGGGGTCTGAGGACCCTCTGTCACGCGAGTGCCAGTATGACCCGGACTGGACAGGTGATTTGGGGGATGCCAGTGGTCTGGACGATTCTCCTAACCCTGGTTTTGTCTCTCCTCCTTCCTGTGGAGTCGGTGGAGGGAGCTGCATACTCAGTGGTGCTGATGAGGGCTGCCAAGGCCTTACACCTTGAGCTCCCCGTCGCGGCCGTGAGGCCTAACATCCTCACTGAGGTCTTCAAACCGCAGTCATGCCCACAGGAGCCTCTGCTGCCGTTTAACGAAGCCTTATCGGACGTTCTGTTGGGCACGTGGTCCAGGCCCGCTTAAGGTTCGCCTGTTGATCGGAACGTGGCCAGGCGCCACCGTCCATGTCCGGACGACCCCAAATTCCTGTCCGCCCATCCCACTCCCGAGAGTCTGGTGATCCAGGCCTCTACCTCCCAGTCCGCATTCCCGTTGGCCCCGCCCGATCGGGAATCCAAGAGGTATGACCAATATGGCAAGAAGGTCTTCTCGTCCCTGAGTCTGGGACTGCGGTTTTGCAACACCGCATGCCTCTTGGGCCGCTACACCCACTCTGTGTGGGACACGGTCGCGGAAGTGCTGCCAGAATGCCCCATGGAGGTGCGGGCGAAGCTCGGCAAGGCTGTGGCTGAGGGCCGAGACGCAGCTAAATATTCAATACGGTGTGGTCTTGATACGACCGACTCGCTGGGCAGAGCTATGTCAACGACGGTGGCGATTCGTCGCCACGCCTGGCTGAGATCCGCCAACTTTTCGGCCGATGTCCAAAATACACTGATGGACATGCCGTTTGATGGCTGTCGCCTCTTTGGTGACAAGGCGGACCACGCGCTGGAACGCTTCAAGGACTCCAGGGTCACGGCCAAGTCCTTGGGTCTCTCGACCCAGCGCCAGCAAACGGGTTCGTTTCGCTCCTTTCGTGGCCAAGGAAGGGGCGTCCCCACACGTGCCGCCAGCCACGCACCGCAACAATCCTTTCAACGCGGTGGCGGCTGTGGAAACCGCCGTGGCGGCGGTCGGGGTCAACGGCGGGGTCAGGCCACACCTCCCCCCGCAGCATCTGCCTCCAAATCCTCCTAGTCCGTGCTTTCGGCCCCATGTGACGCCAGTGGGTGGCAGGGTTCGCCATCACCACGCTCACTGGCGCACAATCACGTCGGACAGGTGGGTGCTGCAACTCGTCCGAAGGGGCTACTCCCTCCCCTTCGAGACCACTCCTCCAGCCATGCCACCGCAGAACCACCGTGTGTCGGGGGACCACTTGACACTTCTGCAGGAGGAAGTTACGGCCCTCTTGGCCAAGGGGGCCATCGAGCGCGTTCCTGGGCCAGAAGTAGGGCGTGGTTGCTACTCCCACTACTTTCTGGTACCCAAGAAGGACAAGGGGGGCCTACGTCCTATCTTGGATCTAAGGAACGTCAACGGCTTCCTCCGGAAGGAGAAGTTCAAGATGTTGACGTTAGCTCAGGTCTTGGCTGCCTAGACCCACAAGACTGGATGGTAGCGTTGGACTTGCAGGATGCCTATTTTCACATCCCCGTCCTACCGGCGTTACCTGCGGTTCACGGTAGGCCAGGAGCACTTTCAGTTTATCGTGCTTCCCTTCGGCCTTACCAGCGCCCCACGGGTGTTCACAAAAGTGATGGCGGTGGTCGCAGCCCATCTGCGCAGGTTGGGGGTTTCAGTCTTCCCCTACCTAGACGACTGGTTGTTGAAGGCGGACTCGCCCCAGACAGTCGTCCACCACCTTCAGATAACGGCAGACCTCTTGCACGACCTGGGGTTCTCCATCAATGTGCCGAAATCACACCTGTGTCCCTCTCAAAAGCTCCTTTTCATCGGAGCGGTTCTGGACTCGGCGCAGTTTCGGGTTTATCCTCCGGAACGGCGGGTCCGGGATATACAGGCTTTGATTCCCATCTTTCAGCCGCTATCCCGGGTTTCGATCAGGTTGACGCTGCGGCTGCTGGGACTGAGGGCTTCCTGCATCCTTCTGGTGCATCACGCCCGGTGGCGGATGCGGGCTCTGCAGTGGGACCTGAAGTTTCAGTGGGCCCAGCATCAGGGCAACTTGTTCGACCACGTCTTGATCTCGGAGGGCACTGCGAGACAACTGCAGTGGTGGCTTACGGACCGCGATTGGGTCAGAGGCAGATCCCTCTCCCTTCCCCAACCGGAGCACGTTGTCGTGACGGACGCGTCCCTCCAAGGCTGGGGTGGCCACTTGGGAGAGGCAGAGATCAGAGGCATCTGGTCTCCGGCGGAGTCCCGGCTCCATATCAACCTGTTGGAGCTGCGGGCGATTCGTCTAGCACTGAAGGCATTCCTCCCCTTTGTCAACGGCAGTGTAGTGCAGGTGTTCACCGACAACACCACCGCCATGTGGTACTGCAACAAACAGGGCGGAGTGGGGTCGTGGACCCTTTGCCAGGAGGCTCTGCGCCTCTGGCAGTGGCTGGAACGTCAGGGCGTGACCTTGACGGTTCAACACCTGGCAGGCTCTCTGAACGCCAGGGCGGACGAACTCAGCCGTCGGTGCTCGATGGATCACGAATGGCGTCTGAACTCGGACGTGGCGCAAGGCATCTTTCTGCAATGGGGAGAGCCTTGGTTAGATCTATTCGCCACAGAAGAGAACGCGCAATGTCATCAGTTCTGCGCGTTGGAGTTTCCAAGACGGCACTCGCACGGTGACGCCTTTCGGCGCGAGTGGAGTTGCGGTCTGTTATACGCCTTTCCGCCTATACCACTTCTGCCCAGAGTGCTGAAGAAGATCAGGCACGACCGGGCCCAAGTTATCCTTGTGGCTCCGGACTGGGCTCGACGGTACTGGTATCCTGAGCTACTCAGCATGTCAGTCTGTCCCCCGATCCGCCTGCCCCTTCAGGAGGACCTTCTGTCGCAGCAGCAGGGGACGGTCCTCCACCCGAACCTGTCCAGTCTCCACCTCCATGCTTGGAGATTGAGCGGCGGCAGTTGAGGCCATTTGACTTGCCTCCTGAAGTCTGTGATGTTATTCTGGCAGCCAGGCGTCCCTCCACAAAGTCGGTATACGCCTGTCGGTGGAACAGATTTGTGGCATGGTGCACAGCAAAGGCTGTGGATCCTCTTTCTGCCCCTCTTTCAGAGGTTCTTCTGTTTCTTCTTTCTCTTGCCCAGCAGGGCTCTGCTCTGGGCACTATCAAGGGCTACCTTTCTGCCCTTTCAGCCTTTCTAAGGCTTCCTGATCAGCCTTCTTTGTTCAAGTCCCCGATTGTAACGAGATTCTTGAAGGGCATCACACACATGTATCCACCTGTTCCGTTTGTGATGCCTCAGTGGGACTTGAACCTGGTTCTTACCTTTCTGATGTGTGCTCCCTTTGAGCCCCTTCATTCTTGCCCTCTTCGTCTCCTGACTTTGAAGACGGCTTTCCTGGTTGCCATCACCTCTGCCAGGAGAGTGAGTGAGCTCCAGGCTCTTTCTGTCCAACCTCCTTTCCTGTCCATTCATCCTGACAAGGTGGGTCTGAGGACTAGACCTTCTTTCCTGCCCAAAGTAGTTTCTGCTTTTCACATCGGGCAGTCCATCACCCTTCCTTCCTTCTTCCCGCCTCCGCATCCTTCAAAGGATGAAGAGCGGCTCCATCGTCTGGACCCAAAACGTGCGCTTTCATTTTATATGGATCGCACACGCCAGTTCCGGGTGGATGACCAACTGTTTGTTGGCTACGTGGGTGCGAAGAAGGGACGGGCGGTGTGTAAACGAACCATCTCTCGGTGGGTCGTTTTGTGCATCAAAGCGTGCTACTCTTTGGCTCGGAAGGAGCCTCCTGTTGGGCTGAGGGCCCATTCCACTCGGGCCACGGCGGCTACTACTGCCCTGGGCCGGGGAGTCCCTTTGCAGGACATTTGCCAGGCGGCTACGTGGGCCTCGCTGCATACCTTTGCGAGGCACTACTGCCTGGACAGTCAAGTCCGGAGGGATGGCTTCTTTGGCCGTTCTGTCCTCCAGGACTTTCTGGTGTAGGAATGTATTGGTTCGCAGATCCACCACCGGGGTTGGTATTGCTGGGGTATCTATTCTAAGGTAAGGAATCTAACACTAACGTGTTTCTTTCAGATGAACAAGTTACTTACCTTCGGTAACGATATATCTGTAAGAAACATTAGTTAGTGTTAGACTCCTTACCGAACCCACCCATCCTCCCCGTTCTGCGAACTGATACCTAGGGTTAAGGACATCCCTTTCAGGGCCCTAGTTTCAAATGGCACCAGTGTTGGTTCTCTCATGGCTCTGCGTTTTCTGGCGCGGAAAAGCTGTGTACAAAGAACTGACGTCAGCGCGCGGAGGCGGCGTCTATGTACTCCAGCGACGTCATCACGGCGCACGACGCCGACGACGGACGCGGAGCCGCAGGGGACGCCTGCAGACGACGCCTACCGACGCGCAGGGGTACTGCTACGCAAAAGTTTCCGGATCCAGACTGACGCCTGGGGATATTCTAAGGTAAGGAATCTAACACTAACTAATGTTTCTTACAGATATATCGTTACCGAAGGTAAGTAACTTGTTCGTCTGGGCTCGGACCACGACATCGGAGGCTGTCGTTCCTGTTCTAAGATGAACCCGAAGACTCTTCGAGAACGAGAGGCTAAACTCCTTCTGGCCAAGGGAAAGGATGCCAAGAGGCCTTCGAGGTCAAGATCCAGACGCTCGAGGTTGAAGTCGAGATCGAGGTCCCGGTCTGAGTCTGCGTCGAACTCTGCTTCGGGACATGCTTCGGGATCCTCGAAGAAAAAACATAAGAAGAAGCATAGTTCGAGGCATCATTCCGGCAGGGATTCTGATTCGAAGAAGAGGTCTTCATCTCGTAGGCATCATAAGGACTCCATCACCATCTCGTGAGCCTGAAGGTGAGGCCTCGCCTTTTCAGTCTCTAGGGCCATCTCCGGATCTGGGTCCGGATCCGACTCTGGATCCGTGTCAGTCTTCGGCACATGAGGAAGAAGACGATGAAGATACTCGGGCTCCGACGACTCCGGTGCATCACCCCGAAGATCAGGAGGGTCATGAAGGAACGGTTCCCGTGCAGCTTCCTCTTGGGCAGCCAGTGGGTTCGTACCCTCAGTTTCCTGGTCCTGGACAGGACCCCTCGCATTTTCTAAATGCAATGTATGGCGTGTGTGTCAGGGCAATGTACCCCGCTGGTGCACCGGCTGGTCCCATGGGTCCATTGTCTTAGAACTTGGACGTCCCTCAAGCATACGCCCCGGCGCCTTTTATGCCGTTTTTACCGACGCCATATCCACCATGGCTTGGTTCGGCGCCGCCGAGGTCATTGACTCTGCGCACGGCTTCGCCGACTCCGGAGCGACCTCGGGATCGGATTCTGGATTTGACGCCGGTTCCAGCTTCCCATCCTCAGACTGTTCCAGCTCCTAACTCGACGCAGGCCCCGGCTCCGTCTGAGTCGCCAACGGATCCGACTACTTCGGTCCGGTTGGAGTGGTCGAAGCGTAGAGCACAGCGTCTCTTGCAAGAGAAGGAGTATGAGGATCCAGAAGTAAAGGAAGGAGAACTTCAGGATCAGGATGATTATTTTGAGGATCTGCATAGTGCAAGTAGTTTTCTCCAGAGTGGGGGTTGCCTGCAGTTTCTGATGCACCCTCTAGGGATGTGGCTCCATACCACGTTGTGATTAAAAAGGCTGCAGATCTGCTGAACTTGACTTTGCCTTCGGTGGAGTTTGTCTAACATCTTGACTGAGATTCTACATTCACCTTCTTCTGTTGTTGAGCCGACTCTCCCCTTCACTGAGGCTCTTACTGAACCAATAATGGAAGTCTGGAAAAGCCCCTGTCTGCTCCTGCGGTGTCTAGGACTGTGGCAAGACGCTATAGGGTGGCACCTGGTGATCCTGAGTTCTTAACCTCCCATCCTTCGCCAGAAAGTCTGGATGTTCATGCGGCTTGTTCTAAGAAGTCGGCTGGTGTTTTTCCCCAAGTTCCAGGGGATAAGGACTTGTAAAAAATGGATCAGAATACCAGAAAATTGTTCTCGTCAAGTAGCATGGCCTTAATCTACGAATGCTACTTGTCTGCTGGGCAGATATGTGCACGCTTTCATGGACTCGGTTAAGCAGTTGTCATCTAAGCTTCCGGAGGAGGACAGGAAGAATTTCAATGAAGTTGCATCTGACACGCAGGCTGCAGCTCGCCAGGTGATTCAGAGTGGCATGGACACGGCGGACTCTGTGGCTAGAATAATGGGTTCATCAGCATCCATTAGGAGGGCAGCTTGGTTAAAATAGTCTGAATTTTCATCTGATGTCCAGGCTGCTCTAATGGATTTGCCTTTTGATGGCACAGGCCTTTTTGGGAAAAAGGCTGATGCTGCCCTAGAAAGGTTTAAAGATAGCAGGGCGACTGCAAGGTCTTTAGGCTTACAAGCAAGAGGCTCTTCCACCAAGAAATTCAGGGGTTTTGCAAGGTCTACCTTTCGTGCCTATAGGCAGAGCCAACAGCAGCAGCAACAACAGAATCCTTTGTACAAGTCCTACAGAGGTAAACAAAGGGGTCGTGCCTGAGGTAGTCAAGCCTCCTCCTCCTCAACTTCCTCCTCTAATACCCACCCCCCACCTACAACAGCAAAGCAGCCCTAGATCCACCATTCTGGATCATGCGGGTCCTGTAGGGGGTCGGCTTACCTATTTTCTACGAGATTGGGAATTGGTTACATCAGATCTTTGGGTTCTCAATCTCGTAGAGAATGGGTATGCTCTTCCCTTTCGGGAGTTTCCTCCCAATTACCCTCCTTGCCAAGGTTATTGTTCGGAGGACCACCTACTTCTCTTACAGGAAGATGTCCTGGCGCTTTTCAGAAAGGGTGCGATAGAGGTGGTTCCGGAGCAGGAAAGGGGTCAGGGATGCTACTCCCGGTATTTTCTGATCCCCAAGAAGGATGGCAGACTTCGGCCAATCTTGGATCTCAGGATCTTGAATCTCTACCTGAAGCAGAAGTTCAAGATGCTCTCCCTTGCGCAGGTTCTTCAAGCGTTGCTGGAAGAAGACTGGATGGTGTTGATCGACTTGCAGGATGCGTATTTTCATATTCCCATCCTGAAGTCGCACAGGAAGTATCTCCGTTTCACGGTGGGTTCGCAACACTACCAGTTTGCGGTCCTTCCGTTTGGACTTACTACTGCACCTCGAGTCTTCACCAAGGTGATACCTGTGGTGGCAGCACATCTCAGAAGGTCGGGGATTCCAGTGTTCCCCTATCTGGATGACTGGCTAATCAAAGCAGAGTCGCCGGAGAAGGTGCTCCATCATCTGCAAGAGACCACTCAGTTGTTGCACAGGTTGGGTTTTTCAATAAATGTACCTAAATCTCACCTGGTGCCCTCCCAGCGCAACCTGTTCATAGGTGCGGTACTGGACACTACTGTGTGTCATGCATTCCCTCCTCCTCAAAGGATTCGCGACATACAGGAAATGATACCTTTGTTTCACAATGGAGCGGTTGTTCCAGTCCTGAAAGTCCTTCGCCTGCTCGGTCTGATGGCTTCTTGCGTTCTGTTGGTCAACCATGCACGCTGGCACATGAGGGCACTCCAGTGGTGCCTCCGCAGGCAGTGGTATCAGCACAACCGAGATCTCGGGGAGTCAGTGAGGATCTCCAGAGAAACTGCAGCGGATCTGTCTTGGTGGAGCGTGGAGGGCAATCTGTCTCAAGAGAAGCCCTTTCAACTACTTTCATCGGTGGCCACAGTAATAACGGTGGCCTCCACTCTAGGGTGGGGAGCTCATCTGGGGGACCTGGAGGTCAAGGGTCTTTGGTCTCCAGAGGAAAGGTTGTTTCACATCAACCTTTTGGAATTGCGGGCCATACGTCTAGCACTCAAGGCCTTCCTTCCTCCCTTCCCTTCGCGGTCTGTCAGTTCAAGTCCTGACGGACAACACAACCGCGATGTGGTATATCAACAAACAGGTTGCAATATCTTTGCAGAGCGTCACTGCTTCTCTGGTCCTGGGTTCAGGACCACCAGATTTGTTTGATGGCAAATCATCTGGCCGGGGTTATGAACGTACGTGCAGACAGTCTGTCGGCAGTTCTCGGCCGACCACGAGTGGAGGCTTCTCCCGGAGGTGGTTCGTCACGTCTTTCGGACGTGGGGGACTCCTCAAGTGGACCTATTCGCCAATCACGAGAATGCTCACTGCCCGTTGTTCTGCAGTCTCCAGTTTCCGATGCAAGGAGCTCTGGGAGACGCGTTTCAGTTGAGTTGGGACTCGCAACTCCTTTATGTGTTTCCTCCCATACCCTTGATTGCTCGGGTTCTGAGGAAAATACGCCAAGACCGGGCCAAGTTATATTGATCGCCCCGGATTGGCCAAGAAGGGTGTGGTACACAGATCCTCTCCACCTCTCCTCGTGCTCACCACTCCGTCTCCCTCACAGGACAGACCTCCTCTCCCAGATGGAGGGGCAGGTTCTACACCCCCACTTCCAGACCTTACACCTTCATGCCTGGAGATTGAACGGGGCAACCTGAGTTCATTTTCTCTCCCTCACGATGTGGTGGATGTCATCTTATCAGCCAGGCATGATTCCACCAAGTCCATCTATTCTTATAGGTGGTCTAAATTTGTTGCTTGGTGTGGGGAGAGGTCCATTTACCCTTTAAGGGCTCGTTTATCCAGTATTCTTCAGGTTGCACTTTCCTTGGCCCAGCAGGGTTTTGCAGTGGCAACTATCAAAGGTTATTTGTCGGCCTTATCGGCTTTTCTTTGTTTGCCTTACCAGCCCTCTTTGTTTAAATCTCCAATTGTTTTACGTTTCATTAAGGGCCTTACTAATAAATTTCCTCCTACACCTTTTATTGTACCTCAATGGGACTTGAACCTTGTTCTTACATTCTTGATGGGTTCTCCTTTTGAACCTTTACACTCATGTCCCTTGAGACTTTTGTCTTTCAAGATGGTCTTCCTGTTCGCAATTACCTCGGTAAGGAGGGTTAGTGAGCCCCAAGCTCTTAGCTGTAAGCCCCCATTCTTGCCCATTCATGCTGATAGAATGGTTCTCAGGACCAGGGCTGCTTTTCTGCCTACGGTGGTAACTCATTTCCATCTGGGGCAGTCTGTTACCCTTCCTACCTTCTATCCTCCCCTCCCCCCCCCCCACCCTTCCAAGGAGGAGGAGAGGCTTCATCGCTTGGACCCTAAGAGGGCGGTGAGCTTCTACCTGGACATAACAAAGGAGTTCAGGTTGGATGACCAGCTGTTCGTTGGATTTGCTGCCTGCCTGAAGGGAAGATCGGTGCACAAGCGCACTCGTTCAAGATGGATAATTTTATGCATCAAGATCTGCTACTCCCTGGCAGGTAAGGACCCTCCTGAGGGTATAAGAGCTCACTCTACTAGAGCAAAGTCTGCTACTTCTGCTTTATCTAGGGGTGTACCTGTTGAGGATATTTGCAGAGCCGCGACTTGGGCCTCCCTCCACACTTTCGCAAAGCATTACTGCTTGGATACCGAGGTGAGGAGGGGCGGCCACTTTGCGCCTTCTGTCCTCCAGGATTTTCTGGTATAGTAGAGTGGACACCCTCCTCCGGGAGTGGGGACTGCTGTGGGACTCTATTCACAAGGTGACGAATCCACTGGCAGATGTATCCATCAGAAGAACAA
The DNA here is from genome assembly GCF_964263255.1 of Lissotriton vulgaris. NCBI lineage: Eukaryota > Metazoa > Chordata > Amphibia > Caudata > Salamandridae > Lissotriton > Lissotriton vulgaris. The sequence continues at coordinate 247,688,197 of NC_141697.1, forward strand.
GTTACTTACCTTTGGTAACGCTTTTTCTGGTAGATACTGTATCTGCCTGTGGATTCCTCACTGACCCACCCACTTCCCCGTTGTCCACTCTGCTATACCAGAGTTTATGTATTTCTATGTATATTTATATGTATTTAAATTGGGTTTTTCATACCCTTGCTTTGCACTATGTGTGCAGTTTTGAGTTGTATGTACTGCGTCCTCTGTGTGTGTATATGTGTGTATATATATATATATATATTTATTTCTACTGCCATTGGTCCGTCCGGGTGCCTCGAAGGCACGGAAAAAAGGGCTGAACTGATGTCATCACGCCGACGTAGGCAAAATAAGGAGTCTGTGACGTCAGCCGGAGTCGCGCGCGATGCCGTGCTCTGTAACGTCGTCCACGCCGGCGTGCTACAAAAGAGTTTTCCAAACGTTGCTGACACAGGGGGATATTCTCAAGGTGAGGAATCCACAGGCAGATACTGTATCTACCAGAAAAAGCGTTACCGAAGGTAAGTAACTTGTAAGTCTATCCAAAAATGTCCTCAGACATAAAGGCAGGATACTTTGGAGCAACCGAACTCTGAAGAGAATTCTCCACATGTGAGTAAGTACTCTGAGGAGGGAGACCTAAACCACGCTTTCTTGATTTAAATTAATCTCTAATGGAGCGACCAATCATAATGGAACACAACTTAGAGCATGTAAGGCAACATCAGAACATGTTTTAAATAATGGATTTTCCTATGGCGTTATTTATTTTTAGGTTATTTGAAAAGTCCTAGTGACAGCTGGAAGGCATCTCTGGGCCCTTTGTAAAGGGAGGATGATGACAACGAAAGTAAGTGACACAACAGCAACGTTTGAAGGTTTTTCAGCAGAAGGCAAATCTATTTTGGATCATAGTGGTTGCATCTGGCCTGTGGATCATCAGATGGTCAGAAAGGATCAGTTAGAATTAGGAAGCCTCCTAGGCACCTTTTATGCAAAACAAGAACTAGAACACCTTAATGAAAAGGCTGCAAGGTATTGGGCTTCTGACCAGATATTGTTGTTTGGTACATTGTTCATTTGCCCATATGGGTCAGGAGGAGCTGAGGGCCAAATAGTCATAGGTTCATCTAAAGAGTTTTCTGACCCTTGTGAAAAGTGGTGTCAGTCGTCTTCTAGCCTCAAACGTACATATGGAGAGGGAGAGTTTTAGTATGAGAATCCATTTAAATGAATGAATCTCCAGCTAAATAATTTTTAGTTTGGCTGTCTGGGTGGCAACTTTGTTTTGGGAGGGCTGATCATTATCAAATGTCTGAATGGACAAAAATGGTAAAAGTCCTCCTAGATGTATGGGGAGAGGCAACCAAAATGGGGATTTGCTTACCTGGGGTGGTCAATGTTGGTGTTGTCTATTTTGGATGTTTGTAGAAGCAAGTAGTTCCTTAATCTCAGCATAATAATCAAAGGTGAGATTGGCCATGTAGTTCTTACGTTTTGGATCCTCCAGTGCTCCTTGTTTGGAAGACAAATATAAACGGCTTCTCAGTGAAGGCTAGTGATCACAACAACATGCATCAAGGCAATTTTTGTGAAGCGGCAGCAGAGGCATCTTTCATAGCTGGGGAAAATTGAAGGATTTTCTGTGATTATGTTGACCAAGCTGATTTAGGGGTCATGATCAAAGAGTACAGCTACGATGGGCATTTCTATCACTGGAGCCCAAAAGTGTCCAAAGTAGCTTCATAGAAGTGAGAAAGGCTTCACATGGCCCACTAGCAGGATCTCCGTATTCTGCCCTTTGATGAATAGTTATGTTTTGTCCAATTCTGCACTTTTCTTTATTGCAGTTTGCATATGGTGAACCTTACCAGACGAGAGGACATTGAGAAATCAGATGAAAGACATGCCTGTAGGAACCAAATATCATTTATAATTAACTAATGGATGCAGAAGTCACATCTTAGAAAGATTTCCTTAGTGCCTATGGATCAACAGAGGTTCCAAGTTGACCAATGAACGAGAGTGTAGCTGAGCCTCCCTGCCTAAGCCCTTGACTGAGAGTACCAACAGTAATGCTTTGTAAACATATGCACCGAGGCCCATGTGGCTGCTTTGCAAATATGCACAAGTGGCCAGCCTCAGTAAATGCTCAAAATCGGAAACCTGTCTTTGAGAGTCTGTAATTATTCCTGCCGGCAGTTCCTTTCCTGGTTCACTCTTAGAAAAACCTCAGTGCTAAATACCATCCATCGGCTGTCCAAAAGCTTCTCACCCCACTAAACCTTTCTGCAGACCAGCCATCAAAATTTGATGGAGAAATGGACTAATGCACTTACTTACAGGGAGCGATGCTAGCTGAGCCATACCGATAGACCTCCGCTCTAGAACATTGTTACACAGCTAGTTCTAGGTCAATTTCCAGTGCCCACTGCGCAAGAGAGAAAAAAACACGAAGGTTCTTGTCCTCAAAGTAAAGGATTTGTCAATGGAGTTAACTGTGGCCATGACTGATGGAATGGTCGCCCAGTAACAGGCTGCTCTGAACAGATCACCACTGCAAGCTTGGCCATGCTGGGGAGGTCTCGAATTGGTTCCACTTGAAGGCGTATATCCTGCCGCTGGCCTGGGGAATCGGGCACCTGCAAGCACAAAATACTCTTTGCTTGTTGGAACACTGATTTTTTTTTTATTAAACCGTTTTTATTGCAGATCCAATCACATAGTATGTCAATCAGGAGAAGTATCATTAATGTGAGATCCTCCCTCCCGTTATCATGTACCCACCTATTGTACACAGCCTTTCAGCCCACAACCCGGAGGTCGGGCGGCAAAAATCGCAAATCTGTGAAGTCCTCACTATCGGCAGTCACTGTTCGGTGCATTTGAGGAGATCCACTGTCCCAACTACACTACCGGTAAGAAGATTCCCCCCCGCTCCCTTCAGATACTCCCCTCCCCCCCCCAAGTGTCATCAATCGCTCCCGGTCAAGAATGTGGTTCTGTATGACTGCAAGCAGGAGATCTTAATCGTCTGCTGTGTGAGTGTGACTGGTGGTGGTGCTGTCATCACATGTATGTCGGTGGCATCAGTTGTCGCGTCTCGTTCGTCCTCCTCCTCCTCTTCTAACGTGCTATCTCGCAGTGCTTGCACTAAGAGTTCCCACTCCATAGCCGCCTCCAAGGCCTGCTCGTCTGCTCTTCTACGTGCTAACTGGTACCTAATCGTGCTCTCGCTCGCCGCCCATTTCAAGAACTCAGCGAGCCATCTCCGATGCGTTGGGCCTGTTTTCGATTTCCACCCCTTTGTCACTTCACGTTTGGCCAAGAGGAGGCCCATATCGATGAACCTGCTCGACATCTTATTTTTGGGTGTGTGCGGGAACCAGTGTAGAATGCTGACGGCCGTAGTATATTGAAGGTCCCGGTCTGCAGCTTCGTTCAAGGTGTCGCCAGTGTCCCTCCAGTATTCCTGTAGGTGGGGGCAATCCCTGAGCATGTGTATCAGATCCGCCCCCAATGTATTACAGCGTGGGCAAGCAGCCTCCTCCGCCCCAAAGTATTTCTGTATTTTACTCGGAGTAAGGTAGGCCCTGTGGAGAATATAAAAGTGTATTAGCTGGAAACGTGCGTTCCTCGTGCTCTTCCTAGCACATCCCACCAGTTGCATCCACGTGGTTTCAGGGATCTCTGTCTGCAGGTCTAATTCCCATTTGGTCTTCAGAGTGGTCAGCGGCTGCAGGGTTTCCCTCAGCATTCTCGAGTATAGGCACGCTGACCGCCTTATAGGTGCCTGCCGACATCATAGTGTACTGGCAGGCCTGGGCTGTCGGCGGCTCCTCGAGCCCCTTACCCCAGTGACCCTGTATGGCTCGCACCACTGCCGCATGCAATAAGTAGTCGCCTCGTGGGAGGTCAAAACGTTCCTGCAGCGTCTGATACGGGACCAGTGCCCCATCTTCGAATAAGTCCCCCACCACCTGTAGACCTGCCTCCTCCCAGCCCTGCAAGTGCGACCAATCTCCCCCGTGCGGGAGTGCCGTCATCATGCCCAGAGGGATCTCTGGCGCGTATGGGTGTTTAATCCCCGCCCGCCTCGACGATCGGTTCCAGCACAGGCGGAGAGTTCTCTCCTCTAAGGACAGGTCTCTGAGTGGTAATCTCTGTCGCAGGGCTATAAAGGCGAACACATGTCGGGGGATGCCGCTGTCTCGGTCTTGCTCTGGACAGCGATACACTCTCGCGATTTCTTGCGTTAGGGTCTGGAGCTGGGCCGCCAGGTAGTAGAGTTCAAAGTCTGGGACAGCCAGGCTTCCCTCGTCCTTCGGGCGGGTCAGCGTGGACAGTGCAATTCTTCGCCTGCCCGTGCCCCACAAAAAGGAGATAATCATTGAACGCAGCTGTCGAAAAATCGCAGCTGGCACCCGAACAGGCAAGGTCCGGAAGTAATACAGCAATCGGGGTAAGGCTATCATCTTGAGCAGGGATATGCCCCCGTTACTGATAACGGGAGAGTGGCCCAGAAGGACATATTGCCTTTTAAAGCACAGAGACAGCGTCCGACATTTCCCCCCAGCATATCTGCCTCTTCATGGTAAATATGTACTCCTAGATACTCCAAGCAGTCAGGCTCCCATCTAAGTAATGGCCGGAGGAAGGGCTGGATCTCGTGTTTACGTAGGGGGAACAGGCAGGTGTTGGCCCAGTTAACCCTTAGGCCAGATATCTCACCGAAGCGCGCAAGGAGTCTTTCCGCTCCCGACACTGCGTCATTGGCATCCTCCAAGAAAAGGAGGAGGTCATCCGCGTACAGCGAGATAAAGTGTTGAGTTCCTCCGTGAGCCAAGCCCTCATAGTAGTCGCCCCTCCTAGCCATCGCCGCAAGAGGTTCTACCGCCAGGGCAAACAGCAGCGGGGATAGCGTGCATCCCTGCCTGGTGCCGCGGAGCACTTCAAATTGGTCCGATATCAGGGTGCCTACTCTCACTCTTGCTCTCGCCTCAGTATACAGTACTTTCGTCCACCGTATGTAGCCCTCCCCGAGCCCAAAGCACCGCAGCACCCTATAAAGGTATTCCCACTCCAGGCTGTCAAACGCCTTCTCTATATCAACTGCCAATACTAGGGGAGCTCTTGCCTCCGGCGGTGGACTGCCCAATAGGCGGGTCAATCTCCTGATATTGTGGGTGGTGTTGCGCTTGGGAATAAACACGGATTGGTCCTTATGGACCAGTGCCTGCATGTGTTGCAATAGTCTGTTTGCTAGCACTGTGCTCAGAATCTTATAGTCGGTGGTCAACATTGAAAGCGGATGGTAGGACGCAGTGTCAGTACTCTCTCTCCGCGGTTTCAGTAGGGGGATCATTAGGGCTTCACGCATGGAGCATGGTAGCCGCCCCCTAACCTTAGCTTCGGCATAAATGGTTTGGAGCCGTGGTGCTAGCTGGTCAATGTATCGCCCATAAAAATCAATTGGCAGTCCGTCCAGACCTGGGGTCTTATTACGGGCCATTCGCTTCACCGCACCTCTAATTTCCGTTAGCTTTATCGGGCCACCCAAGACTTTCGCTTGGACCTGGTCTAGTCGCGGCAGCTGTAGGTCCTCTAGGAAGGCAGCTATATCCCTCTTTGTCACCGAGCTCTTGTTGGAACACTGATGTTAGGAAAAGTTACCCTTCTGTCAGATGCACCTGTTTCTCCCAGGTGCAAGAAAGGTTTTCCTTAACCCAGCCTACACAATACTTCAGCTAAACTCAATGCTGTGGCAATAAATCAGGCGCAAAAGCTTGCTTAACGGAAGCCTAGGTGCCTGGTACCATGCATTGGTCATACAAAATTGAGCTTGTTCAAGGGACTTTGCCTTCAGCCATTAGATCTGGAAATGTATTCATGTTCTTGATGCGGAGGTGGGCTGTCACCACTGCCAGTACCGCAGAGAAAAGTCTAGTGACCAAAATAATGCTGAAATACAGTATCATTAGATGGAAGAATTTCCATTTTACCACAAAGCGGAGTGTTGTTGTCTTTTGACCTTTACTATTTGGAGATAAGGTATAAATCCTCAAGGTCTAAAAAGAAACCCATGCCTTTCAAATGCAGGTCTAGGATTATTGGGCGGGGGGGGCATCCTGATATACCTCGATCCTAGATAACTGCCAAGTAGGCAAATGCCTAGATGAGGACACCAGCCTCTCACTTTTCCAGGAAGCAAAAATAACTTGAGTGACTTCTAATCCCACTTCTTGCAGGGTCAGGGTCTTTGTTGCTCATTGAGACATTTATTTTTTAGGTTTCGACCTGGCGAGGGGCAAAGCCCCTCCCAGTTCGAAAACTTTTGTTTTCAGTAGGGACGTCGGCCCCGCCTCTGCCTCTCATTGGCTAGCTCCATAAATGGAGGCTAGCCATTGGGAGACAGAAGCTGTCAATCGCGCTTTCTCTTGAAAACGCGATTCGGGGGCGTTTCTGGTGCTTTTTTTAAGCCCCGCCCCTTTGTCCCGGGCCGCGCTGCGATTGGCTGCCGGCCCGGGACACCCCCGTGACATCATTCCCGGGCCGCGCTGTGATTGGCTGCCGGCCCGGGACACCCCCGTGACGTCAGCAAATCAGAGCGCGGCCCGGGACCTGACTTGTTTTTTTCGTCGCCTGAATACATTCGGGTTTGAAAAGGCGCCGTTCAGATGTTTCCTCGCTCAGTCCACAGGCTGACCTTCCGAAACTGGCGCTGAGGCAGAAATAACCCTTCCTGCTTTATTGAAGATATGAATTCAAGGCAGACTCCTTAGCTGGGCGTATGCAGAGGAAACCACAGCACAGGGAGATGTACCATGAGCGGGAGATGGCTTACTTCTGGGTATCACTGACCCGCTCTGCACATTTTAGAGCTGGTCAGTGATACCCAATGCACAAACGATAACCCCTGAACTGGTGTATCCTGTCCACCAGCCAGCAAGTGCGGTGACTGATTACAGACTACAAAGTTAACCGGAAGAACTAGTCCTGCCACCACTGGCCCCATTATGTGCCCCACGACTGTCAGTTGTCTGCCACCAACCATTAACTGGGGCATGCCCTGGGCATGAAGACCGCGGTCACCTGTGATGACAGTAGGACTACTTTGGGTAGATCTGTACAGTCGAGAACTCTGTGCGGAAGCAACATACTGAATGTTTAAAGCGTCTCTTACCCACGGGTCCTTTGCAGAGGAACACTTCCCGCCTTGCCCAACAATGTGAAATGAGACTCGGCGCTACGTGCTAATAGCTCCAAAGGCTGTCACCTGTAAGCTGGCCTTGACAGTGCCTTCATTTGTTTGAGACCGGCATGCTTTAATCACAGTGGCTCCCAAGCGGAAAAGTGATACAAAGGTCTGTTTTCTGTAGAAAGGGAAAGTTTATCACGGTCGTAGTTGAGCGTGCCATCTAGATTCTAAACCAGGACCGGCCGTGTTTGCCGAGTCCATTTGCTGCAAAGTACTGCTCATTTTCAGTATTCAGTGCCTTTTCTGGCAGCACCTAAATCGGAATATTTATTTTTCCTACATATCCCCCCTTCTGTGTAATCGCTGGTTTGAATTAAACTCGAGGCACGTAGACCAGTGTGGTTCTTAACTCGTGGGGATTTTGTGCACATCTTAAAGCTGTTCTGTGTGCAGTGTAAAATAATATCGCACGTTACGTTTTCCAGCAGCCTGCTATGTGTTGTCTAGTTTTATAGCTTGCTCCGTTTGTGTTATTTTATGGCTAGTTTTGTGCAGAAGGTACTGAGTTTGAAGTGTAAATGTGATAACCTTCTGGCCGGGTCTACATCGAGCAGTGGTTCATATCCCCCTGAGAACTACGTGTTAATTAGTAGCATACAACACATAGCAAGCCGTTTGTGTTTGTCCGCACTATGTGTGTTGCCTTCGCAATAGAGCAGTGGGGCTCTTGGGTCCGTTTTTCAAGGAGGGAACTTGGACGACCCCAGTGATTCCAACAGGTTTTTTTGCTGTACATTTCTTTGCACAATCGACGGGAGGGGGGGCGCCATCAGTCATACGCTCTGAAAGCTGGTTCTTTTCTGCTTATTTTAACTCGATTTTTTTTACTGCCATCACCAGAGACCGCAAATAATGTTTTTTGTATCGTACTTCTCCCGCTCAAACTGCAAATGTAAGTATGATCGACGGCGACATGAAAGCGGGAAGGGAACCAGCCGTAGGAGATAATGTTTAACTTCAATATTTTTTTTTGTTTTTAATTGTTTGATTATGGAACATGAGCAATGCGCACAAAACACACAATCTGAAAGCTAAATAAGTGGCTGTCTGTGTCAGGGGGCTCCCTAATGAATATGCCATCCCTGCGTCAGGGGGTGCAATTAAATGAAATTCGAGTGTAGCAGTTGCTCAATAAATTATGTGTGATAATTTAGGATGTACTTCTTGCTACATGTGCCTGTGACAGCTTTAGACTAATTGCAACCCGGGATGGCATGCGCCTTCTAGAAGTGTTTTGTTTATCTGAGCGCTGCCACGGAGCCCAGGACTCCCCGGCTGCTCTTTCTCCTTCACATCCGATTCATCATGATCAGCCAGTTTGTTAAATAACTGCCCTTCCCCGACATAAATCATCTCCAAAAAAGAGAAAAATATATATTTATACGCATCCTTTGGCTCTGAGGAGATTTCACCTGGCTCTGCTTGCAGGAGATAAGCACTTCCATCTTCAGAGATTTATTGTGCTTTGATGGGCCACAGACCCAGGCATCATTAGCTGCTTAAGCAGATTCCCACTCCTTCATTTTGTGTGGATTGATTAAAAATGGCGGCTCCGCTGTCCCACGGGGACGTCCCCTGCAGTCCTAGGCTGAAGTGTGGGATGTCAGTTATTGCTTTATATTGGCTTCGGTGAGGGCAGGTTAGCAGTGTTTTTACAAGCAGGCCCTGTCAGGCCTAGACTACCCGCACATCTTATTTATATTTTTTAAGACAGTCCTTTGTCACCCCTCAGCCCGATGGCCATACTTTTAAGTGGGGGTAACCCGTCCAATATTAGTTAAAAGGAAACTAAATCAGCGATATGATCATTTATCAAGACAGGAGCAGAAGGAGGACCTCGAGCAGGCTGCTCGGTACACAACCACAGTTTTAGAGAGCTGAGATCAGAACATAAGGTAACAAATGCTGTGCAGTTTGACACAGTGTTACCTAAACAGTTACCTGCGTTTTTAGTCCTCTGTGTTGCTTCCTGTGGTCTTGACAATTTTTGTGTGTGTGTGTGTGTGTGTGTGTGTGTGTGTGTGTGTCTGTCTGTCTGTCTGTCTGTCTGTCTGTCTGTCTGTCTGTCTGCTCCTGGGTGTGTGTGTGTGACTGCTCCTGGGTGTGTGTGTGTGTGACTGCTCCTGGGTGTGTGTGTGTGTGACTGCTCCTGGGTGTGTGTGTGTGTGACTGCTCCTGGGTGTGGGTGTGTGTGTGACTGCTCCTGGGTGTGTGTGTGTGTGACTGCTCCTGGGTGTGTGTGTGTGTGACTGCTCCTGGGTGTGTGTGTGTGTGTGACTGCTCCTGGGTGTGTGTGTGTATGTGACTGCTCCTGAGTGTGTGTGTGTGTGTGACTGCTCCAGAGTGTGTGTGTGTATATGTGACTGCTCCAGTGTGTGTGTATATGTGACTGCTCCAGTGTGTGTGTGTGACTGCTCCAGTGTGTGTGTGGGTGACTGCTCCAGTGTGTGTGTGTGTGTGGGGGGGCTCTGGGTGTGTGGGTCTGGGTGCCTGTGTGGTAGTAATTGCTGTCTGCTGAGCTCGTCCGTAGGGTACAATAGTTCTCACATTAGCGAGATATTAAGCTATTGGCAATGTAAATGACAATGCCATTTATTTATCAGTTTTCAAAACCAACACATAAATACAAATTTTGTCATTTGCAATGCCAATAGCTCTAACTTCTCCAAAGGCGAAACCGTTGCATTGTAAATGCTTGTTAATTTCTGTTGTCAAAGTGCTCTCCTTTGGGAAGGCGGATGGTGCAGAGAGTATGTTCTGGTTACTCCTAGCAAAAACCCCTCACAAGCCTACAAGCAGAACTCCCTAGTATGAGGTAGAAGGTTACTACTTAGTTACAAACATCAATATCCTTCCAGCTACAACTAATGCATGGATTAGGTAAGTCTCATTTCAAATCTTTCGGCTTCTAGAGTATAGCAATCCTAGCTTGTGCACCACCACAAATTATATTGCAGGAAACTTGTACTGCTTTTCTGTCAAAGGCCCTAACTGCCTGGCCTGTATTTCCAGTTGTTTATTCTTGATTCTTTGACACCCTTGAGGTAACCCTAGGCATTCCTACAGGTCTTTGATTTCTTTTTGGCTTCCCCCTATGGTTGACTTGGCGAGCGTGAATGCCCGGTTACTCACCGGTAATAACCATTACTCCGAGTCCTGGTCTCCCCGTCCTATTCCTGATACGTGAACAGCTAGTCTGCTCTACAGAACCCCTACTTAGCTGAGCTGTTGGCGCTTCCCCCTAGGATGACGTCACCAGCACGTGACTACAAAAGGGGGAAGTGCCGGAAGAATCATCCTGAAAATACCAAAGACAACAGAACGAAACACATACAATCACCCACAGAAAACCCAAACCAGGGAGGGAGGGAAGGGCTCAGGAATGGGACGGGGAGACCAGGACTCGGAGTAATGGTTATTACCGGTGAGTAACCGGGCATTACCTCCTCGTCCTAGTCTCCCCGTCCCATTCCTGATACGTGAGCCCATACCCAAGCACACGGTGATTGTAAGAAAAAACAGACCAGAAAAATGCAGTAAACAGGTCCATTTAATCCACAAAAGTAAGTACAAATCATAAATCATGTACAGCAGACAGGACCGAAGCCCCAAAAGCAGCTGAGGCCGCCATCCCCAACTCCAGACGATAATGGGCAACAAAAGTATGGGGAGAAGCCCACGTAGCAGCATTGCAAATGTCACGCAAAGAGGCACCCCTGAACATGGCCCAGGAGGACGAAACGCTCCGAGTCGACCGACCCTGAACAGAAGAAGGCAGGGGATATTGGACCGAAACATAAGCAGAAACCACTGCGCCCTTGACCCAACGAGACAAGGTGGACAAAGAAGGGCGAAGCCCCAGACCCGACAGGCCGTAGGTGACGAACAGGGAATCAACCTTACGGAAACAAGCTGTACGCTCCAAGTAGATGTGGAGAGCCCTCAACACATCCAAAGAATGGAGTAGCTCCTCCTCAGGAGAGGCAGGAGCCGGAAAAAACACAGGGAGAACAATATCCTCCTGACAGTGAAAAGTTGAAATCACCTTAGGGATAAAAACTGACTCGGACGGAGAACGACCTTGTCAGCGCAGAAGCGCAAGAAGGGGGGGGGGGAAGCCATCAGCGCACCAATCTCACCAACCCTACGCCCAGAGGTAATGGCCACCAGGAAGATAACTTTGGCAGAAAGGAACTTCAGGGCCACGGAGTCCAAAGGCTCTAACGGGGGATCCGTCAAAGCCCGTAGAACCAAGGGCAGATCCCAAGGAGGCACAGGGGAACGGGAGACAGGACGTTAAAGCAAGAAACTCCTCAGAAGGCGAGCCACCAACGGGGAGACAGATGAAACAGAGGAACCCCGAAAGGCAAGAACGGCAGCCCATTGCGCCTGCAGGGAAGAAACCGCCAGTCCCAAGACAAAACCATCCCGTAAGAAGTCCAACACCTGCACGGCCTCGCAGGAGAGAGACTCCTCCCAAGACACCAGGTGGAAAAATTCTTCCAGTGACGGGCATAAGACTTCAAGGTGGAAGGACGACGGGAAAGCTGAAGACACTGGGCAACCTCAAACGAGCAACCCAGACCCAGCAAACTCAACCTCTCAAGTGCCAAACCCCCAGCCGGAGGCGACGCAGGGAGGCAAGACTGAGAAGAGGAGGCCGCCGGGGGGGAGGGAGACAGGGGAAACCTCCAATGAGGGCAAACGGCACAAGTCAGCAGAAGGGGAAACCAAGACTGCCGAGACCACTCTGGAACCACCAGGAGAACCTCCGCCCGATCCAAACGAATCTTCCGGAGGACCCTCGGAATTAAGGCAAATGGAGGGAAGGCAAACAGCAGACCCCCCGACCAAGGAATCGAGAAAGCATCGGTCGCCCAAGCTAATGGAGACGGAATGATGCTGCAAAACAGAGGAAGAAGGGCGGAATCCTCCAAGGCAAAAAGATCCAGCCAAGGAAGGCGGAATCGGAGGACAATCTGCCCGAACAGATCCGGGGACAGACAGAGGGACACCGAGGAGGGGAACACCCTGCTCAAAGTATCCGCAGGCCCATTCTCCTTCCCCGGAAGATAGACCGCCGTCAGAGACAACAGATTCGACTCGGCCCAAAGGCCGATCTCCCGGGACAGGAGAAAGAGAGAATGACACATGCCCCCCAGGTGATTCACATAGGAGCGAACCACCTGATTGTCGGTCTGCACAGAGACCGCCCGACCCCGAAGGAGAGGAGCGAACCAAAGGAGAGCCAGCCACACCGCCCTCAACTCCTTCCAGTTCGAGGACTGGAGGGACTCGGGACCACCGACCCTGACCCTTGGAAGAACCCAGAACAGCCCCCCAACCCAATGCACTCGCATCTGTGGACAACACGACCACAGACAGAGGGGGAAGGAGATCGAACCCCCCGGAAAGGGAGAGAGGAGACAACCACCACTGGAGATCCGCCCGAATCCCCGGAGTGACAGGGATCAGAGTCTCGTAGTCCAAGGAGGCGGGATCCCAGTGAGAAAGGACATGATGCAACAGGGGTACAGATGCAGCCTGGCCCAAGGAAGGAGATGCAGAGTGGACGCCATCTCCCCCTGACTCCGCAACCAGAGACGGGCAGACACCTGCGACTGGGAAAGAAGCCATGAAAGGTGGCGAAACAAAGTCAACTGGCGCTCCTGGGAGAGGAACACCATGCCCAGGTCCATCCGGAAGAAAGCCCCCAGGAACTTCAGGGACTGAGAGGGTATCAGGGAGGACTTCCGGTGGTTGATAAGGAACCCAAAGGAACCCAGCAGATGACACACCTGGGCCACATCCGACAGAGCCTGCGAAAAAGAGGGAGAGACAATCAACCAGTCATCCAGATATGGAAACACCAGCAGCCCCCTGGAATGAAGAATACCCACCAGAGGGGCCAGGAGCTTGGTGAACACCCTGGGCGCAGAGGACAGGCCGAAAGGCAGCACCCGGAACTGGTAGTGATGGGACCCCACAGCAAAGCGCAGAAGCCTCTGGTCGGCAGGATGGACAGGAACATGAAGATACGCAGCCAACAAATCCAGGGACGGCAGGAAGCCACCCGGAAGGACCAGAGGCAGGATGGACTGGAGGGTCACCATCTTGAAAGGGCGATGGACGACGAAACGGTTGACACGCTTCAGATCCAGAACAGGACGAAGATCTGAAGTGTCCTTCTTGGAAACCAGAAAGAGGATCGAGTAGCAACCCTCACCCCTTTTCAGCGTCGGAACTTCCACAATAGCCCTTTTCTCCAACAGGAGTCTAACACCTGCCAACAAAGACACTCTTCGCAAAGGAAGACTGGGCAGGGGAGTCTGAACAAAACCCGGAGGAGGAGGAGAGGAAAACTCTGTCCGGCACCCTTCCGAAACAGTCTGAACTGCCCAGGCATCCGGAACCGACAACCACTGGGCGCGGAGGCACTGGAGTCGACCACCAACGGTCAAAGGCAGACAGTCATTGCGAAGAGGAGGAAGCGGGGGTGGCAACACCGGCAGCGGCCCGGGGCTTGGCACTTCCAGGGGCCCCCCGGCCACGACCCCTGCCTCGAAAGGGCTGAGAAGCGCCACGAGCAGGAGGCCCAAAAGCTCGACGATAACCAAATCCACTCCCCCGAGCAGGAGGACGGATCGGAGCCACCAGCTTGCGGTTCTCTGCGGACTGCTTGACCATGCCCTCCAGCTGAGGACCGAACACCTTAGAACCTTCAAAAGGCAACTTAAGGAGGACCGACTTCTGCGAAGAGTCCACCTTCCAGGAACGCATCCAAATATGACGCCGGGCAGCAATGGAAGCACCAAAGGCGGCGGCCGCCGCCCCCAAATTGTCGAAGGAAATGTCCGACAGCTAACGCACCTGCATCTCCATCAAAGACAGAAGAGGAGTGGCATCTTCGCCGTCGTTCAGCAGAACAGACAGAGACTGGAAGTCTTTAAGGGGTGAATGAACCATATAGTTGGAATATGCAGTCGCCCGGACAGAGAAATTAGAAGCAGCATAGGAACGCTTCACCGCCCCTTCAACACGCTTATCCACAGCGTCCGCAGGAAGGGCGTCCTCAGAAACAACCAAACCCTGAGAGGAAAGGCCAGCCATTAAATTGTCCACTTTCACAGCCTGAGGGAACTCATCCGCAAAGCCCTCAAGAGGGTAACGCCTGGACAAGAAACGAGGGAAAGAAGACTTGTCCACCTCCTTTCATTCGTGATACAGCACATTACGCACAGCACCATGCAAAGGCAAAGAATCCGGAGCAGGCTGGACATACTGCGTAAAAAAGTCATCCTCAACAACAGCATCCGCAGGAGGAGAAAAACCCAAGCTGGACCTCACATTGGCAAACAGGTCAGAGAGCTCAGCACCCTGAACAAAACGACCACGGACACCCTCATCCTCCTCAGGACCGAAGTCTTCCACAGGATCAGCCTGTGCATCCAAAGAAACACGAGGCACCTTGGGAGGAGGCCCAGCCACGTCCCTAGCCAGGAAAGCAGCAGCCACAGCCTCATTAATAATGAGGCGCAGGGCATCCAGAGGGGTCGCAGAAGAAGAAGCTTCTGAATCCATTGCAGAAGCACAAGTCCAAACAATACACCCAACAGGCAAAAACAAGGACAAAAAATATCCCAAAAAGGACCCCAGATATAGGCGAGGACCCGAACACCTGTGGGAGGGGAAAAAAACTGGGCCAGTATAAGAAGCCAAGCCAGCCGCCAAAATCGCCCCCTTAAATGATGCAAGACACCACACTCCATGAAAAAGCCCCTGCCCGCTAAAGCAGGGCGAAAAACGGACCGGAGAATGCCCAGGAACGGCCGCTGGAGCAGGCCAACCCAAGCCAGGTGAGCACCACGAAGCACAGAGCACAGAAAAGGCTGCTAACGCGAGCCGCGTGCAACAAAGTGCCCCCACAACAAAGCCGGCCGCTAACGCGAGCCGTGAGTAACAAAAATGCCCCCATGAGGTTTAATCAATGCAAACATAAAGGAAGCCAAATGTAGTTCGGGGGAAGCGGCAGAGAAAACAAAACAGAGGCGGCCGCTAGAGCAGGCCGCCGCATTTAAACAAACAAACAGCAGGGAGACTTACCCGAGAAAAAGGAAGCCTCCAGGAAACAGCCCAGCCAGGAACGCGGTCGTAGACTACAGAAAAAAGAAAACAGGGTGATTCTTCTGGCACTTCCCCCTTTTGTAGTCACGTGATGGTGACGTCATCCTAGGGGGAAGTGCCAACAGCTCAGCTAGGTAGGGGTTCTGTAGAGCAGACTAGCTGCTCACGTATCAGGAATGGGACGGGAAGACCAGGACGAGGAGGTAATACACTTCTGCAACTGAGATTCCCTGCCATCCAATTCCTCAACCTTTCCCAGTAACAAGTGGCTTGGCATTCAAGATCTATTATTGTCAGTCCTCTTGGGCACTTTAATCTGTACCACTCCCCTAGGGTAGCAGTGTAAGGGTCTAGCTCTTGTCTCCAACATCTTCCCTTTGATGAGCCGAAGTATCTTGAGTGCAAAGAAACCTGACTTTTCACACTCCTCCTGGTGTCTTTAGGGGGGATTAAACCTCCTGGCCCAACACCTCCTTGAAACTCATTGTCTGCTAGGTTGGAAAAACACATCTTTTCAAATATGCCCCTGTCTTTGATATGACTGTCCACAGTATTTGAGACACATGCTGAAAAGCTGGCCTTCCCGCTAACCCACCCTGTCCCCTACATTCGTCAACCATAAAACGTATTGCCAGATCATCCCTAACGTCATCTTCCATGCTGCACCTTCTCTAAACAAGGAGGACTCTTCACTCACAGCCAGAGTCAAATCTCTTTGGTACTCCAAGTCACCACTCCTTTCCTCTCTTCTCCACCAAGTAGCTTAAGAGATGTCATGGCCAGGACTCTGAGATGAATACGCTCCATAGTTTCCCAGAAACCAACTTGGTGAAGTCCCAAACCAAAACTACCCTTACCACCAGAATCAAAAAGCACATTCAAGTCCTATGCTTGTACATCCAGTGACTAGCCTGAGCTGAACTATACAGGTTTTCATAGAATTCATGCTGTGTAATCCAGTTTTGATTATATTGGTGGCAGTACCAGTTCCATCAAAACTCTGATTACATTCTGGGCTCATTCCTGTAAGTGTCGAACTACCGAAAAGGGCTTTCTGCTGCAACACCCGTTCTACTGGAGGGTGAAAATGCGCACTGCAACATGATATGTAGCAAAACAAAAAGAAGCTGCTTCGGAATGAATTCCCATTGAAGGACATTCATCTGAAATACATCAGGGATGAGCATAACAGACATGTTTGCAGGCATAGTAAAAGCGAAGAACAAACTAGGCCAGGAAAGCCCAGATGATTGAATGAATTCTATGAAATTGTGTGAAAATAAACATTATGCTTGAATAATAAAAAATATATATTTTTGGAGGATTAGAAAAAATAGTTAATTTTCGCTCTGGTAAGAACCGCAATATAGCAATCCAGACTGCATCTAAGGGACTACTTGTCAATCAGCTTAGCTTTAGATTTTTGTTCTGCACTCCTGAGCAGAGGGTGCTCCTTGACAGACCACCAGAAACCTACCACAATGTTTAACTGATTAAAGCACATTTAGGAGTGCAGTACAGGATCCTTGCAGTAATTTGTGGACGTTCATTTGTGAAACCCACAATACCTGGTCAGGTGGATCCTACTCCCTGCCGATACCTTCCACCTCGACATCCTGTCTGCAAGAAAAAAGAACGTGCAAAAGATTCTTGGGGAGCACACCTGGGGCACAGAACTCTATCCCGCCATCTCCAGAACTGTGGCAAATTTGGAGTCTAAAAAAATAAATAAAAAGTTCACAGAACTTGTGACCAAGCTGTAACTCACATGTGATATCTGTAACTCTTGGCTTTTTCTTTTTTTTTTAAAAACAATTGTTGCTTATGTGCTGCATTACTATTCAATCATAAAAATCAATAAACAGAATTTGAAATTAAAAAAAAATGTGTTGAAGGACCATCTGTTTCAAGAACTCAACCATTAGCCAGCCCGCAGCTTCACAACACTCTTTAAGGATACACTAAAATCCCTAATATATCCAGCTGCAATTGTGAGATATGTCTTCAGTTTTGAATCTCACTGCAGCACTATAGGCCTGTGATTTCATGTTCGTAGCCCCTCTGCTTCTTATTTACCATGTCTTTTTTTGTTGTGTATATAGTCTCCGCTTCAGATGTAACTAATTAATCTATGTATCATAAGTAGCCATAAGGCCTTTTCTAGGGAAAGACCAAAAACGATAATTGAGCATTCAGGGGGTCTCATGAAAGTTGATTCACCAAACATCAGTAGTAAACGTGGCATCTCACACTCTGGACTGTGACAACATCTCAGGAACTGACATATGAGCATTGAACGCCAATCTTTCCATTTTTTTTTTGTCAAATCTGTTTATTGGCATTTATAATATTCGGACATTGTATCAAGTGCGGTATTTCAAACATTAACGCCAATCTTTCCATAAAGCGAGATCACGTGACCTTAGCCTGATGTGCTCACAATATTCGACATTGCTAAAGTGCCATAAAACCTGCATGATTAATATAGGAAAACACAGACTAATGTCTGTTTTAGATGCTGGAAGAACAGCACTCTTTTCTTTGCATCACTTGAAAAAAATGTGTTCATGTGAAATATAGTGCTACGAAGCACAGAACAGCACTGGAAACACACTTATTTATATCACAAACTATCATGATTGAATAGCTCCCCTAGTGTATCGTGCACTGAGAAATGAATTGTTAAATCACTGGGAGAAGAAATTAATAAAAAACACTGATGTTTACATCGATTAACTGATATGGACCAAATATTAACTGTTATTGGCTTAAATTATTCCCTATTATAAATACATTTGATGTAAAATTATTTTAACGACACTACACTCGTGTGAAACAGAGATTAAAGTTGTATTCAAACATGTTATTTTCTGTTTATTCAAAATTTAAAAAAACATGGCAACAACTTGGTTACAAATGTTTGTTTATATTAGTCATAGTTTATTTAATCATAAAAGTGCACGTTGCACTGCTGGGTGGTTTTCTTTCTTTTTAAACCTAACGTGTAGTATCCCGGTCCGAGGGGAGGTTGCAGTAAGTTGACATTGCTCATCAAGACACTGCTTGGCAGCTGTTGATTCTAGGTCTTGCTTAAGGCTGCGCCCAGGCACTGTCGCTTAAAAGAGATCTTGTATACTACAATGGACTTGGAGCCTGCCCGTTGCTTAGCAATCATTGACACTCTTATTTGCTGTCTCCTAATTGACCAGCATTGCCAGCTTCACTTCTTTCATGTGGAGCACAGACCAAGTGCTGATTGCTTCCTCCTGATTAGTGTTCTTCCGCTGTTCCTGCTAAGATTGAGGTGCTGTTTTTCTTTCTTCTTCCTCCTGGCTCTTGTTTCTGCTGCTTCTTTCTTCCTCCTCTTTTTCCGGTTTTCTTCCTCCCGATGTCCTTTTTTCCCACCAACCATAAGGGAAAACCAAGTCCACCGCTGGCCGTATTGTAGCATTTTCTTCTGACTTTCAACCACGCTGGTATATAACCTGGCTAAAAGACATTGGCAAAGCCAGTAGCTCTTGCATAGGCAAGACCTATTGACTTTGCCAATGGCTGTTGAACGTGGCAAGCTGTAATAACCTAAATTGTAGCGAGAGTGAAGTAAGCAAGGCCTCTTTTATGGAGGTTTTAGGGAGGCTGGGTGGTTTGACTTCCTTAGAAAAGTTTGTAAAATGGGGTCAGATAGTGAGATTTAATGCACAGTTTTCACATACATTTGTTTACAAGCCACATGCTCTGAATGGGCACTTATCATATAGTCCAGTCCTAACCTGGTATACCAGGCCAACGGAACCAGACGTTCCCCAGGAGCTGGTCCCTTTTTCCCCAAAATGTATTGCAGGTGCTCTAATTTGACACAAATGACCTCTATTGTCCGACAGACAACATTTACCCATGGGAGCTCTTCTAGGCCAAAAACGACAGCATTTTGCCAATAGTGCTGTCCATATAACATTATGGGTACATCTAAATCACACCTCAGTTTCAAAAGTAAATTTCGTACTGAAGGGACTGTTGCCTGAAGCTCTGTGCATGCTGCTTCTAACAAATGTATGCAGAATCATAACCTGTTGAATATCAGGACGACACCAGATTTCTTAAAGAATATGAAAGGAAGTCTTCACTCTGAAATTGCTGAGATTTAAAGACAACAGAGTATAATCGAAAATACCAACATTTGAAGTCTCTGCAACAGTGTCAAGGTGCCAATCGTTGATATTCCGTAAGGGTCATTGTTGTAATGCAGATCAATTTTGTCCTGAAGGTCTGAAGGATTTGCACGATAGAAGACCGAAACGTCGTCTAAATTATCCAACTCCTGATGTATTAATTTACATTAAGTGACCCTATTATTCAGTAAAAATATTGGTCTCTTATGATTTTACTAGGGGTGGATTTTTACTTTTGAAACTGAGGTGTGATTTAAATGTACCTTTTTTTCATTAGTTTGCATTTGTTATCAACCGTAGTGTTGAATGTACCCTACAAACTTTTCACAAAAAGAAAATATATTTTTTCAAGAGATACCCCGTTGTTTGTTTTCCATTCCTCATTCATTCGTCTGTGCAATAAATGCCTAACCTGAAGATAAAGACATAGATAACTAAAGTATCTGGTTTTATAATCTAAAGAATCATTGAAAAAAAACTGTATTGTCTAAACAAAATCCCTTGTTGGCATCTTCACCCATACTGCTACTTCAGCCCAAGCCTCCAAGGGTTTTTTGGGTTTCCCCACGTCCTCGTCAAATAGTCCATATAACATGGCAACTCTCTTGTCGTAAATTACCTCTAACATGTCAGTGTCGGCATTGTGTCATGGTTCCCCACCCACATACGCCCCTGTTGTCCTCCTTAATGCCAATAATTACCTTCAATGTTTCTACCATAGGTTTTATACCCGGATGGGTCCCCATCCAGTACAAAATACTATGGGAATATAAACTTTCCACATTGGATATGTGCTGCACTGTGCAGTACCACTAGCGTAAAGAAACTTGAGGGGACCGCACTGTGAGCACACATTTAATGTGTGAATAGTTAAGAAAGAAAAACATTTCTACAAATTAACCACAAGGAGCTGTTAAAATTTGGCCCAAATCCCTGTCAAACAATTTTAGTAAATAGGGCTTTGCATCCAAAAAACATGGGATGTACCATGGAAATAGTCAAGTAACGCATGGAACGCCCCTTTAATTCAAAGTAACACAAAGTAGTACACAGCGCTATTTGCGCTTTCCTGCAGGAAAAACATGTTTTGTTCTGGAAAGTAGCTAGCTGATCAAGACTGCACCAGCATGAGTGTATTTGCACCGGAGCAAAGTTTTGATAAATCTGTACCTAAGATTCATTCACTAATGCACACGCTTACTCATACTACATACTTTTATAAGCATTGTATTTTACTTGCCTCAGCTACCAAAGAAAGTCCCAGTCCATCGCCTAGTGCTTAAAAAAATTATAATTATTACCCTAAAGGTGACTAAAACACTATTTTTCACCACTAACATAATTGTAAAAAACGACAGAATAGGAGGGTGGCGCCCTAGCACCTCTAAGGGTGCAAAAGCATTGCCAGGGGGTGACGAGGGCAGGAGCGACCCCTATGTGACTTCCATGGGGGTTCTCCAGATTACTGAGGGAAGTAAAGGGGAGAAGGCATATTCTAAGACATTCCAACGGAATACAACCTACTTCACCCCACTCAATCGGGTTTTCGTGCTACATACTCCACAGAATCGGCACTGATCTTATCTACAGAAATCATCCGCAAACGCATAGATAAGGACAGACAGTTGCCTTAGTCCTACTAGACCTCAGTGCCGCATTTGACACTGTTGCCCATCAAACTCTACTCCAGCTCCTTAGGAAAGGAGGTATGGCTGGTCAAGCCATGGAATGGTTAAGGTCCATCCTACACGATTCTAGCTTCCAGGTGTCACAGGAACCTTTCTACTCCAAAAGTATCAAGTCTGACCAAGGGGTCCCACAGGGCTTCACACTCAGCCCCACCCTCTTTAATCTCTACATTCCCCCCCCCCCGGCAGAGATCATTGGGAAATTTGGCGTCAGTGTTGTGGCATACGCTGATGACACACAATTGGTGGTGTCCCTAACACAAGATCACAATAAGGCAGCCATCAATGTCTCGACGTGCCTACAAGAACTGGCATCCTGGAGGGCTAATAACTGCCTAAAACTTAATGGCAATTAAACAGAAGAACTAGTGATAGGCAAAGCACCCTCGATCTGGTCCTCAGCATGGTGGCCTCAGACATTAGGACCAACCCCTCCCCCTAGTGATCAGGTAAAGAACCTGGGGATGTGGTTGGATACCAAACTATCCTTCGAGACTCACACCAGGCGGGTGGCGGGAAAATGTTTCGAGGTTCTGCGAGGACTCCGGAAGACGTTAGATGTACTTCCTGTTACAGCAAGGAAAACTATGGTCCACGCGCTGGTGACGTCACGCTTGGACTATGGGAACACCATCTACTTAGGAGCAAGTATCAAATGTGTACAGAGACTCCAATGCATTATGAATGCTGCGTCTCGTCTCGTTCTAATGCTACCCAGGAGAGCTCCCTCTAAAAAGGCTTCCCTTCACTGGCTTCTGGTTAGGGAACACATTCTTTTTAAAGCTCTGTGTGTAAGCCACTGCATCCTACAGAGGAAAGGGCCCACCTATCTGCATGACTTACTTACCCCCTATGCTTCGACCCGCCGATTGCGATCAAGCGGGACAGGGCAAGTTAGCATTCCGACCAACAGAAGAGCAAGGATGGGAGGTTGCTCCTCACGGAGACCTTGCTAAGTGACTCCTCCACTCCCAATATAATTGCGGCATTGCCTGAGAACTTCAACGCTCTCTGGCATAATAGGACAGGGGATTGAAGAGGAGGGGTTGCTCTCCTCTTCAAAAAACACCTAACAGTAACTAAGGTGTTGGCTGAGAATATTGAGGGCACAGACCTACTGGGAATCAAGGTCACCTTTAAAAATTCATGCGTTTTATTAATAGTCATCTATTGGCCCCCCCCCCCCCTCCCCCCTCCCCCCTCCCCCCTATCCACCGGTATGGAAATTGATACGAGACTGGGGAAAATAGAGGCAGCACGGTTAATGGCACTCCTCACCTGTTTCATGTCTAATACTACAGCCGGCAGCTTAGATCAAGACTATGATCTCTTTAAAGCCACCCTTTGTAAGGCCTTCGACCAGTTGGCACCAGCGCTGAAGATTAAAGTAAGAGACAGAGGGCGCCTTGGTTTAATGAAGCTCTTAGAGTGAGTAAGCAGAATCTCCGCCAGGCCGAGAAAAGATGGCGGAAAAACTATGATCCTACTCAACTTGTTGTACATAAAAACTTATTGACCTCATATAAACACGCGATCCTCGTAAGGAAGGCAGAGTTTTATGAGGATTGTATCTCAAGAGGCTTCTAACAAACAGAAGAAAACATTTAGAATCCTGAAAGAGCTGAGCCAAAAAAACAAAACACGTATATATCCCAAGACGCTCCCAGTGATTGCAATGTTTACCAATCGTTCTTTCTTCGCAAAGTTAAAGACATTCTCCTAGAGATCGATGATATGTACCTCAGTCGAAGGCGTTCCAACACCCCCCGCCCCCCGTTGAAAAAGATTGGAGCAGATGTGACTGACCTAAAAAACTACAGGCCGATTTCTCAGCTCCCTTTTGTATCAAAGCTTTTGGAACAACATGTCCTCAAAACTCTTTCCACAATTCTAGATGACCACAAGCTTCTCCAGGTCAGACAGGCAGGCTTTAGAGCCAATCACAGCATAGAGCTGGTGATGCTATCTGTCTTGGATGAGCTGAGAATTGCTGCCGATAGAAAAACTTTGAATGCCCTGATTTTACTCGATCTATCAGCGCATTCGATGCGGTTAGCCATAACATTTTACTGACCCGTCTTATGGATGCAGGTATTAAGTGACTAGCATACCAATGGCTGGAGTCCTTTCTGTCGGGGCGTACCCAGAGGGTCCAACTGGGTGCACAAATATCAGATAAGGGCTCTCTGACCTGCGGAGTCCCCCAAGGTTCTGCATTGTCCCCTCTTCTGTTCAATCTGTACCTCCAACAACTGGTGGAGAGCCTGGCACCTATGGATTGCCAGGTTTTCAACTATGCCAACGACACACAACTTCTGCTACAACTTGATAACTCGAGCCTAGCGCAGGAACGAGTTCAAGATATATTACGGTTTAACATAAAGTGGATGTCGGCCAACTCGCTTAGGATTAATCCCAATAAGACAGAAGTCCTGACTGCCTGCCTCCCACCCCCTAAAAACAGCCTGTGGTGTGAGCTTTTTTTGCCCACGGGAGCTGGGGCCTGCCCCCTCTCCAGTCCCCGTGGTGAAAAGTCTAGGCATAAAAATAGACTGATCTCACCATGGCCTAACAAGTTATATCAGTTGTGGGGACATGCACTGGCCTCCTGAGGCAATTACGTAAACTTGTGCCCCTCCTGTCTATGACCTCATTGCAAACGATTGTGTCTGCTACCATTATCTCAAGGTTGGACTATAACAATGCCCTGTATATTGGCCTGCCATTAAATCTGACCAGGAGATTGCAGGTGGTGCAGAACGATGCTGCCCGACTGATCTTCGACCTGTACAGAAGGGTGAATGCCTCTGAACTTCTTATTAAATTGCATTGGCTACCGATGAAGCAAAGAGCCATCTTCAAAGGCCTCTGCATCACTCAAAGCCCTGTATGGCATGGCCCCTGCCTACATTAAGGAGCTCTTTCACACCTATACCCCGAGACGTGTTCTGCGGTCTTTGGAGGCCGGTCTTTTAGTCCCCCCCCTCGGTTTCACCTCGCCTCCAAGGGAGGCAGAGCCTGTTCGACTCTTCTTCCACCTCTGGAATAACTTGCCGCAACATCTACACAAGGAACCAGTTCTTTTGAAATTTAGGAAACTTCTTAAAACTATCCTATTTAGAGAGTCATTAGAATAACTCCTTTTCTTCTCTGTCTTTGCACGGTACTAGGACGCTACCTTCCTCTCTGAAGCGCAAAGAGACCAGTCAGTGAACCTGCGCTATATAACAACCCCATAACATCTGTAACAAACATTAGTTAGATTGTTTACCTTAGAATAACCCCCAGCCGTCAGACTGAATATGGAAAGTTTGTCAGCAGTACCCCTGCATGTCGGTAGGAGTCATCTGCGGCTCCGTGATCGCCGGGATGACGTGATTGGAGTACTTAGACGCCGCCATCACACGCCGACATCAGTTGTGTACATAGCTTTCCGCGCCAGGAACGCAGAGCCATGCAAGAAACAGACACTGGTGTCATGAATCTAGGGCCCTGAAAGGGATGACCTTAACCCTAGATATCGGTTCACAGAACAGGGAGGATGGATGAGGCGGTAAGGAATCTAACTAATTAAGGTTTCTTAGAGGTATATTGTTACCGAAGGTAAGTAACTTGTGCATCTGAAAGAAACACGTTAGTTAGATTCCTTACCTTAGAATAGATACCCCAGCAATATCAACCCCGGTGGTGGGTCTGCAAACCAAGATCACACCAGGGAGTCCTGGAGAACCGAATGGCCAAAGAAGCCATCCCTCCAGACTTGGCTATCGAGGCAGTAGTGCTTGGCAAACATGTGCAGCAAGGCCCACGTAGCTGCCCGACAAATGTCCTGCAAAGGTACTCCCCGTCCCAGGGCAGTAGGAGCTGCCGTGGCCCAAGTGGAATGAGCGTGCAGCCCCTCTGGAGGATCCTTTTTAGCCAAGGAATTACAGACCTTGATGCACAAAATGACCCCCGAGAGATGGTCCGTTTGTGCTCCGTCCCTTCTTAACGCCCACGTAGCCAACAAAAAGTTGGTTGTCCACCCGGAACGGTTGTGTGCGGTCCAGGTAAAAGGAAAGCACACTTTTTGGGTCCAGACTGTGGAGCTTCTCTTCCTCTTTCGAAGGATGCGGAGGCAGAAAGAAGGTTGGCAAAGTAATGGTCTGGTCAATGCAAAAGGCAGTAACCACCATGGGCAGAAAAGATGGACAAGTCCTCAGAACAACTTTGTGAGGATGGACACAGAGGAAAGGAGGCTTAGAAGAAAGAACCTGGAGCTCACTCATTCTTCTGGCAGAGGTGATGGCGACCAGGAAAGCAGTTTTGAGAGTTCAAAGGCGAATAGGGCAGTTATGGAGTGTCTAAAACGGACCACACATCAGATAGGTTAACACCAGATTCAAGTCCCACTGAGGCATTACGAAGGGAACAGGAGGAAACATGTGAGTAATGCCTTTCAAGAATCTATTTACAACAGGGGACTTGGAGAGAAGGCTGATCAGGAAGCCTCAAGAAGGCGGAAACAGCTGAAAGATATCCCTTGATGGTGCCCGGAGCAGAGCCCTACTGGGGCCAGGATAAGAAGAAAGAGGAGAACCTCTGAAAGAGGGGCGGAAAGGAGATCCACAGCCTTTGCTGTGCACCATGCTACAAATTTGTTCCATCTGCAGCCGTATACCGTTTTTGTGGAGAGACGCCTGGCTGCCGGAATGACATCACAGACTTCAGGAGGCAACTGTCGTCTCTCAATCTCCACACATGGAGGTTGAGGCTGGACAGGTTCGGGTGGAGGACCGTCTCCTGTTGCTGTGACAGAAGACCCTCCTGAAGAGACAGATTGATCGGGATCGATTGACAAACTGAGTAGCTCGGGATACCAGTATCTTCATGCCCAATCCGGAGCCACAAGGATGACTTGGGCCCAGTCGAGCCTGATCTTCTTCAGCACTCTGGGCAGAAGTGGTATAGGCGTATAACAGACCGCAACTTCACTCGCGATAAAAAGCGCATCCAAGCGAGTGCCGCCTTGGAAACTCCAACACGCAAAACTAATGACATTGCGCGTTCTCGTTAGTGGCAAATAGATCTAACCAAGGCTCTCCCCACTGCTGAAAGAGACCTCAGAGGTCAGACGCCACTCGTTATCCATCATGCATGGACGGCTGAGTTTGTTGAACCACCAGGGTGATGCCCTGATGTTCCAGCCATGTCCAAAGGCACAGAGCCTCCTGACAAAGGGTCCACGACCCCACCCCACCCCACCCTGTTAGTTGCAATACCACATGGCGGTGGTGTTGTCCGTGAACACCTGCACTACACTTCCCTGGATAGAAGGAAGGAATGCCTTTAGTGCAAGACAGATCGCCCACAGCTCCAGAAGCTTGATATGGAGCCGGGACACCGCCGGAGACCAGAGGCCTCTGATCTCCGCCTCTCCTATGTGCCCACCCCCATGCCAGGAGGGACGCATCCGTCACCACTGTGTGCTCCGGTTGGGGAAGGGAGAGGGATCTGCCACTGACCCAATCACGGTTCGTGAGCCACCACTGCAACTGTCTTGCAGTGCCCTCCGAGATCAAGACGTGGTCAGACAGGTTGCCCTCCTGTTGCAACCACTGGAACTTCAGGTCCCAATGCAGAGCCCGCATCCGCCACCTGGCGTGATGTACCAGCAGGATGCAGGAGGCCATCAGACCCAGCAGCCGTAGGGTCATCTGGACCGAAACTCTGGATAAATGCTGAAAGATCGGAATCAGAGCCTGAATATCCCGAACCCGCTGTTCGAGAGGATAAAACTGATACTGCGCCGAGGCCAGAACCACTCCGATGAAGAGGAGCTTTTGGGAGGCACTCAGGTGTGACTTCGGCACATTTGATGGAGAACCCAAGCAAATGCAGGCGGTCGGCCGTAGTCTGGAGGTGGGAGACGACTGCCTGGGGCGAGCCCGCCTTCAACAACCAGTCATTGAGATAGGGGAAGACTGGAACCCCTGATCTGCGCAGATGAGCTGCGACCACCGCCATCACTTTCGTGAACACCCGAAAGGCACTGGTGAGGCCGAAGGGGAGCACGGTAAACTGAAAGTGTTCGTGGCCCACCATGAACTGCAGGTGAGGCCGGCAGGACGGGGATGTGGAAATAAGCGTCAATCAAGTCCAACGCTACCATCCAGTCTCCAGGACAGCCAAAACCTGAGCTAACGTCAGCATCTTGAACTTCTTCCAGAGGAAGCCGTTGATGCTCCTGCGATCCAAGATAGGGCGTAGGCCCCCTTTGCCCTTCTTGGGAACCAGAAAGTAGTGAGAGTAACAACCCCGTCCTACTTCTGGGCCAGGAACACGCTCGATGGCCCCCTTGGCCAAGAGGGCCGTAACTTCCTCCTGTAGAAGTTGCAAGTGATCCCCCGACATACAGTGGAACTGCAGTGGCATGGCTGGAGAGGTCACCTCGAAGGGGAGGGAGTAATCCCTTCGGACGATTTGTAGCACCCACCTGTCCAAAGTGATGGAACGCCCGTGGAGAAGGTGATGGCGAACCCTACCTACCACTGGCGTGCAATGGGCCTGAAAGCTCGGACTAGGAAGGCTTTGAGGCAGATGCTGAGGGAGCGGATGTGGACTGATCGTCTCGGTCCCCCTGCTCCGACACGGCAGAATGCACGTCCGCGTTGAGGCTGGTTCTGCGACGAACGTGCAGGGGTGCCCCTTCCTTGGCCATGAAAGGAGCGAAAAGCAGAAGTTTGCTGGTGCTGGGCCGACAGACCCAAGGACTTGGCCGTAGCCCTGGAGTCCGCTGCAGGGAGCTCAAGGCCCAAGGCATAAGTAGCTCTCCCCTCTGTAGCCACGGAAGGAGGAGAGAGAAAACCAATGTCAGGCGCCACCTGAACCCTCGGTAGAGTCGCGCGACCAGCAAGGGGAGGTCGAAGAACAAAGGTGTTTCTTCTACTTCTTCCCATGCCGGTGATGGCTCCGGCTCCGCGACCGTCCCTAGACTTCCTCCTCGACTGGGACCTAGAGGGGTGCAGAACAGACTGCCGGATCTCAAGCAGCTTACGGGACCGCCCCCACCTAGCTTTCGGCGTCAAGGCACGACTTGTCGTCGTGGCTTGCCCCTACACAGTAGACACCCCGGCGGTGGGGGTCGGTAACCGACATCAGTTGGTGACCGGCGTCACAGGGCATCCCTACCGGCATCAGGATTCTATGTCGACTCGAAAAAGATAGACAAAAATGTCCAAAAGTTAGTCAAAAAAGGACTACGGGTACGATCTTCCCGGATCTGCGCTTGGTGGCGCTGAAAAAAGAACCGACGTCAGCGTGCGAGGGCGGCGTCTAAGTACTCCGAAAACTTCATCCCCGCGATCACAACGCCAACGATGGATGCAGAGACGTAGACGACACCTACCGACGCGCAGGGATACTGCTGATGAAAACTTTCCAGATCCAGTCTGACGCCTGGGGGTTATTCTAAGGTAAGGAATCTAACGTGTTTCTTTCAGATAAGTCAAACAAGGAAAGTTTTGAGGCTGCTGCAGGTGGGGCCTTGGTGGACTGGCCCCCAGGCCAGTGATGTTGAGTCCCATGTCCCTAGCTGCGCAGAGGCAGGGTAGCTTGCACAGGCCTGTGGCTCTGGGTGGAGCATGGTGGGGCACCCTTTTTGTAGCCGCAAAAGGCAGACCGAAGGGGGCAAGAGGTGGCAGCGAAGCCGAAGGTTATGGCTGTAGCCCAAGTATCCTTGAAACACTCAAGCACGTTTTCTGCCTTGTCCCCAAATAGGCAACGGCTATCAAGGGCACGTCCAAAAGGGTTCATTGAATATCGCCAACAAAGCCAATGACCTTAGCCAGGCGTTGCACCTCAGGGCTACAGATATTGAAATCGTTCTACCCAGCGAGTCAACGGTATCCAGCCCACTCTAGGTGGGAACCTTTGCTGCCTCTCTCCCCTCTGCAACAGCGTGGGTGAGCATGGACCGTGCCTCCTCCAGACACTGCGGTAGCACTTGCACAACTGTGTCCCACACAGAGTCTGTATTGGCCCAGGAGACATGTGGAGTTCACCGACCACAGTTCTAAACTGGCGGCAGAAAACATGTTCTTCCCAAGATGGTCCAGCTTCTTGGATTCTCTATCTGGGGGAGCAGTAGGGAACACGCCTTTTGATGTTGAGGCTTGGACCACCAAGCTGTCGGGGGTAGGGTGTTGGGAGAGGAAAAGTGGGTCACCCGAAGCAGGGCGGTGGCGTTGGGCAATCGTCCTATACACAGGAGCCCCTGTGCTGGGCTTGGACCAAGTGCCCAGGATTGATGTCTGTGAGGGCCTCATTGAAAGGCAGCAGGGGCTCCGAAAGGCTGCTGCCGGCTGAAGCATCTCAGTCAGGAGGTTAGTCCTGACTGCCACTGTAGGAAGTTCAAAGCCCAGGGCCTCAGCCGCCCTACGCAACACCAGAGCATAGGAGGCTCCCTCCTCCATAGCCACGGTATTAGGAGGTATTTAGACCACTGGCATCACCCAACTCCTTTCGCCAGTGCAGCTCTTCCAGCGGGTCTGCTAGAGGGCCAACAGACCCCTCAGAGTCCTCCTCACCTTCTTCTGGCTGCCAGTCAGGTCGACAAGGAACATCAGGAAAGAATAGTGGTACAAATGTACAGGTTGGCGCCAGTACTGGCTTTGGTCAACGCCCGTCTGGCTCCTTGTCTAAGTCGGGGGTGAGGCTAGAGTCGATGCCAGTTAGGGGCACAACCGGCGTCAGGGTGTTGTCACTGGAATTGGCACTGGGTAAGGTACCGTACCGTGAAGTGAGGTTGACCCGCACCGGTTCGGATCCCGGCCTGGATCCTCTGGGCTGGCTGGAGCCAAAGCTGCCAGCCTCTAAGGCCCAGGGCCCCCATCGAAGTCTGTGGGGTGCGAAGGCACACCAGTGGAGTTGGGCTGCCCAAAGATGCTATGCAGCGCTTTGTAGAAAGCTCGAAGCTGGGCAAGGGGTGCTCTGGCTCCCGGAAAAGGGGGAAGCAGCGCGGAGTCGTCCCAGAAACAGGCTCCAAATGCAGAGCCATACACAGAGGGCGCTCTGGATCCCACGTCACATCAGCCGACTGACAGAGAAGGCGAAGAGAGATGATGCTTCTTCGCTGCCTCCTTGTGCTCGACTTGACTGAGGAGTGCGAAGATTTCGATGACAAGTGGTGATGGCTTTGCAACCGGTCCAGAGACCTTCCTCCCAGCCGACTGCCTGGTCTTATGAAGCTTTCGGGACCACTCCCGCAAAGACTTCAGGTTCATGGCCCAACAGTCTGAGCACGACTGGGTCGTGGTCAAGGAACCAGAGGCACGAGGTGTGGATCCGTAACAGACATCAGCTTGTGATTGGAGTCACAAGGTTTGAAGCCAGTCCAACAACGGGACATCACTTCATGCACCAGGAGTTTAAGGACTCAAAAAAGAAGTTTACAAAAGTCAACAAGGTATTCGTCCAAAAGTGACTGAGGGGCACACTCTCTCTGGATCTGAGCTGGGTGGCGTGGAAAAAGAAAGAACTTATGTCAGCACGCAGCAGTGGCATCTAAGTAGACATCAAGACGACAAACGGGGAGTCGACCAACACCACCTTCTGACGCGCAGGGGTACTGCTACAAAAATAATTCTCTGGATCCAGTCTGACCCCCGGGGGTAATTCTAAGATCAGGAATCTATAACTACAGTCTCTTTCAGATGCGGTTATCTGAAATTTTGACGCAGACAGTTTCAGTTGTATACAGCTCTGATCATGCTTCTTGTGGTGATGTGTTTCATTGGCATTACTGCCTCTTTTTGTATTGTCTCCACCTGTGGTCCTGTGTACGCAGATTCCTTGACATTCAACACCTTTTCTATATGGGCGACCTGTATGACTGACAATTTCTTTGTCGCTGTAGAGTCAAGAGGTCCTAAAGGGGGTCATATACCCACCTTTGTTTCTCCCATACTTTGAGGTAGCGGAATAAACCTAACACAAGTTCTGTACCGTTCTTCAGCTTGGCACCAATTGAACACCTTCTACTGGTCTTTCCATGTGACCTTGTAGTGGCACTTGTAGGAATGCAAAACACTCATTTTAAATTATGCTTCAAGGTCTGACCTGGGATTCTCTCAACATGGCTGGGTCAGGCCCGGGAAGAAACACTGCCATTTTTCATGCACACTTTTAAGTTGCCTTCCATTCTACACAATGATTTGACACACATTTGCTTGCGTGGTAGTGCAGGATTAGTTTCTCTGGAACAAAAATGTTTACATTTCCACTTCGTTGGCACACCATCATGACACATGGAACATTTAGTACAAGGCCTAAACGTCCATTGTGCAAATGTTCATCCGTAAGGCGACACAGCCATCACCAGAAGATGAGCAATGATGGCCTAGCTGAAGCCTCAGCATGGAGGCAGTTATATATACGTGCACATACATTTCCGTGTTCAAATAAATCGGAGAGCTCAGCGGTTGCTGTTGTCAGTCTCAGCACAGCTGATTCCTGTTTACCCTCTGCAAGAAGGGATGTCCACTGGGGACTGTATACACTTCTCTTCACGGAATAGGGAGTTAGATCATCCAGTAGGGGATTTTGGCAGATTACCCACCCTAGGCAACTAGGTTGGGTAGTGCATAGTAAGAGTACACTAAACACCATACTTCTATGTCAACACACACACATATACATATATACATATACATATATATATATATATATATATATATATATATATCCTGATTTCGCCTCTAGCACACAGGAATCGAATCCCAAGAGACGATGCAGACCCAAAATCGTGCTAAATATTTCTTTATTGCAGTTACTCGCCCAACACCACCGCCATGACGCGTTTCGGTCCCTCTCGGACCTTGATCACATGACACATCACATGGGCAGATCAACACCTTTTAAAGTGACAGTGCAATTTCTAACATGATGAGCATGGACGAAAGACTCAGTTCTTGCATGAATGCATATATAACTGTGAAATACAGTACCAAATGGCTTACACATTTTGTGAAAACCTCCTGTGCAAATCTTGCTGTTAAATACAATACATGCAAAGTGCAAAACGTGCCAAGTTCATGTGCAAATTGCAATCAAAGTAAACATTCACAATAAATATTTGCGAAGCCGAGTGAGAAACATCAATAAATAATTAAATTCATTATTCGTGATAAAAAACATCCCATTACTAAAAACAACCGGATAAAAGGAACTTTCTAAAATATATGCATGATTTAAAAACCTATGCTAAAAAAGTCCTCTACGGCTGCTTCAATAATGAGTGTAATCAACTCGGAGTCATGAGTCACATCCGTGACTGGCACATGAGGAGAGTTTTGGTAAGCCACTAACCCATGCAGGAACATTAGAGTAATTACTCAAAAATATAGCCCCGGTGGGCATACTCCTAGTCATCCACAAGCAAAATGTATGTCAAAACAGTGAGTACATACCCCAAAACCCAAAATATTGTAGTGAAAATTAGTGAGAGTATAAAATACTTAAAATTGATTCTTTTTACATGCGGCACGCTGACTTATTCATTGTAGATTGACTCATGAAGATATATACAGATTTAAAAACACCATAAATCTCAGATATAGATTATAAAAACGTATAAAAATCTTCTGTCGAGTTCAAACCATTCGGACTCTTAGTGTCCATCTCAAGAATGTATTTTGTTGTTGGGGGGCGTGGCCAACAGCATGGCCGGTTAGGACGTGCTGAGACGGAGCTCCCGCCGAGCTGCCTCAAGATCCGACTTATACCTAGCCTGATCGTCACCAAAACGCAGGCGGAGGTGCCAAAGGTGTCTTGCACCTACTGAGAGTGACAACCGTGCACAAAATTGCACCCGGGGGGGAGTAAAGCGGTCGCACGCCGGACTACATCAAGATGGCGGCGGCCAGCGCTAGTGCGAGACGAACTCCGTGACTGCGGGAGCTGGGCACCCGGGCGCGGACCAGAGGAAGGTGGCGGCGGTATCCCGCATGTGTGCACCCCGGACTGGCGTCCGCATCGACCGCGCTTTCCCAGCGGCGGACAGACACTGTAAGACGACCTACACCAAGATGGCGACCGGAGTGCAGTGGGTACGTCGGAGGTGCTGAGTCCCGGGACCTGATATTCAAGCACCCAGATACGCGGAACCCGGCGTGAACACTGGTGGGGTGAGGCGGCCATCGGAGGGACCCGTGGGGAGGCCCACCCCCCCCGACATTGCCGGCAGAAACACCCGGGGCACGGAGGACGGGCCCAGCCCGCTTCCTTGATCAAAGTTGACCCCCGGCGAGGTCCGGACCCCGGGCAAGGACGGAGTGAGTGCGCGGGAGCCGTTTTTTTTTCCCCTAGACTGTGTGGTATGTAGAAGTGGGGGAAACCAGCGAGGCCCCGAGACCTTCACAACCCGAGGGGCATTAAGGCGGGAGTGTCCCCGTGGTCCGGGGGACGTGGAAATTGCTGGGGAGCCAGTGATGCGGCACAGATATCGGGAGAGGATAGGCCCGGCTCTTTGCTACGGCGCGGATGCGAGGCCCCTGAGTGCACCTAGACGCCACTGGCCGGACACAAAGTGAGGCGCCGGGTCCCCCGGGGCAACTACGGTCTGGGATCGGAGCACTACTCTGGAGGGGAGCTGGGTCTCCGACCCCCTGAGGAGCTCAGGAACAACGTAGCCCATAGACCACCAACGCGTGGGAAGAACACGGACCGGACCACCGCTACTCGTCATGGGCAAGAGAGAGACAATACCGAAAGGACCCAAGCAAGGCCCGATGGATAACTTCGCTGCACCGCGCCAGACGGTGAATGGACCCCCGGCGGCCCCGGGCCCGCGCTCTGATACAGACCTGCTCATGGAAGCCATCCAGGCGTCGCGCGCCGACATACAGGAGTCGAGAGCGGCATTGGAGACCAAGATCGGCGAGGTGGGTTCGGAAGTAACACTCCTGCGTCAGGATTTTCGGAATCTATCAGAAAGGGTCACCAACGCGGAGATGCAGATGGATGAGGCGGAGACCTCTATCACTGCCCTACGAAGAGATATGACGGAACTACAGGCCTCGCATCGCCAACTCCTCTGGAAAGTGGATGATGCCGAAAATAGGGCACGCCGCAACAACCTGCGCTTCGTAGGTTTTAGAGAAGGATGCGAGAAGTCCGACATGGTGGCATTTCTGAAAAGGCGCAATTCTCAAACTGCTTCGTGATAGAGAGGGCACACAGGGCCCTCCTCGCCAAACCACCGACAGGAGCACGACCACGTCCGATCATTGCACGCTTCCTGAACTTTGCTGATAGGGACTTGATTTTGAAAGAGGCAAGGAAGCTGGGAGAGATCCGCTTTGAAAATACACACATCATGATTTTCCCAGACTATAGCCAGGAGGTACAGAAGCAGAGGCGATCCTTTGATGCAGTAAAGGCGAAACTGAGAGACCAGAAAATCGCCTATATGCTACTGTTCCCGGCGAAACTTAAGGTGCTCTTTAATGGACAGACCCTCTTCTTCGCACACCCGGAGGACGCCTGGCAGTGGCTGGAGGAGCGACCAATCCTAAACAGCAGGGAGATAGCCAAACGGGACCTGTTGGACAGGTCCGTGAGAAATGCCACACACTGGGAAATCCCTAAGGCGCAGAGACTGAAGGCTAGAAGATCCAAGAGGCGGACCCCAGTGACACCATATAGGGGTCAGGACACAGGAATGCTGCGAAGGGGGTGCTCAGCCTCACCAAACGGGGCGACTGGCTCAGGATCCAGATTTGCTGCACTGCACATCACGGCCCGATCGGAGGGTGAAGACGACGAGGTACTGGACAGTCACACATCGGGCGGAGAAGAGGAGGAGGAAGAGAGACAATCCGATCACCCACTGGTACAAGAGATCCGTGTATTGGAACAGGACTTGTCAGGACAACACAGCGCACCTGATTCTGAGATTCCGGACTCTAAATCATGAGCGGATACGCAGTTGGGACAAACCAGACACCCACTTGCATAAAGGTGTGGACAGACTCTCTGATACCTAACGGTTCCATGGGACTGGAATGGCAGCTGGTCGCAGGGAAGCACGCAAGTTGGCATCCCCTTAAGTTTTGTTTTGCATTCTTGTGGTGTTTTTGAGAGTTTGTAAGGGAGGGTATAGTGGGTGGGCGACAGGCCGACTCCTACTGAAAGTCATGTCCCACTTAGGGGCACATCTGGAAGGGCAGGGAGGTGGGAAGGGGTTTTCTAGTTTGTTGGGGCGGGGGAGTGGGTAGGAAAACACGTTGGGGACATTGGGGGGGATGTTGGACACGGAAACACTCATTGGGACACAGTCAGATGCACAAGAATCAACGTTGTCACACACAGCTGCTATGGTCTCCTACTGACCTCCAGACGAGCAACACAGTATGGCAGACACACTAAGGACTACTGACAGAACTCAGAGGGGGATCTCCATTCTGACATGGAATGTTAATGGATTGGGATCCAAAATAAAGAGAGGATTGGTCAACACATACATCAAAAGGGTCGCCCCAGACCTTATCCTTTTACAGGAAACACACCTTAAGGCAGGAAAATGTACGTTCATAGCGAGGGGGAGATACAAAGTCCTGACTCACGCGGGCTATACGTCGGGAGCCAGGGGAGTCGCAATCCTAATTAACAAAACACACCCCTTTACCGTCACACGCACGTGGAGTGATCCACAGGGTACATACGTGGGAATACAGGGGACATGGAATAGACTGAACGTGACAGTTATCTCAGTATACGCTCCGCCAAAACTCCAATCACGCACGCTCAGAGAAGTGGCAGCCATCCTGTTGGATACGGCAGACACGATGCAAATAGTGGGGGGGGGCTTCAATGACGTCATGTCGGAAACGTTAGATCGTTCAGGTGCAACACGCAGGGAGGGGACGCAAACGGCACTGGCAAGATACATGGCGGAAATGGGACTCACCAACATATGGCGATGGCGACACCCGACACAGGAGACGTTCTTCTACTCAGGGGCCCATAAAACCTTCTCCAGGCTAGACTACATTTTTATTGCAAGGCAATACCTGTCGGAGGGGGATGAGTTCACCTACAAAGCAAGGGGCATATCAGACCACTCACCTCTGCATGCAAACTTAGGGAAAAACACGGTAAGGCGAGAGACAGAGTGGCGATTGGCAGCATGGGACTTACAAACCCCCGAGATAACACGAGGATTGAGGGCAGACATAAAGGTGTATGTGGCGGAGAACAAAGGTTCAGTAGACTCCAATATTACCTTCTGGGAGGCCATGAAACCGGTGTTGAGGGACAGAATTAAAGGGAGATTAAGGGACGAACGCAATAAACAACACATGGAGGCGGCAGGGCTAGAAACTGACATCCTAGCGCTAGAAAGGGAATACCATGTAAACAAAGGTGAGGATGCACTGAGGCGGCTGCAAGACAAACAAAGGGAGTATAGACAACTGGTCTCTAATGAGGCAAAGACACAATCACTAGCTACGTTACACCGCCTGTATGATGTAGGTGACAAATCAGGCAAACTTTTGGCATGGCTTAGCAGGAAAGAACGAGCAGCACGGTGGGTGGAAAGAATCAGGAGAGACGGGGGACACATGGAAACCACGGACAAGGACATAGCGGAGGCATTCGCACTCCACTGAGAATTTCTATAGAGGCAGAGACCTCGGAACAGTTGACGAGGCTTTACATTATATGGAAAAGGTAGACATCCCACTCCTGGATGCAGAGCTCAGCGCCCCGCTAGAGGCAGATATCACACTGGAGGAGATTAGTATAGCCATAAATAAATTAAAAACGGGGAAAACACCGGGACCCAACGGGTTCCCGGCGGAATTCTTTAAAAAGACGGCCGACTTGCTGACACGTCACCTGTTGGCCTTATATGTTGAAGCCTATGAGATTGGGACACTCCCGCGAGACCTAACATTGGCGACCATAGTACCGATACACAAACAGGGCAAGCCAGAGGAGGATTGTGCCTCATACCGCCCCATCTCACTGCTGAACATGGAGGTGAAAGTGCTGGCCACGATTCTAGCGGCACGCCTCCGGACGGTCGTTCCAAACCTTATACACACAGACCAATCAGGGTTTCTGCCAGACAGAGCGACAAAGCTCAACCTCCGACGGACACACAACTGGCTTCAAGAAGTGAAAGATAGGGCAGAACCGCACTGGTTCCCGTCCTTGGACGCTGAAAAGGCGTTCGACGCAGTACACTAGCCCTTTCTCATGGCGGTGATGAGGCGGTTTGGTTTTGGTCCACGCTTCCAGAAATGGATAGGGCTGCTATACACGGCACCGAAAGCGCGGGTACGAGTAAATGGATGGCTATCACGTGAATTCCATGTGGAAAGGGGCACAAGACAAGGATGCCCGCTGTCCCCGCTACTCTTTACGCTCACGATAGAAATCTTGGCGGCCAAAATTCGGCAAAACCCAGGGATCCATGGTTTCACGTGGAGTGATTCAGGGGAGGCACAGGAAAAAATTTCATTATATGCAGACGATGTATTACTATACATTACGAAACCCGAGGTCTCGGTAGGGACATTATTCAGAGAGTTGGAGGGATTTGGGGCGATGGCGGGCCATACCATCAACTGGCACAAATCAGTCTTGTATACGCCGCGGGGCCCTGTGACGGGAGTGACGCTACCGGACCGTTTACTCACTACCGCGGAGGGGTTCCAGTACCTTGGGGTCTATATCACTCAGGACAAGAAGCTCTCGTTCCAGCATAATGTGGAACGAATAATGGAAGAGGCAGTAGAAGATATGACGAGATGGAGGCTGTTGCCGCTTACCCTACTGGGAAGAGCGGCAATGTATAAAATGATCACGCTACCCAAATTCCTCTACGCACTTCAGAATGAATACTACCCGCTCCCGGCTAACACGATCACCAAAATCCATGCAGACCTGCGATCCTTCCTATGGCTAGGCAAACAACCACGCATCGCCTTCCAAACACTCCAACGACACCAGTATAGTGGAGGGATCCCACTGCCGAACCTGGAGGCATACTACTGGGCGGAACACTTGACCCCCATAAACGACTGGCTACACGCACCAGTGGACCACCCGACATATGCATTGGAAAGACAAATTGTCCACACACAATATACTTCACTACTTATATGGGGGGGAGGGCGGGAAGACAGCTCCTGCCCGCTACCATGATCACGATTCGAGCATGGACACGGGCCACGAGATCCACGGGGTGGGAGGAGAAACCTACACGCCAGACACCACTATGGCACTGCAGCTGGTTCACGGAACTTCAAAAATTGAAAGACTTCCAAAGGTGGGACGACATAGGGATATCGACTATCGGGGACGTGATTAGGCAGGGTAAGCTGAAGACATTCGCAATGCTACGGGCAGAGTTTGGATTGCACCACTCACAACAGTACAAACACTTGCAGCTATTGCATGCATGGAAAGCACAGAAGATATCATTACAAGACATACCGGAATATTCACCCCTAGAAGGAAGACTCTTACAGGAACAGATAATACACCAGGCAGTGTCCCTCACCTACAAAACACTCACAAATAATATGTTAGGGAATTTGGCGAAACTCAGGAGAGTGTGGGAGGCGGAAGTGGGGCAATTAGAAGATTTAGACTGGGAGCTGATCCTGATGCACCCCCGAGAAGTGGCCATTAAGTCACGGCTAAGGCTGATTCAGTTGAATGTGCTGCACAGGACGTACTTTGATAGGAGACGTCTCCACAAAATGGGGAGGATAACAGATGACACTGGTCTTCGATGCAGGGCCGAACAGGGGGACTTCTACCACACTATCTGGTCCTGTGCGGCGATTCAAACGTATTGGTCTCACATATTCGCGGAATTGGGGGAGGTACTGAGAGTAGAGCTGACACTGGATCCGAGACTGGCACTACTGGGAATGGTGACAGAAGTAGACCTGCCGCGCCCACATATTATCTTCCTGGTGCTGGCTTTAGTTGTGGCGAAAAGGGATATTGCAAAATACTGGGGAGTGGCGGAGAGGCCGGAACTAGGAGTTGAGGAGAGGGTTAGACCTCTATATGGCTGCAGAACGAGTGACATACAAAGCAAAAGGCTGTCCTAAAAAATTCCGAAAGGTATGGGGTAAATGGAGACAATACCATGGCCTAGAAGCCGGGCATTTAGGAGGTGACACATAGACGAACAGAGTACATAGGAGGGAGTGGGAGACCACCCGATAACGATCAATGCTCGGTAACTGACCAAACCACTGCAAACTTAGAGACACCACACATGTACGGGGATCTACAGTAACATGGGGAGAGAGACAAGCATCAGTAGAGTAGGCACAAATGGCACTGATGGACTAGTGACACTTAGTTTGATAGACATGTGATCGGACTGTTACCACGTTGAGGGGAGAAACCAGCCAGTTTTGTTGATGGGGGGGTGGGAGAGTTGTGGGAGAAAAAATAAAACAAAAGCAGGTCTGGGGAGCTCCGTGAAGTGCACGCAAGTCTCAGAATAACTGCAACTCACTTAACGAAAATGATGTCGCCGCCCGGCCTCCGGGTTGTGGGCGTGAAGGCTGTGGATATAGTAATATGATGTAAGTTTTCACATACTGAATATGAGCTTGGTGTGACTGTATTCTTTTATACCTGCGCAAAAATAAAGTAAAAAAGAAAGTATTTTGTTTCTAATCTTCTTAATCTAGCATTTCTGTCCCCACCGCGCCTCAGAGGTGGAATGCAGTCAACAATATAATATTTCAACAGATCAGAGTCCTTTGAATGAACTGCTGAAAAATGGCGAGCCACGGGGTATGATTCATCCCCATTTTTGATAGCCCTTAGATGTTGTAGAACTCTCTTATGACACTGGGGTCTAGTGCTCCCTACATATTTCAATCCGCAGGGGCACTCCAATACATATATCGCATATTCAGTCTTCCACGTGAGTTTATCTATTTTCCTAGGTGTACTGTGGAAAGGGCTCTGGTATTCAGTTTTGTTGATACCCTGTCTGCATGCTTTACATGTAGCACACTTAATGAAACCCCTGCTTTTCATCAGCCAGTCTGGAGAGGATTTGATTTCAGGGCTACTAGATACCAAGGTGTTATTCATGGAGCTGGCCTTTCTGAAAGTCAAATTGGGGGAACGTGTAAGTTTCTCACCCAAAGTTGGATCATTCTTGATAAGAGTACACTAAACACCATACTTCTATGTCAACACACACACATATATATATATATATATATATATATATATATATACACACACCGCTTTAGCACAATAGTGGAATTGTTATCCTTGTCACTGTTCTCATATTGCTAATCACTTTAATTTGCTGCTGTCTATTAATAATTGCAGTGCATATACTTTACACAAGAATAAATAAATATTGAAACTCCTCTTGGTGTATCTATCCGAGTGATGCAAGAGTGGCTGAGCAAAAAGGTTCTAAATCGGTTACCACGATTCCTTGGGGAGTAAGGGTTGTCATGTTCTGAAGTTGCCCAATCCACTTATTACCTTCACTGGTTTAAGGGTACTTATGGTGGCGCTGTAAGCTACTAGGATTTTAGGCCTACATATCCTGAAGGGGTACATAAAATAGGTCTGGCACCATCCCAACGTCTATGTTGTCCAACAAATACACAGTTCAAACCAGTCGTTCAAAATATTTTCCAAATAAAATTTTTATTGGCCAATTACTCAACAAAAGATTTTTCGGTCTACAAATAGTTAGCAAGTGGTGACTTATGCATACCAAATTCATCCCACTCAAAATGTATGTACGAACTTCGCTGGCTTTTTGAACCATACATTTTTAGTCCACATTCGCCATTCAGGCCGATTTCTCCAGTAGTTGTCCCCCAAAACATCAAACCTTTATCACCTTGGTGATTTCATTTATTTGCAGAGGATATTAAAAGTCTTAATTTAGGAGCCTGCTGGATCCGTGACGAGCAAAAAATTTCAAACTAATTGCCACAACGTTTACCCTTGCAAGCACTGCCATCTGCAATTAACAGTGGCATAGTCTACCTTAAAAAAATAAAAAATTACATTTTCATAACGGCCCTTTTAAAGGAAGCTTCTTTGGATCCTAATATTCAAGCAAGCCATAGTCTCATCTCTCTCCTCCCTTTCATTACAAAGATTATGGTAAACGGGGTCAACTCCCAGCTATTTCACTTTAGAGATGTGATAATAACCCTTAATTCATTCCAATTGGGTTTTAAACCCACCCGAGTACAGCGACCATGCGCACCGCTACCAGAACAAGCATTGGAAATGCAATAGGTCTCATTTTTTTAAAGTTAAAGCTATTCACTTTGCTAATGGTATTGTATTTTGGCTATGTTTTAGAGCATTTGTTAGTGATATGTTGTGCCTTTATGTTTGTTGTATTGTAATTACGTGTGTAGTAGTTTAAGGCATAGCGTTAGGAGAAGAGCAGTGTTTACGATTTGGGACTAGAGTGAGTAGAAGAATAGCATGAGGGTTAATGAAGTACAGCGAGGAGGAGAGTAGCATGAGGAAGAAGAAAGGGGAGTGTAATAGGAGGGAGAAGGAAGAAGGTGTGGAGGAGATAAACGTGATTTTGAAGGAAGGAAAGTGTGGAGAGCAGTACGAGGCATAAGGAAGGAGAGAGGAGTAGAAGAGTAGTAGGAGGGATATGAAAGGAGTGTGAGGAGTAGAAGAGTATTGAGAGGTAGCAGAAAGGTAAGATTATTTGCTAAGTATTAGGCATAAGGAAGTAGATAGGTGTAGAAGAGCAGTGGGAGGGAGACTGGAGGAGGAGAAGAGCAGAGTGATGAGAAGAGCAGTGTAGAGGGATGAGAGTATTACAGAGAACAGCAGTGTGTGCTAGAAGGTTTGGGAGTGTGGATGGAAGTAGTACGAGGCATATGAATGTAGTTGTGTTGGTAGTGTTGTTTTATTGGCGTTGGTGGCACTGCGCTGGTGTTTAGCTAATGGTGGTTGTTGTATTTGTTCTATAATCACAAATTTGGTATCCCCGGTGCCACGTAGGATCTGTAATCCTTTTCAGTTCCCTTCAGACCCCCCCCCCCCCGGCTCCTCCTGACCCAAATGCTCCTTAAGAGACGCTTCAGTTCCTTGTTGCTCCCCCATCCACCAAGACCTCTTTGCTTCAGCCCCCTGCGGTCATTCTCTGGGGTTCTGACCCTTTATATCACCGCCCTTTCCACTCTGGCTCCTCTGACTGGGTCTGTCCCTGCCCACCCTCTCCATCCAGCTCCCTCTACCCCACCTGTGCCATGTCCCTCCCTCTGGCCCCAGGGGCCGAGAGCACCCAGTCAGCTGTTGGTCAGCGTATCAGAAGGCCACAGGAAAGTGCCAAGCCAGCAGCAGAGCCCTGGTGGTCCATTGTACGCGCCTGGGCGCAGCCACACTGGGGATTAAAGGGATCTCAATGGGCAGCGAGCCTGAAGTATGGAGGTTGGACGGGGTGGCTGGTGAGGGGCGGATGGAACTAGTCAGTTCCCAGCCATACTTTTGACCTCAGAGCGGTCGAGTGATCCTATCACGTCATGTGAAACATTTACGCAGTGCTGCTTTTTCAGGGGGAAGCGCCTTGCATTCTGGGAAGGGAAGTGCTGCCTCGCTACACATTGGCTTTCACGAAAGTATGCGTGGTCACAAGTCGCCTCAGTATTAAGCGTAGAGATAAGCCCAGAGCTCCTGGCCACTGGGGCAGGAAGCAGACCCCACCCAGTGTATTATACAAAAGTGGGTTGGGGTCCCTGTGGCAAGAAAGCTGACGGATTAGGACGACCACATGTCGAGTAGTTTAGCAGACTGCATTGACAGTGAAATTCGTTTTTGTGCAATCACTTTTATAACGGCCACATTTTTATCATCATTTCAGGATTCTACACTAAAACTGTCTGAGCGTATGTGTAAACATGGTTATTAAAATGCATGTATTAAATATATTACTGGCCAGCGTTGCTCGTTGAACTGTAAGTTGTCTTTATAACTTAATGCTTTTAGCTGTGCCTGCTGTTTCTCGAGCCCCATTTTGGTTCTGTGGTTTTGTGCTGGGTCAAGGAAAGTGAGCACTATACGAGAACGATGCAAAGTAACTTACGCTCCTGTTAAAGCGCTCTAATACCTTTGGGTCGAGTTTGTGCTATGTAGGACTATATAAAAAAAAAGAACTCTGGATAGAAAAAAAAAAATGGGAGGTCACTGGATTGTAAATGGAAATTTTAATAATTAAATACACAAGCGCGGCCGAAGCGGACCGCACTGAAAATGCAAAAAAAGAGTTCTTATAGACTCATAAAGGAGACTAACTCTGCCGGTAAACAATCCAGTCTGGGTGGGCAGGGCAAAAAGAGGACAGGGCAGTAACCAGGAGGGACTAAAAAGCCTCAGTAAGGATTAGTTTCTGTCCTGTAACACCAGTTCTGTATTAGGGGTATCTCTGTGTATAGTCATAACCTAGTGAATAGTCCCGCCCATGTGCGTGGACCCCGGAGCAACCAAAAATAATAGTCTCTAAGTTGTCAAAAAAATTGCAGAACTGCAAAGAAACTTAAGAGAATTTAAAGACAGATAATGCAGCCTATATCCACAGGCTACACTGTCCACTACTTCAACTAGAAATTCCACCAAAAATCCACACAAACAGCACAGCCTGCCCAGTTTCCTCCACAGAGAAACCTG
This sequence comes from Lissotriton vulgaris, assembly GCF_964263255.1. Lineage (NCBI taxonomy): Eukaryota > Metazoa > Chordata > Amphibia > Caudata > Salamandridae > Lissotriton > Lissotriton vulgaris. Next base: position 247,732,110 of record NC_141697.1, read on the forward strand.
CCTCTACCAGCAAAAGCCTCTGGAATGATAGAGGAAGGAATGGACAGACAAGCCCCATAGGCTGCCATTATGTGGCTTAAACAGGATACTGTGCCTTAAAGAGAACTCTCCAGAACTTGTCCCAGTATCCCAGAATGCACAGCAGGTCCCTTTTACTTTGTTTTTTGAAGGCGTAACACGCCAGACCTGTAGCATTCCTTACATGAATATCTTTCTCCACCGGGGAGGAGGGCGGGCGCTTATGACTATAACAGATGCCCCTACTACAGAACTGGAGTTACAGGACGGAAACTACTCAGTCTGTAGTATGGGATCTCTGTGTATAGTCATAATCTAGTGAATAGAATGGCAAGCCCATCCCCACAACAAAGCGGCGGTGGAGAAAAAAAAACATAACACCACTACTGTGCGAACAGATTTCGCAGTGAAGCCTGCCCAACCTGAGCGTCTGTCCTGGCATCAGTGTCCAGACAGTAATGCTTAGCAAAGGTAGGACCGACTTCCACGTGGCCGCCTTGCAGATTTCTGCAATTGGAACATTACGTAGCAAAGCAGTCGTGGCAGCTGTGCCCCTGGTGGACTGAGCCTTAGGTTTACCTCCTGAGGTCTTATTAGCCTTTTGGTAACACAATTGTATACAGGACACAATCCACTTAGAAATGGACTGTTTGGAGGTAGCAAGACCGGTCCCGACTGATCCATAATTGATCAATTGGTCTGACCTACGAATATCTTTGGTTTTATCCAGGTAAAATTTCAACACCCTCCTAATATCCAGGGAATGTAGAGACCTTTCCGCTGGAGATGAAGGATTCTGAAAAACACGTAGGCAAAGTTATGGTGTGGTGGACATGAAAGTCAGAAATAACCTTGGGAAGAAATTTAGGGTGAGTGCGCATAACAACCGTAGCAGCATAAAATACAGTATAAGGTTCTTAACACAACGCCTGAATTTCACTCACCCTGCGGGCCGATGTGATGGCCACGAGGAACGCCGACTTCCAGGACAGGTGCTGCAACAAAGCCTTATGAATAGGATCAAAAGGCTCCTTCATCAATCTGGACAGCACCACATTCAATTCCCATGAAGGCGAAGGAAGCCGGACAGGAGGGAATACTTCCAAAAAATCTTTGATCACAGGGATCTGTAAGAAGGAAGTCTGTGAAGGACATTTCCTGTAGGCAGTCAGTGCAGCGAGATGAATCTTAATGGAATGGAAATTAAGGCCAGACTGCGCCAAATGTAGAAGATAAGGAAGGATGACATCCTCCTTACACGTCGTAGGGTCATAGTTCTTGGACTTGCACCAGATGCAGATCTCTTCCACTTGTAAGCATAGTAAGTCCTAGTGGAAGGTCTCAGCCTACTTCAGTATGTCCATACAATCTTCTGGTAGATTCAAATGGCCATATTGCACTAGCTCAGAAACCATGCCGCCAAACTCAAAGACGAGAGCTTCGGGTGCACCATCTGCCCCCCGAACTTTGTGAGAAGGTCTGGCCTGCACGGCAGCCGTATGTGAGGAAGGAGAGACCGGTGAAGCAGGTCCGTGAACCACCACTGTCTGGGCCATTGTAGGGCAATCAATATCATCCACGCCCTGGACCGGAACAGCTTGATGAGCACCGCCGGAATCTGGGGAATGGGTGGAAAAGCGTACAGAAAGCTGTTCGACCAGTCGATCCATAGGGCATTTCCCAACGTCCCCTGTTGGTAGTACCTGGATGCGAAGTCTCAGCATTTGCTGTTTTCGGCGATGGCGAACAGATCTACTTCTGGAGTCCCCCACTTTGCGAAGACTTCTCCTAGCACTTCGTTGTTTATGACCCATTCGTGGTTTTCCTGAATCAGTCTGCTCAGTGCGTACGCCTGAACATTCTGCACACCTGGCAGATGGGTAGCCGTTATAGTCAGTCCTATGGCCAGAAGCCAGTGCCAGATCGCCTGCGCCTCCTGCGACAGAGTGCGTGATCTCGAACCCCCTGCTTGTTGAGGTAATACATTGTGGTCGTATTTTCCGACTGTACAAGTAGAGAGTTGGTCTGAAAGGACGGATGAAAGGCCTTCAGCGCCAAGTGAACAGCTGAGTTCCAGGAAATTGATGTGGTACGTGGACTAAGCCGGAGACCACGTCCCTCGAATCTGTAAGTCTCCGGAGTGCGCTCCCCAGCCCTGGAGAGACGCATCAGTCACGATCATCTGTGTGGGAATGTCCTTGTGGAAGGGAACCCATCTGAGGAGATTCTCCGCTGAACACCACCACTTCAGAGACTGAAGAGCATGCAGAGACAGTCGTATCATGTAGTCCCAAGAACCAGTCCTCTGATCCCACTGATCCTCCAAGCACTCCTGCAGTGGTCTCATGTGCAGCTGTTCGTGAGGAAGATACAAGAGGCCATCGACCCCAGTAGAGAAGACACCGTCCTCACTGTTGTAGATGGAGCGGTCATAAGAGCCTGAGCCTTCCGAAGGAGTGATAACCGTCGCTCCTCCGAAGGAGACACTTGCTGACAGCGTATTGATGGAGGCTCCCAAGTACTGTATGCATTGGACCGGAGTCGGGACAGACTTGGACATGTTGATGTGCAACCCCAGCTTGTTCAATAGAACGCACGTCTTCTGGAAGTGTGCTTTAGCTGCAGAGGAGGCCTTGATCAACCAGTCGTCCAGGTACGGGTAGACAAACACCTTGTTCTTCCGCAGGCGTGCGGCTACTACTGCCATGCACTTAGAGAACGCCCTGGGCGCAGACTTCAGCCCGAATGGCAGCACTGTGTATTGATAATGATTGGCGCAGACTTGGAACCGCAGGAACTTCCTGTGTTTCTGTGCAATGGGCACATGGAAGTAAGCATCCTGTAGGTCTATAGCACAAAGCCAGTCTTCCTGTTGCAGCTGAGGGTAAATCTGCTGCAACTACAGCATGCAAAATCTCTCTGCGAATCCACTTGTTTGCTTGCCTTAAGTCCAGAATGGGCCTGAACTCGTTCTTGTCCTTCTTGCGAACCAGAAAGAACCGCGAGTACAGACCTCTTCCCCTTTGAGGCAGTGTAGGAGGGTGGATACCTGACTATGGTTGCCCCCAACTTTTTGCCTGGTATTTTGCTGGTTTTCCGACTTAGTTGAACTGAGACCCTGCTATTCAGGGCCCCAGGCCTACTGCTCTCTCTGTAAAATGGATTCCATGTACCTTAGGTGCATTTACCAATTGGTACTGGGCCACCTTATCAGTCCCTGTCACTCAGGGCATAGGTGTACCCAGGGCCTACCAGGGGCTTCAGCATGTATTATGCCACCCCTGGCTGGCCATCTAAATCTGACACAACTGGCTGCACGACAGCTGGGGCAAGGTGGTGTAATCACCCTTTGCTTTAGATATAGTATACCTATATCTAACCCTAAAATGGACACATGTATTCCTATCAGTCACTCCTATGGCAGGCCTTAACAATCCTGAAGGCAGAGTGCTTGGAATCATGTGAGATGGTGCTCTGGCATGAGCTGAGCCCGTTTGCAGCTTGCGGAACTAAGTCCTAATAGCTGTTCCATGATAACGCATACCATATACTCTTAAGTGCATTATAATCCTCGCGGTTATATGCCAACTCTGGTATCGCTTTATCAAAACATGTCAAGTAGGTGTCATACGAATTGGAATACTAACCCCTCGCCAATTCTGGCGACTGGGTTAGCATTCCACCCTTCTAGAGGGACACGACATGTATATAACTGTGAACCCCGGTTAAAGTTAACTCGAGCCTCAGCATCACAAAATGGATGCTGCCACCACAGACACAAGTCTGACCTCCTGCTGCTGGGAGCCCTTCCAGCGAGGAGAGCTTGGACAAAGGGTTTCCTGTCAGGGGCGGTGCTAGCACAATCCCAGACAGGGTTTTGTGTATCCTGGGTAGGCAGGGTTGAATAGGAAGGTGACTGCAAGTGGCACCCCGGTGCTCACTATGCATAGGCCGGCTTGAACCAGTTCCAGGGGCACACCAGCCCCTGAAGTCCGGCATGGTCTTCCTTGTCCCACCCATGGGCAGGACCTAGTCCCGTACCAGCCCCTTTCTTTAGTATAAAGGTGGGAGCGGGGACCCTTCCAAATTAGATCTTTGAATCCTGAAACTACTTTCTACGAAAGGAACTCAAGACTTCTTAAGATTTCTCCCTTGTGACTAAGGAGTAGTCACCGTGCACCCGCAGGCACCACCCAAGCATCGCGGTTTGCTGTAAGTCTCTCCTCCGGATCAAGACTGCCCAGCTCGACGAAAACCGGCTTCCCTGGCACCTCTGACCTCTACCTGCACCATCAGCCCAGCTGAGATTCGTGGGTGTGACTAGACCTCGAGGGACCGGCCATCTTCAAGACTGCACGACGCTTGCCCAGCACGACCGCCGAGGGATCGTCGAGTGAGTGCTTTGGGGTTTGAGAAGCCCTAACCCTGAGCAGCTCCAGCACCAAAGTCCAGCCCCCCCAGCATCCACGAGATCTGCGTGGGGCCCTTCTGCTCTTTGCTGCTCACCGCGTTGTCCGGCTACTTGCCTGCTGGCTTGTGGCCCTCCTGACGACGCGCCACGACGACAACACCGCTGGTCTGGTTGCTCCAGACTGGCCCTTGCTCCCCGCCAACAGAGGAGCACCCCGGACCCACCTGGTCCACTCCAGACGCCATTTTGAGTCCACCGCGTGGGCTTGTATTTGCCAAGAGTTGTTGCCCCAATCCTGGGTCCAGCGACGTCGACAGCAGATACCTTCGTGGGACAGCTCGCACCTCCATCCTGGTCGCCGACAACGCCTCCTGGTCCGAGAGACTGCAGAGCCCAGCGTCGCCCACTCACCTGGTCGAGGTGACTTCGTCCGGTGCCCATCTAATCACTGGCTAGTGATTCAGAACTTGGTCCGCTCTACTTACAGGTATCCTTCACCGATCCAGGCTTGGATCACATCGAACGTCATCACTGGTCGCCTGCCAGCAACTTCTTCTTTCAGGCTCCATAGACTGCAACGAGGATTCCTGACGTCTTTTCAGCCCTATGCAGCCGCAGCCCCTGGGCTAGGTAACCTGAGCATTTCGGTGCTCCAGCATAGCTTAACTATCTAAGTGTCCAGATCCTTTTTCGTTTCAGCTCCACCTTGTCGGATTCGTCCGATAACACTAACTTTACGAAATCTAGCATCCATAGACTTTGTCCAGCATCCCGCGTGAGTGCACACTCTGCACCAGATCTCCCTAGGCCTCCTGCTCGTAATCTGAAGGTTCAGTAGTCCAGTCCTAGCGATCCTAAAGCCTTTGAGACTAGTTATTTACCTGCTAGTATTTTGCATTCCACTTTTGTAGTATATGGTTCTCCGTGCCCCTCGGGCATTTGTGTAAATTGTGCGACTTTCAGAAATTCTTTAAGAGCTTTGTATTGTGCTTAGCGCCCTGTCCTCATAAAGAGTCCAGGGTTGTTGTGTTCTAAATAAATATCCTTTTATTTTCATAACAACTTGTGTGGTGTCCTTTCACTTGGTGTTCAAGGGGTATATGTGATATTATAACAGCTGGCTTAACACGCCCTCTAGAGTCTAGCCTAAAGACTGCTCTTGTCCATGCTACTAGGATAGCTGGTCTACGGTTGACTTACAACCAATCATCAATAAGGGTTGTTTGGACTCATACAAAGTGCTCACTAGAGTAGTGAACATTATATATCAGGCCAACTTCTCAGAGGCAGAGGTAAATCTTCTATCGCCCTTTTCCTTAATAGGATGTCGGCCTCTGCCTGGACCTCTCGCAGCTGAAACTGCGAGCTCACCGGTGGAATAGCTGGAGGCGGGCTGGTGAACCGAAGACTATCCATTGCAAACAATATTCAGCACCCATTTGTCCAGAGTAATTTTTCTCCACTCTGCCAGAATAAATTGAACACTTGCCCCCCCACCGGAGTGGGTAACGGATGTAGGGGAAGTAATCGCTCAGGGCCTAGACCCAGCCGGGCCTTTGGTCGCTGCTGCGGACTGTTGGCCTCCTCTGCCATTCTGGTGCTTCTGGAAGGGCTTCCGGAACTGCTGCTATTGTTGCTGCTGTCCCAAAGTCTGCCCTCGCCCTCTACCTGAAGCTCCGAACAGTCTCTGGAACAGGCGGTAGTTCTTTTTCTTCTCAGGCTTCTCTAACCAGACAGCCGTCAGGGTTTCGGCTTCAGCCTTCATACGGGCCATTTCATGGTCCGCATGCTTGCTGAACAGGGTTTCCCCCCCAGAAAGGCAGGTTGGCCACCCGCTGTTGTGCCTCCGGCTTGAGTGAGGTGAGGCGAAGCCAAGCGTGACGCCGTTGGTTGATGCCGTGCCAGTGTCCATGCGCCACCAGGAGAGATACATCAGCAGCCGCCCTAATGATCCGGTTCGACACCAGCATCCCCTCATTTAATATCTCCAGAAAGTCCTCTTTCTTGTCACGAGGAAGGAGCTCAGCGTACTGCTGGAGGGACTCCCATAGGGCACGATCGTATCGCCCCAGCAGAGCCCCGGCACTTGCAGCTTTCATGGTGGTAGATGCCGTGCCACAGACCTTTCTGCCAGCTGAGTCCAGCCAATGGCTGTCCTTATCAGGCGGTACTGTTGAAGAAGGAATGGTGGCATGCTGCTTCTTAGCCGCTGTCACAATGACGGAGTCTGGTGTCGGGTCCATTCGAAGAAAAGCCGGGTCAGATACCGGAGCCCGGTATTTCTTGAGGAGCCTGGAGGGAGCTGCCTTCGTCACTGCCAGAGTGAGAAACAACTCCGTAGCGGGTTCTACCAATCCAGGTACCAACGGCAGCAGCGGTCAAGACAGATGCTTCTTGTGGAGCGTGTCGAAGATCACGGACGTCGTAGGTGTTGGCACCGTCACCGTGATCCCTAGCTTAGCCGCACCCCTCAACAGCACTTCCCGGAAAGAGACGATGTCTTCAACGGGCGATACCCTCATCTCTGGAGACTCCCGACAGCGTCGGTGAATATTCCCTGGTGGACGAACCCGTGCGGGATCTGATCTGCGCTCCTGTGGAGTCGTCTAGATCGAGATGACTACCGGCCATGGCTCCGCGATCTCCCTCTCAGGCGGGGCGGGAGCGCGATCTCGGCCGATCCGCAGGCCTCGCAGGAGCAGGCGATGAGGGCCTGGCCGGGAGCCTCGCCTGAGGGGTCCCCTTAGGCGGCGTTGGATATTGTGGCAACGAGGCCATCTGGAGTGGAACCACAGGTGGAGGAACGGAATGAAGAGGCGGTGGCGGAAGTAGGTGGCGGTGACTGACGAGGAGCTGGCCCATGAGGCGGAGGTGGAGACGGAGTGGAGTTCCGAGGAGGCGGACACTTTGGCAAAGGAGATGGGGTAGGCGACCTAGGTTTAGTAGGTGTATACACCACTGAGTACACCAAGCCCAGCGACTTGGTCTTCTTTCTTGGCGACAATGGCGAACCAATCAGTGACCTCCTAGCGTCAGGACTCCTCCTGCGCTTCCTAGGCATCAAAGAACGCCGCCTCGACGTCGAGGAACGTCTTAGACGTCGACCCGTGGCGCCTCCTCGACTTCGAACGCCTCCTAGACGGCGAGGATCCCCTAGACGCCAACCTTCTCCTCTTCGCCGACGGCGAACGGCGGTTTCGCCTCGACGGCGAGCGCCGACGCCGGGCCTTTTCTTGAAATCGATGACTCGACGATGTCGACGACTATGCTGTAGACGGTCTGTTCAGCTCCCTTGACGTTGAGCGTCGGCGCCGCTTCTCCCCAGAGCCCCGGAGAGATGGGGAACAGACTGCTGTCATCCCCCTCGACACCGTAGTCGACGCTGGCGGATTATGGGGACGCTTGCTGGACATCCTGCCCCTGGGGAGCCCCCCAGAGGCCTCAGCATGGGCAGATGAAGCATGCCCTGACCCACCTTGTGCCTTCTGACGTCTGTCCTCAAGGCCTTGGAGCCTGATCTTCATCCTCTTTCTCAGCTCCATGTGGGTCGTATTTGGCCTTCTTCCTATTGCACTCTGGGCAATTGTCAAATAAGCCAGGCATTTTGACAATACAGGGCACCCACAGAAAGAAAAAAAGCACTACACGAGAAAAAGGGAAAAAAATCACCAAATAAACCCTTGAAAGGGAGAGCTCAATGCTCCAGGGTCCTGCTTACAGGAGCCAGAAAAAAGAACTGAAAGTAAAAAGGGACCTGCTGTGCATTCTGGGATACTGGGAGAAGTTCTGGAGAGTTCTCTTAAAGGTACAGAATCCTGTTTAAGCCACATAATGGCAGCCTATGGGGCTTGTCTGTCCATTCCTTCCTATCTATCATTCCAGAGGCTTTTGTTGGTAGGGGCAGGTTTCTCTGTGGAGGAAACTGGGCAGGCTGTGCTGTTTGTGTGGATTTTTGGTGGAATTTCTAGTTGAAGTACTGGACAGTGTAGCCTGTGGATATAGGCTGCATTATCTGTCTTTAAATTCTCGCTTAAGTGTCTTTGCAGTTCTGAAATTTTTTGACAACTTAGAGACTATTATTTTTGATTGCTCCGGGGTCTACGCACATGGGCGGGACTATTCACTAGATTATGACTATACAGAGATCCCCTACTACAGAACAATCAAAGGAATATGCTACTTACCAGTATGCATCTGTTCTTGGCATGTAGGGCCGCTAACATTCATATCTTGTGCATAGATCACCGCCTAGTGTTGGGTCCGGATGATTGCATCTTGTTGTCCTGGAAGAGTCTTTTGAGTATCAAGAGATAGGTGGCTCCTCCCCTGGACTACAGTGCGCATGGGCATCCTCTCCATCCTCAGATTGTTTTTCGCCATTGTGGCAGAGATGGAGTCCAATACAATACAAGATGACCATGCTTACAAAAAATTCTGACTTACAGCTGCAACAGGCACCGGGGAGGATGGGCGGGCGATATGAATGTTAGCGGCCCTATATGCCAAGAACAGATGCATACTGTTAAGTAGCATATTCCTTTCGAGGCATGTGGGGCGCTAAATTCATATCTTGTGCATAGAATAAATAGCAGTTTCTCCCCTAGCGGTGGTTGACCGAGCCAGCTGCAGCTGCCTGAAAAAAGGGACTTCAGAACAGCCTGTCCTACAGTAGCTTGCTGCTTGGAATGTACATCAACACAGTAGTGTTTGGTGAATGTATGTATGTTATTCCATGAGGCTGCTCTACATATGTCCTCTAATGGAATGTTACCCAGGAAAGCCATGGATGCCCCTAGCTTGCGTGTGGAATGGGCTCTTGGGGGAAGTGTTAGTGAGCGTTTAGCCTTTTGATAACAAATCTGAATACACTTAACAATCCATCTGGCTATACCTGCTTTGGAAATGGGTTTGCCCTTGTGCTGCGGTGAAAAAGCAACAAAGAGTTGGTTAGAGTTCCTGAAATCCCTCGTCCTGTCTATATAGTAAAGGAGAGCTTGTTTGATGTTTAAAGTGTGCAGTGATCTTTCTGCTACCGAGTCTGGATTAGGGAAGAAAACTGGCAGTTCAATAGTTTGATTAATGTGGAACTGAGAAACTACCTTGGGCATGAATTTAGGGTCAGTGCGGAACACCACCCTATTTGCGTGAACCTGTATAAAAGGTTCTTGAATGGTTAGGGCTTGCAGCTCGCTAACCCGTCTCAGCGACGTGATCGCTACTAAGAAGGCAACCTTCCAAGTGAGGAACTGTATCTCACAAGAGTGGAGAGGTTCGAAAGGAGGGCCCATCAGTCTGGTCAAAACAATATTAAGATTCTAGACCGGTGAAGGTGGTCTTCTGGGTGGAATGACTCGTTTGAGTCCCTCCATAAAAGCCTTTATGGCTGGCACTCAGAACAGAGAAAGGTGTTGCCTGTTCTGTAAGTAAGCCGCTATTGCCGCCAAATGAATACGTATAGAGCTGTATGCCAGATTGCATCTGTATAAATTCAACCGGTAGCAAATGTTCTGCGTTGATGCATCCAGCGGGTTTATGTCATGGTTGGAACAGTAAATGACAAAGCGTTTCCATTTGGAAGCATAGCAGGCCCTAGTGGTAGGCCGTCTCGCCTCCTTGATGTCCATACAATCAGGAGGCAAATTCAGATACCCAAATTCTATGACTTCAGGAGCCATATCGCAAGGTTTAACTGTTGCGGATCTGGGTGCTGAACTTCGCCACGGCTCTGGGTGAGAAGACTGGGTGTAAGACGCAGTCTTTGGTGAGGCACCACGGAAAGTTCTAGGAACGTGGTGTACCGTGCTTGCCTCGCCCACGTTGGAGCAACTAGGATGAGAGTCATCGAGAGCTGTCTGAGTTTCCGTGCCAACGGAGGTATGAGCGGGGCTGGCGGAAAAGCGTACGCAAATCTGCCTGACTATCCATATTGCATTGCCCTGAGACCGCAGGTGTGGGAATCTGGCGGCGAAGTTTGGGCATTTTGCGTTCTCGTTTGTGGCTAACAGGTCGATGTCTGGATGCCCCCACTGTTGGAAGTACGGTTGCAGCACCGAGGGATGAATCTCCCACTCATGCACTTGATGGCTGTGTCTGCTGAGCAGATCTGCCATCTGGTTGTCCTGGACCGGGAGGTGCTCTGCCATGAGGAAATTGTTCCTCTGAATGGCCCACTTCCACATGCTCTGAGCAAAGTGTGACAACTGTGGAGTGAGTACCTCCCTGCTTCTGAATGTAATACATGGCCGTCATGTTGTCCGTCCGGATCAACACGACCTTGCCGCACAGATGTATCTTGAAAGCCTTCAGTGCCATGAAGATTGCCATCAATTCCAGCAGATTGATGTGCATTTTATCCGACCATAGTCCCTGCACTGTATAATGAAGGAGATGCACCCCCCACCCCAGGAGGGATGCGTCCGTCGTGAGCACTATTTGTGGTACAGACTCTTGGAACGGTCGTCCCTTGCAAAGGTTGCGTGGATTCCACCAATGCAGAGAGTTGTACGCACGACCGGTCACCAACACTAGGTCCTTCAATTGCCCTTGAGCCTGATTCCACTGTCGTGCTAAACACTCTTGGAGCAGACGCATGTGCAGTCTCGCGTGCGGGACTATGAAGATGCAGGATGCCACCATGCCTATCAACTGCAGAAACACTCGCGCCTGTAGCGAGTGTTGTGGCCTGAATTTGCGAATCAGCAGTTGCATGCTGTCGATTTGCACTGAGTTCGGCTGGGCTGTCGCTGTCACAGTGTCCAACGTCGCTCCCAAGTATTGCTGTAATTGAGCGGGTTGAAGATGCGACTTGGGATAGTTCAGAGAAAATCCCAAACTGTGCAGAAGATTAATTGTGCGGGACACGTGGCTGGCGCACTGCTGGGCCGACTTCGCTTGTACAAGCCATTCGTCCAGGTAAGGGTAGACATGAATGTGTTGTCTCCGAAGGTGTGCCGCCACTGTCGCCAAGCACTTGGTGAACACTCTGGGAGCAGTGGTCACTCCAAAGGGTAGCACCTTGAACTGATAATGCTTGTTCTGTATAGTGAACCTGAGGTATTTCCTGTGTGCCTGATGTATGGGTATATGGAAATATGCATCCTTCAGATCCAGAGTTGCCAGGAAATCCCCCTGACTGAGCAGTGGCAGGGCCTGCAGAGTCAGCATGTGGAAATGTTCTGAAAGGATGTATAGGTTCAAGGGTCTCAGATCCAGAATGGGCCTGAGGGACCCGTCGTCCTTTGGGACCAAGAAATAGAGAGAGTACACCCCTGTTCCCTGCTCCTCTAGAGGCACCAGTTCTATGGCCCCTTTTTGCAGCATGCTGGCCACTTCTTGCTGTAATAAGGTTAAGTGCTCTGTGGACATAGGATGGTGTCTTGGTGGTATGTTGGGTGGAGTGGATGTCAGTTCTAAACAATACCCATACTGGATAAGTTGCCTCACCCACCTGTCTGTGGTAATGCCTTCCCAGACTGGCAGGAACTGCTAGAGTCGTCCCCCGACCGGTGTTATATGGTCCGGGGGCAGTGACAAGACGTCACTGTTAGTTATTTGCTGAGGACCTGGTGTTCTTATTTTCACGTCCTCTGCCTTTGGCGCCGTTACCACGGTATCCACCTCTATTGTTCTTGTTAAAGATGGTCTGTGCACCACCTTTATTGTACTGTGTTTGCTGAGATGTTTGCCCCCTTGACGGCCCTCTACTACCTGAGCGACGAAAAGAACCCCCTCTGAACTGTTGAGACTGCAAGGCCCCCATAGACTTAGCCGTCTCGGTATCCTTCTTGATCTTCTCAAGAATCGTGTCAACGTCAGGCCCAAACAAAAAATCTAGGTTAACGGGGCGATTGAGCAAACTTGTCTGTATTTCTGGCTTAAACCCTGAAATTCGCAACCATGCCTGCCTCCTTCGCATTACACTAGTGTTAATGGCCCTGGCCGCAGTGTCTGCTGAATCTAGGGCACACTTGATAGAAGCGTTTGATATCAGTTTCCCTTCCTGAATCAACATTTCCGCCCCCTCTCTATATTCGTCAGGCAAGTGTTGCAACAATTGATCTAGGGTGTCATAGTGAGCCCTATCGTATCTAACCTGTAGAGCTTCTGTATTGGCTATTCTCCAAATATTCGCTGCCTGCGCAGCAACCCACTTCCCAGAGGATTCTAACACTTTAGATTCTTTGTCTGGGGGAGGAGCATCATCACTTGTTTGTGAGTTCGCCCTCTTCCGGGCATTGGAGACCACCAGAGAGTCCAATGGCAATTGACCCCTTATATACGTAGGGTCCACAGGAGCAGGCCTGTATTTTTCAATACGTGGGTTCACCACCCTTGCTCTTGTCGTGTCCTTGAAAAGGTCATTGGCGTGCTTAAGGACACCCTTCAGCATTGGCAGTCTTTACTGATCTGTCCGATGTAGAGAAGGTATCAAACAGGAAGTCCTCCTCAACTGGGTCCGCATGCATGACCACATCATGGTTAAACGCTGCCCTTTCAATTAGAGCGTTGAACGCCGCAGTATCCTCTACAGGGGCCGTCTTCACTTGGTAAGACTGGGTGCCGGCCGTGCCTTGATCTTAGAGCACATCCTGAGAGTCATCCTGATTAGATTCATCAGGATAGCTGAATTGCTAGTCATTCTGGTCATCCCCCCCACCATCCTCAGTGCGTGTGGGGGAATGAGTAAAGGCTTGTCCATAAGGCCTCACGGACTCGAAAAGGACTGGCAAGGAAGCAGAGTCTCTTTTCCTTTTGAGTGGAATTTGATAGGATTCCATCGGCTTCTCCGGCAAGATCTTCCGTTTGAAAAGGGTGAGTCTTCCGGTTGCAGAGTCAATGTACAACTTCGAGTTTTCAGAAGAAGGTGGAGTGGAACAGACACCTTCAGGAGTGGCTGTCGTTCCCTTAAGTTTTGACATCCTTTTACCAGGGTCGGTGCCCTGTGCCGGCTTAGATGCTTTAGGTCTTGCAGTCGGAGGCAGTCCAAAAACTATAGGTTGAGGACCTGATGGCTGTTTGACTTTTTTCACGGCCATCACCAACTTCGAGCCAGGAGTTGCGCTGGGATTCCCAAAATTGCCGCGGCTTGATGCGTCACGTTCCAACGCGGCCATTTTGTGCTTATCTTCGAGAACCTTCACCAGCATCAACTTGTATGCATTCGGACTGAGGGGCGGCTGTGACTCAAGTCAGTCTTCAGTGTCCACGCCCCCGTGGGCAGCCTCAGATGACGTCGCTCCGTCTCTTTGGGCCTTTGGCACCTTCTTGGATGTACCGATCTTTGGTTTGGCACCCTTCTGTGACCCCAAAGGGGCAATGACACTCTGAGCCTTCTTAGGATCCGAAGGAGCGAGGCTTTGCGAAACGAATACTGGCTTTACCAGTTTCAATTTGTCTTTAGTCAGTTTCGTTTTCGAAGGCGTACCCACCGAAGGCTCTGAAATATTCTTAGCCGGGCTAGATTGCGGGCCGTAGAATGAGCATAAAGATCTTGGCTAAGGCCTTCCGGCGATGCTTCGACCTGAGCCTTTGACAAGACAGTGTCACCTTTGACCCCCCAAAGGTTCGGTTGGGTCTTGCTCATCGCTGGAGCCGCCCTCTGCGGCTCCAATGGCCATTCCTTCGTCTTACCTAGACAGCTTCATCGTCTTCGATGATCTCATCGTCTACCTCTTCTCCGTAGTAAGATTCAGGACAGGAGGCCGGGTCGGAGAAGTGCTCAGGTTCCTCCTCTTGGACGCCATAGTCGTCCCCAGCCTGGAAGATATCCTCCACATCCGTCGCTCTCCGCGCCGGTAGTCTCGCCTCACGTCGAAGAGAGATCGCCTCTTCCGACAAGAATTTTGAACAGGCCAAGCAACTCTCCTCGTCGTGGTCTGGAGACAGACATCTGTTGCACACAGGGTGCTCGTCTGAGAGAGGATACTTCGCGTTACAGACCGGGCAACGCTTAAACGGGGCCTGAAATTCCATCGCCGATGTCAATCTTCGATTGGGCCTAAAAAACTGGGAGCACACGTGCTCAAGTATCCGGGAACCGGATAAAGTAACTCGGAACCGAACGAAGTACAATACCGACGCTTAAAGAGGCCTTTTGGCCTGAAGAAAACAAGTTTTTCCTATAGGTTCCGAACAAGAGTCACGGAACACATCCAAACCCAATAGCGGAAAAAAACAATCTGAGGATGGAGAGGATGCCCATGCGCACTGTAGTCCAGGGGAGGAGCCACCTATCTTGTGATACTCAAAAGACTCTTCAAGGACAAGGTGCAATCATCCGGACCCAACACTAGGCGGCGATCTATGCACAAGATATGAATTTAGCGGCTCACATGCCTCGAACACACTGTTTAGCAAAGTTGATGACGAAAACCAATCGAAAGCACAAGCGGAGCCGAAACTCCACTTCTCAAACTGTATTGATCACATGAAGCACTTGCAGAGCAAGCAGCGCATGCGCGCTGCAACGCCAGGCGAGACCTATAAAGTACTTCTTTGGATCTTTTTTTTTTTTTTTAACTCCAGAACACAAGCTGTACAGCTGACCTCAGCCCCACGCCTTTTAATGTGTGCATAGCTCTATTGGCGAACTTGATGGCTTCACTTTACTTTCAGTTCCATGCCTTTGCAGATTTCACTCAAATCTTTATACTAAGACGAGAGCCTCAATTCTCTACAAGAGTGCTTTAAATTAAGTCTAGTGGAGGTGACTATTTGGATGAACTCAAACTTCCTCAGACTACGCGGATGTCCTGCTTTTTGGAGAGCCCCTTGTTAGTATAATCACTGATCAGTGGACTAGACTATTGTGATGCACTGTATGCAGGCCTTAGTTTACCTGATGCAGATTTCAGCTAATTCAGCAAGGCTTACAGTGGGTATCCGTAAATACGTCTGTCCATCTTAAAATCCTACACTGGCTTCTGTGCAGAAAAGTCTCTTCGAGGCCCTCTGTTTTTGCCACAAGGTTATCTTCCCCCCCCAAAACGTCCTAACTACATATTTGCAATGTTTAAGAGATATACACCTTTCTGACTGCTGTGCTCTTCCTCTTCCAAACTGGTGGACTGCCCAAATTCCACAAGGTTGGACTTGGAGGATGTGCTTTTTCAGTGATTATCACCATATATGCCTAGATATCCTGCCAACTGGGCCGAACTCAATGTCCTAAGTTTCTGCAAGTCTTAGAAACATTCCTATTTCAATACATTTTACATAGTCCCCCAAGTTTTCATATACTGAGCATTTAATCAGATCAGCCCTCTGTGCATTAGTTCCCACTTCAGCGCCAGGACAGCTTTGAGGAACTGCACACTTTCTAAATTAAACTAATAAAAACACAGTAGAACATCTGGATTGTTTGCAACTCTTAGCACTCTCTCAGCCCACTTCTCAGATGAGTACCTCCTGCTGTCAGACGGTCACCCAGCAGATCTTTGCACACAAATGCAACTCCATCGAATCTTGCGAACCCCCCAGGGCCCTACAGTTATCGCTTCGTTTCGTTCAGAATAACACAAAGAGCAAAGACCGCGCCTGGCACAAACGTCACGAGTTGAGTTTCTTCCCAGCAGAAAAGAATCTAGAAACTAATATCGTGTCTGAAGCACTAGCTTCAACAGTGAAGCTGCGCGTGCCTAGAATTCCCAGTTTACATTTTCTTGCTGCACTAGTAAAAATTCGACATTCAACACCACAATTCACAGAAAGTCAGAACAGTTAAAACTTGCACTTCTAATCTTCAAAGCAGTGTTTAATAGAGTCAAAATATACAATATTAGTTTTCACTTCAAAATACAAATTGCAGTTTTGGCTCTCTGCACATTAGAGCACACTTTTTTCCTTTTTTTGAAAATGAAAAGTATCCATCGACTTCATCACAATAAAAAAATATATAACTTCGAAGGAAAGATTATATCATAAAAACAGTTCAGATTAATTTACTACAAGTCGAAATCGTAAAACACTGAAGTCAAGATAAAACACTGATTATACAAACCAGCTTTTGAAGAAAAGAGAAAACAAGCCTAGTGTTTAGGGGGACTCTGCAACCGCACGCCAAGGGACGCCATGCCTGGGCCCTCGAGCCATCGTTTTCAGCCGCCTGCCGGCTCGGACTCTCTTCATTACTGTAGCTTTAAAACTCTGGGCCTTCGCATCCAAATGTGTGCACTGCTATTGGTTGAAAAGCCAGGATCGGCGGAAGGTTCTGGTAGCACGGTGCTGCTTGGCCCAAACGCTCACATTGTCAGCATGGTTATATTAAAACTCGAATAGCCAATAGTTAACTTGCTGCAACTTTTGAGCCAAACCGTAGGCTTGTACGCTACATTTGTGATATACATTAACACTTAAGTTTACATTCTATACTTGACGAGCAACATCCACTATATCTCATGTACACTATTTACATAAATACTTTTTTAATCACATAGTAACAGGTGAGAATACTATTAAATCATTTGCTTCAACTGCAGGTGGAAGTTCAGATGTAAGTTCCGCAGGTTGAAATTTGGCCTGAAAATAAAAAAATTAAACAGGCATCAGTAGTTTGTACACTCAGTTTGAGAATCTTTTTATAGGATACAGCCATTGCTGTAATGGCAAACTTATCTTGAACCCTAGAGGCATCTTCCTGACAAAGCACATTCTGGTTAGTACAAATTACTCAGCATCTAGGTGTCGATGGATATTCCTTTTGTAGAGTAGGTGATAAGACTTTGTTTTATATAAACTAAAAGTAGTGTTCAAAACGAACAATTCACAACACTGCCCAGGGTGGCTTAGCTCCAGTTAGAGCTCTATACATCTGATTAGTTAACATCCACTCCGAGGGGTCTACAGAGAGAAGGATGTGAAGACCAAGTCCTCTAGAAGGAGCTAAATACTAGGGGTGCAGAAGTCACACTGGTGATAACGGAAATGTTACTTGTAATCCTATTTTTCCATCATGGGAACCCTCACAGAATTCATGTATATTGAATATCTGTCTACATGCAGTAGATCTGCCTGATTAAATGACACTTATTACCACTGCTGAGTGGGAGGAAGAGCTATTAATCCAAAGTAAAGCTCAAGTGGCTCAAGGTGAACCTCGTTTCCACAATAGTAAGAAACACCCTATTCCACTGAACGGATCCTTTCATAAACAGAACACAAGGTATAGTGATACACAATCGCTTTAAACTTGCTGTGCTACTATAGGATCAGTTCTCCTTTGCACTAACTTCCAAGCCAAACCTTAGTCATCCTGAAATACTGGGCCTTGGTTACCCTGTAATATAGGAACATTAATTGTATACATTTTTTAAAGAAAGGAACATGGTAAAACTAAGTTTGAGTCTATAGTCCCTTGAAGTGTGTTCGAGTGTTTGTACAATCATTCACAATTGCCATTAAAATATTGTGAGAAAATGCCCTTTTGCATTGTTAGCCCCTCAGACCCACAGTCTGGTTTTTATGTGGTTTCAATCGTAGTGCACAGGGTCCCTGCCATCCAGGTCCCCTGTACCAGTGCTCAGTCCATAAAAACATATCCCCAATTGGCATTTCTACCCTCTGTAAGCCCGTAGGAAGTGTTACCCTGGATACTTATGGCCTGGAGCTGAAGAGGGTCCCCTGGGACACCCCGCCTCACTGAGACATGCCACTGCCCTTGCGGCTTGCACACCTCTGAGAGGGAGAAAAAGACAAAGTTGACAGGGCACCTTGTCTTGGGGCTATTTCAACCAGCAATGCCTTGAGGTATAGGTAAGTCACCCCTCTAGAAGGCCTCACTGCCCTAAGGCAGGGTGCATTATACCAAAGGTGAGGGTATATTTGCCTGAGCACATATGCCTCTACAATAATGGTATCTATTCCTCAATATTGCAAGTGAAGCCATAGAGAGTACATGGGCTGGAAACTCGACAACTCAAGTTTCACAGCACCATGATGGCTTCACTGAACACAGGTGAGTTTGGTACCAAAGTACTCGTCTCGATAAATCCACACTGATGCCAGTGTGTGATTTATTGTACCATGTAGTCAGAGGGCACTTCAGAGGTGCCCCCTCAAAACCTACAGACCCTGGTGTGGACGCTGACCGGCTGTAGGCAGCCAGCCACCACCAAACATGTTTCTGGACACCTGGGTAGAGAGCCCCTGCTCTCTGGAACCATAAACCATGTACATCCTGGGCAGAGGTGTCCCAACACCCGAAGCCCTGGGTCTTGGTGGGCTAAACAAAGTGCCCCTACGACCCCCTACATCTCTAGCTACCTGTGCTGTCCTGTTTCTCCCCCCTGCAACCCCCAGTGGAACTTTTGCAGCCTGTTTGACAAAAGAAAAATACTAATTGAAAAGCATTGGGCGCTCAATGTCGAAATTGCACCCTGCTCCTGCTACCCCTATGCCACTAGTGGTGTATGTTTGGTGCTGCTTTGTGGACCCCTCTGTGCTTATAGCTTGGCCCCCTGCAACCAATCCACTTACCTGAAAGCACTGTGGCTCCAGGCAATCCCCGCTCCGCCAGTCTCCATTGTAAAGAATTCTACCGAACTCAGATTTTGACCTTGGCACTCGGCTGCCCCTTGTGCCACTGGTGGTGCAGTTTTGGTACTCACCTGACCTTTGCCCCTTGATGACTTTTGGTTCCGAACACTAGGTTTGTTAGTGCATATCTTACCGGTTTAACCACAATATTCTTTTCCTCATAGGACAACCCTGAACAGTACTGAAAATTGTCGATTTTTCAAAGTGAAAAGTTATATTTATTTAAAAATGTACTTACCTTATTGTAAATATCTTGGTATTAAAATGAAAAACAAAGTAGATTTCTAAAATTGGTCTGGCTCTCCTCCTTGAATCATGTGTCTATTACTGATCACCGTTGTGCAATAAATGTTTTAAACTCTTAAGCCTAAGGCTGCTCGCCCACACTACCACAAATAATGCACTTTGGGTTTTACACGAATGAATGAATGGAATAATTTTGCAAGGTGTCTTAGCGATGAACGGATCATAAGCAGAAAAACCTTCTGCCCGAGGACACCTCTTGCGTAGCTCAATCTCTTAAGAAAACAACAGGTCTTCAACTGTTTTCTGAATTGCAGCATGATGGGTTGCGATCATAAGGCAAGGAGTTCCATAGTTTACCTTCACGGTACAAGAGCATTCTTCCACCCCATTTTGCTTTGTTTTTTCTTGGGACAGTGATCATTCACGCAGAGCTCAATCAAAGGTTCCTACAAGGAATATACCAGAAGAACCGATCCTGAAAAAAGGCTGGACCTGCTCTGTAGAGGCCCTTGTGGATTATGCACACAGCCTTAAATGAAATCCTCTTCTCCACTGGCCACCAGTGTAGGCCCTGCATTAGAGGAGAGATTGGTCCAAAGTTGGGGACCTTCAGTAACATTCTTGCTGCTGCGTTCTGCAAGGACTGGAGCTTTTTTTATCAGATATTTAGAAGTGCCTAATGTAGGGCATTCCAGTAATCCATGTTCGAGAAGATGAGTGCCATCACAGTCTTCTGCGGATCAAACTGAATAAACTGAAGAATTTTCCTGAGAACTCAGCATGAAAAAACCTGCCGAGGTCACAGCATTGATTTGTTCAGAGAAACATAGTTTGGTGTCCAAGAACTCCCAGATTTCTTGCCTTCTATGCTAGCCTTTGTAAACAAGCATTTACAAAAAAATAGGTCTCGCATTTGCGAGAGTTTGAGCTAATGGCATTGTAAATGACAATGCCTTTTATTTATCGGTTTGTAAAAACCGACACATGAATAAAAAAAGCATCCTCATTTACAATGCCATTAGCTCAAACACTTGTTTAAAAAAACTTCCCCAGTTTGTTGTGCTTCAGGCTACACAAACATGGAACAAAAGAACAAGTTACTTACCTTCGGTAACGATATATCTGTAAGAAACATTAGTTAGTGTTAGATTCCTTACCTTAGAATATCCCCAGGCGTCAGTCTGGATCCGGAAACTTTTGCGTAGCAGTACCCCTGCGCGTCGGTAGGCGTCGTCTGCAGGCGTCCCCTGCGGCTCCGCGTCCGTCGTCGGCGTCGTGATGACGTCGCTGGAGTATATAGACGCCGCCTCCGCGCGCTGACGTCAGTTCTTTGCACACAGCTTTTCCGCGCCAGGAGACGCAGAGCCATGAGAGAACCAACACTGGTGCCATGTAAAACTAGGGCCCTGAAAGGGATGACCTTAACCCTAGGTATCAGTTCGCAGAACGGGGAGGATGGGTGGGTTCGGTAAGGAATCTAACACTAACTAATGTTTCTTACAGATATATCGTTACCGAAGGTAAGTAACTTGTTCATCTGAAAGAAACACGTTAGTGTTAGATTCCTTACCTTAGAATACATACCCCAGCAATACCAACCCCGGTGGTGGGTCTGCGAACCAATACAAAACTACACCAGAAAGTCCTGGAGGACAGAACGGCCAAAGAAGCCATCCCTCCGGACTTGACTGTCCAGGCAGTAGTGCCTCGCAAAGGTGTGCAGCGAGGCCCACGTAGCCGCTTGGCAAATGTCCTGCAAGGGGACTCCCCGGCCCAGGGCAGTAGTAGCCGCCGTGGCCCGAGTGGAATGGGCCCTCAGCCCAACAGGAGGCTCCTTCCGAGCCAAAGAGTAGCACGCTTTGATGCAGAGGACGACCCATCGAGAGATGGTTCGTTTACAAACCGCCCGTCCCTTCTTCGCACCCACGTAGCCAACAAACAGTTGGTCATCCACCCGGAACTGGCGTGTGCGATCCATGTAAAATGAAAGCGCACGTTTTGGGTCCAGACGATGGAGCCGCTCTTCATCCTTTGAAGGATGCGGAGGCGGGAAGTAGGAAGGGAGGGTGATGGACTGCCCGATGTGAAAGGCCGAAACAACCTTGGGCAGGAAAGAAGGTCTAGTCCTCAGAACCACCTTGTCAGGATGAATGGACAGGAAAGGAGGTTGGACAGAAAGAGCCTGGAGCTCACTCACCCTCCTGGCAGAGGTGATGGCAACCAGGAAAGCCGTCTTTAAAGTCAGGAGACGGAGAGGGCAAGAATGAAGGGGCTCAAAGGGAGCACACATCAGGAAAGTTAGAACCAGGTTCAAATCCCACTGAGGCATCACAAACGGAACAGGTGGAAACATGTGAGTGATGCCTGTCAAGAATCGAGTTACAATCGGGGATTTGAACAAAGAAGGCTGATCAGGAAGCCTCAAAAAGGCTGAAAGGGCAGAAAGGTAGCCCTTGATAGTGCCCAGAGCAGAGCCCTGCTGGGCAAGAGAAAGAAGAAACAGAAGAACCTGGAAAGAGGGGCAGAAAGAGGATCCACAGCCTTTGCTGTGCACCATGCCACAAATCTGTTCCACCGACAGGCGTATACCGACTTAGTGGAGGGACGCCTGGCTGCCAGAATAACATCACAGACTTCAGGAGGCAAGTCAAATGGCCTCAACTGCCGCCGCTCAATCTCCAAGCATGGAGGTGGAGACTGGACAGGTTCGGGTGGAGGACCGTCCCCTGCTGCTGCGACAGAAGGTCCTCCTGAAGGGGCAGGCGGATCGGGGGACCGACTGACATGCTGAGTAGCTCGGGATACCAGTACCTTCGAGCCCAGTCCGGAGCCACAAGGATAACTTGGGCCCGGTCGCGCCTGATCTTCTTCAGCACTCTGGGCAGAAGTGGTATAGGCGGAAAGGCGTATAACAGACCGCAACTCCACTCTCGCCGAAAGGCGTCGCCGTGCGAGTGCCGTCTTGGAAACTCCAACGCGCAGAACTGATGACATTGCGCGTTCTCTTCTGTGGCGAATAGATCTAACCAAGGCCCTCCCCATTGCAGAAAGATGCCTTGCGCCACGTCCGAGTTCAGACGCCATTCGTGATCCATCGAGCACCGACGGCTGAGTTCGTCCGCCCTGGCGTTCAGAGAACCTGCCAGGTGTTGAACCGTCAGAGTCACGCCCTGACGTTCCAGCCATTGTGAGAGGCGCAGAGCCTCCTGGCAAAGGGTCCACGACCCCACTCCGCCCTGTTAGTTGCAGTACCACATGGCGGTGGTGTTGTCGGTGAACACCTGCACTACACTCCCGTTGACAAAGGGGAGGAATGCCTTCAGTGCCAGACGAATCGCCCGCAGCTCCAACAGATTGATATGGAGCCGGGACTCCGCCGGAGACCAGATGCCTCTGATCTCTGCCTCTCCCAAGTGGCCACCCCAGCCTTGGAGGGACGCGTCCGTCACGACAACGTGCTCCGGTTGGGGAAGGGAGAGGGACTTGCCCCTGACCCAATCGCGGTCCGTAAGCCACCACTGCAGTTGTCTCGCAGTGCCCTCCGAGATCAAGACGTGGTCGGACAAGTTGCCCTGATGCTGGGCCCACTGAAACTTCAGGTCCCACTGCAGAGCCCGCATCCGCCACCTGGCGTGATGCACCAGAAGGATGCAGGAAGCCATCAGTCCCAGCAGCCGCAGCGTCAACCTGACCGAGACTCGGGATAGCGGCTGAAAGATGGGAATCAAAGCCTGAATATCCCGAACCCGCCGTTCCGGAGGATAAACCCGAAACTGCGCCGAGTCCAGAACCGCTCCGATGAAAAGGAGCTTTTGAGAGGGACACAGGTGTGATTTCGGCACGTTGATGGAGAACCCCAGGTCGTGCAAGAGGTCTGCCGTCATCTGAAGGTGGTGGACGACTGTTTGGGGCGAGCCCGCCTTCAACAACCAATCGTCCAGGTAGGGGAAGACTGAAACCCCCAACCTGCGCAGATGGGCTGCGACCACCGCCATCACCTTTGTGAACACCCGTGGGGCGCTGGTAAGGCCGAAGGGGAGCACGATAAACTGAAAGTGCTCCAGGCCTACCGTGAACCGCAGGTAACGCCGGTGGGCCGGCAGGACGGGGATGTGAAAATAGGCGTCCTGCAAGTCCAACGCTACCATCCAGTCTTGTGGGTCTAGAGCAGCCAAGACCTGAGCTAACGTCAACATCTTGAACTTCTCCTTCCGGAGGAAGCCGTTGACGTTCCTTAGATCCAAGATAGGACGTAGGCCCCCCTTGTCCTTCTTGGGCACCAGAAAGTAGTGGGAATAGCAACCACGCCCTACTTCTGGCCCAGGAACGCGCTCGATGGCCCCCTTGGCCAAGAGGGCCGTAACTTCCTCCTGCAGAAGTGTCAAGTGGTCCCCCGACACACGGTGGTTCTGCGGTGGCATGGCTGGAGGAGAGGTCTCGAAGGGGAGGGAGTAGCCCCTTCGGACGATTTGCAGCACCCACCTGTCCGAAGTGATCGTGCGCCAGTGAGCGTGGTGATGGCGAACCCTGCCACCCACTGGCGTCACATGGGGCCGAAAGCACGGACTAGGAGGATTTTGGGGTAGATGCGGCGGGGGAAGGTGTGGTCTGACCCCGCCGTTGTCCCCGACCGCCACCACGGCGGTTTCCACGGCCGCCACCGCGTTGAAAGGATTGTTGCGGCGCGTGGCTGGCAGCACGTGTGGGGGCGCCCCTTCCTTGGCCACGAAAGGGACGAAACGAACCCGTTTGCTGACGCTGGGTCGAGAGACCCAAGGACTTGGCCGTGACCCTGGAGTCCTTGAAGCGTTCCAGCGCGTGGTCCGCCTTGTCACCGAACAGGTGACAGCCATCAAACGGCATGTCCATCAAGGTATTCTGGACATCAGCCGAAAAATTGGCGGATCTCAGCCAGGCGTGGCGACGAATCGCCACCGTCGTTTACATAGCCCTGCCCAGCGAGTCGGTCGTATCAAGACCACACCGAATTGAATATTTCGCTGCATCCCGGCCCTCAGCCACAGCTTGACCGAGTTTTGCCTGCACCTCCATGGGGCATTCTGGCAGCAGTTCCGCGACCGTATCCCACACAGAGTGGGTGTAGCGGCCCAAGAGGCAAGCGGTGTTGCAAGACCGCAGGCCCAAACTAATGGACGAGAAGACCTTTTTGCCAAACTGGTCATACCTCTTGGATTCCCGGTCGGGCGGGGCCGACGGGAATGCGGACTGGGAGGTCGAGGCCTGGATCACCAGACTCTCAGGAGTGGGGTGGGTAGACAGGTACTTGGGGTCGTCCGGACAAGGACGGTGGCGCCTGGCCACGTTCCGATCAACAGGCGCACCTGAAGCGGGCCTGGACCACGTGCCCAACAGAACGTCTGACAAGGCTTCATTAAATGGCAGCAGTGGCTCCTGTGGGCATGACTGCGGTTTGAAGACCTCGGTGAGGATGTTAGGCCTCACGGCCGCGACGGGGAGCTCAAGGTGTAAGGCCTTGGCAGCCCTCAGCACCACAGAATAGGCAGCTCCCTCCACCGATGCCACGGAAGGAGGAGAGATCAAACCAGGGTTAGGAGAGTCGTCCAAACCACTGGCATCCCCCAAGTCACCTGTCCAGTCCGGGTCATACTGGCACTCGCGTGACAGAGGGTCCTCGGACCCCTCCCAACCTTCACCGTACTCCTCATCCTCTCCGTATTCGGAGTCAATGATGAAGACCGGCTCCTCGGGGTTCATGGGCCCCATCGGCGCCGGGACCGGCGTCGAGCGACGCCCGTCCGGCGCCGCGTCCGGCGTCGGAGAAGGTAAGGGGACGGCGCCGCAACCCCACCGCCGGCCGGAGCCGGCACTGGAGAACCGGCGCCGCGCGGGGGCGGCGTCGGGGGTAACCCCGATGGCAACGGCGCCGGGGAGGCCGGAAGACCAGCCGGCGCCGATCCCGAAGGCCCTTGCGGCGCCGGGGTCAGAGCCGTCGGCGGCGCCGGAGCACCCGACGGCGCCGAGGCAGGGACACCCGAACCGCCAGGGCCCCCAGACGGTAGCACTGGGCCCGAAGGCACCGTAGGCCCCGTCGGAGAAGCGAGCGCCCTCATGGCCATGAGGAACGCCTCGATCTCCTCAGGCGTCGCGCCATGCCCAGGGACCGGAGGGTATGAGGCAGGCCGCGCCGGCGACTCTCGCGGAGCCGCGGGGTTGGGGTCACCCGAGCCCCCGGCCGCGTCGGGGGGGAGTCGGGGGTACGATGACGACGCCCTGACTTCTTGTGCTTCCTACCTGACGAGCCTGACAAGTGGTGTCGACTTCCGGAACGCTCGGCGCGGCTCCGCAACCGCTCCCTAGAACGCTCTCTCGACCTCCGGCCGGACCGGGACCGCTCCCGGTCCCGACGTGGGGCCGACACCCGGAGCTCCAGTAGCTTGCGGGACCGCTCCCGCCTAGCCTTGTTGGTGAGGGCCCGGCAGTCGACACAGGAGTCCACGTCGTGGTCGGGGCCCAGACACCGGAGACAGAGGCGGTGATGGTCCGTGACCGACATCGTGCGCTCACAGTCATCGCAATTCTTGAACCCAGGCATCCTATCAGGCACAATAAGAGAAAAAACAATCGAAAAACTTGGTCAAAGACCGGAGTACTGCTCTTCAGATCTGCGTCCACTGGCGCGGAAAAAAGAAGAACTGACGTCAGCGCGCGGAGGCGGCGTCTATATACTCCAGCGACGTCATCACGGCGCACGACGCCGACGACGGACGCGGAGCCGCAGGGGACGCCTGCAGACGACGCCTACCGACGCGCAGGGGTACTGCTACCTGTGACTTTATTCTTTCATTTCTAACATATTACAGCCGCAAACAGGCGAATTTGAACAAACATTCAGCAGAACAGTTCTCCCGCACCGGAAGTGAACCGGTTGAACCGTTTGGTTATTTCTCAGCAGCAGTACCGGTCTACAACAACAAATTGCTCTGTATTAACACACCACTAACCCTCTACACAGTTAGATACACATTACGCAGCCTTGCCTTTGCCAGTGTTTACCATGAGCAATCGGGAGACTGAAGGATTAAGAGCAGATATACTACGGTAGGTTTGTGTGCACATCTAGGTTTTAAACAGTCCGGTCATTGAAAGCGCTCGCAGCACACCGAGCACAACACTGCAGGCACATATGCCTTACAGAGGTCCCAGTGGCTGCCCTACACAAACGTGTGCTGCGAGTAACAGCGGTGTTCAGTGATTTTTGTGCAGAGCATCCTTCTGAATAATTTGTTCAAAACATGCACCCTGCAAATGACAGTATGATTTGTGGACGAGGCACTAAGAGCTGATAAGGATGCCTGCATCATCGCTCGACACCTTTAAATAACACTGTAAATTGGGGGGGGGGGGAGGGGCGGTAGGGGGAGGGGCGCATGCAGATGGTGCAGGCAGCGCCTGTCCCCTTCCGGGGCTCTCGTGCTGACGAGAGAGCCCCGGTTCCAGAGAGGAAGAGCGGCACACAGCAGTGCGGGGCTCCCATGCCTAAGGAAAATGCCCTGAGTCGTGCAGCCAGCAGAGAGGAAGAGCGGCACACAGCAGTGCGGGCTCCCAAACAGCCAGCCACTGTTGAGGATCCTCCCCCTGCAGACCGGGTTAGTGGGGGGATTCGCAATTTGTGCCGATGAAGGCACAGTATCTATGTTTATTTCCTGAGCGGACCCTCCATTGCGGGCCGCTCCAAAGATGGGGCGAAAGTGAAACTGCATGCTTGTTTGCCTGGGAAGCGGGACAGGAAATGTGCGCGTGCCTGTACGTGCACGTTCACAGACCCTAATCGCCTGCACGTGCCCATGTCTGTACCACTACCTGTGTATCATCAGCGTAGGAGAATACAGCCAGGCCAAAACTGTGAATAAGATTGACAAGGGGAGTGACATACACATTAAATAAGGTGGGGCTAAGAGCAAACCACTGATGCACCCCATAGGGAGGAGAGAAAGGGTCTGGAACTTGCGTCTCCCAGCTCTACCCACTGTTGTCTATCGTTGATAAACAAGCTCAACAATGTTAGTGCAGTGTTCCTAAAACCGAATGAATTAAATAGTTTGTGAGGTGCGTGATGAACTGTTTTAAAGGCAGCAGAGAGATCCCGTAAAATAAATGTAGCTATGCTGCCCTTGTCAACTACTCCCTTTAGTTCCTCTGATGCTGCCACCAGTGCTGATTCAGTACAATGGTTTGCTCTAAAACCATATTGAGAAGAATCAAGAAATTTGTTAGTATCTAAAAAGGATAATATTTCCTTGTTCATTGCCTTCTCTAAAATCTTGGTACGAAACAGAAGACTGGAAATTGGTGAAAAAATCCGCCCTGAGCAGGTGTAAAGTTATCAACCTAAGGAAGGATGGAAGCTCTTTTCCAAATAACTGGGTATTGTCCAGAATTAAGCATCTCATTTAGTATATCCATGATTAGTCCAGCAACCATGCTGGCAGCAAGAATAATGACCAGAGGAGGACAAGGGTCTGAAGGGGCATCGGATTTAATGGAGCTTATGAGACCAATTGTTCTTTCCAAGGTAAGAGGTGAGAACCTTTCGAATCTGGGCGTTTTATAAAGGCCCAGAGGTTAGTCCGGAGTTCAAAACCTTAACCTGTTCTGAAACTGCATCTAATTTCTGTGTGTTCGAGGAGAAGGAAAACCCCTAAAATATAAAATTCACTTTAAGTTGAATCACTTTGCAATCAGTTGGCTAATTTTTTCCATCAGGAATGAAGATGTTTCTGTTATTCCATTTGGACAGGGATTTGACAGCTTTGAAAAGTTCCCTGGTAGTGTTTGTCGCTGATCTAATTTTAACAGCGAAATATTTGGTCGTTTTTGCTTTAACTTCTTTACTCAGCAATTTTTTGTACTTTATTTTTTCTTCAAGATAATATTCTTTCCTCCATTTGTGCTCCTGATTTTTACACTTCAATTGTGCAGTTTTTAATTCTCCTGAGAATCATGGGGCTGGTAAATTTTTCCTGTAGCTCTTAAATATTTTTTCTGGTACCACACTTTGGCAGGCTGCATCTTACCAGTGCTTATAATTATTGCTGCATTATTGACATGGTCTGCAGCAGGAACTGATTTAGAGTGTCCTGCAGTGCCTCCACATTGAGGTTTTTCCATGGCCTGTATATTTCAATTCTAACTGTTTTTTTCAGTGATGCTCTATTACAGGGAGTTATTGGAAAAGACAAATTGCCTTGTGGTCTGACCAAGAAAGTGGGAGGATTTTATCGATTTTCAGTTCAATTATTTTTGAAAACTCCATCCAGTTTTGATTGGCCAGATGGGTGGGTTCTTCAATTAACGGTTGAAGCACTTAAGAGTTTCAATAAGTAATACTTCTCTGGGTTGGTAAAATGCTCAAGATGAAAATTGAAGTCCCCTACTATTGTAAAATTTGAGTAATCTATACAAGGTTCCATAAAGGACTGCATTTTATGAATAAAACTGCTCCTTCGGCCAGGTGGTCGATAGACTAATAGTCCCTGGAACGTGTATGACTTAATAATTTTTATACTAAAGCGAAATGCTTCATAGTCTAGATGGGGTATTGGTTGAAAGCTGGCATCAATTGAGCTTCAATACACAATCGCTATCCCCGAACCTCCTATACACTTTTGGGAACCCCTGGACTGTATATGGTATTACAAGTAGGTGGCTATACCATACACTGTGCCAGCTTCCTACAAATATGGAAACCATTTTAGAATACATTAAAAAAACGAGTTTCTTGTATTTTGTAATGGCCCATGTGGCAAATAGTTATCAATAGCCAACATAGCTCCTGTGAGAAGTTGGCCCGATAAGCAGCGTTCGCTATTCTAGCGACCACTATGTATCGTTCCAAACGACCCTTATGGTGATTGGTTGTAAGTCAACCTCAGACCAGCTATCCTAGTAGCGTGGATACGAGCAGTCTTCGGGCTAAACTCTATAGGGCGTGTTAAGCCAGCTGTAATACCATCACATACCCCTTGAACACCAAGTGAAAGGACACCACACAAGTGTTATGAAAATAAACAGTATATTTATTAGAATCACAACAGCCCTGTACTCTTTATGAGGACAGGGTACTAAGCACAGAACAAAAGCTCTTAGAAAATACTTCAAGTGCACAATTAAAACAAGTGCCCGAGGGCACGGAAAGTTTAGTGGTCTCGGGCGGACCCGATAAGGCAAGTCGGAAGCTCGGGACTCGGGACCCTAGAGTAAGGAGGCTATGCAGGCACCGAAATGCCGAAGTTACCTAGCCACGAGGGCTGCGGCTGCACAAGTCTTACAGGCGTCGGGGTCTTCGCTGACGAGCCAGGAGCCGGAAGAAAAGGAGTTGCTGGCCGGCGACCAGTGATGAATAGTTCGTAGAGATCCAAGCCTGGATCAGTGATCGTGGATACCTGAAAGCAGAGGGGACCAAGTTCGTACTACTAGCCAGTAGTCAGAGGGTACCAGGAAGGCACCGGATGGCCGTCACCTCGAATAGGTGAGTGGGCGACGCTAGGCTCTGCAGTCTCACGGACCAGGAGGCGTTGTCGGCGACCCGGATAGAGGTGCGAGCTGTCCCACGAAGGTTGATGCTGTCGGCGTCGCTGGGCCCAGGATTGGGGCAACAAGCCTTGGCAGATTTCAGGCCACGTGGTGGGCCTAAAATGGCGTCTTGAGTGGACCAGGAGGGTCCGGGGTGCTCCTCTCGAAAAAGGGAGCAAGGGCCGATCTGGAGCAACCAGACCAGCAGCGTTGGTTGTCGGATGTCGTCAAAGAAGGGCACAAGCCAGCGGCTAGTGACCAGACAACGTGCTGAGCAGCGAGCAGAAGGGCCCCACGCAGATCGTGGAGATGCTGGGAGACTGCACTTCGGTGCTGGAGCGGCTCAGGGTCGGGGCTTCTCGGACCCCAGAGCACTCACCAGAGAATTGCTTCGATGGTCGTGCTGGTTAAGAAAGCGTGCAGGTTTTGATGATGGCCGGTCCCTCGAGGTCTCCTCGCACCCACAGATCTCAGCTGAGCTGACGACGTGGGTAGAGGTCAAAGGTGCCAGGGAAGCCGGTTCTCGTCGAGCTGGGCCATCAGCTCCTTGAGGAAGGACTTGCAGCAAACCGCAGCGTTCTTAGATGGTGCCTGCGGATGCAGGGTGACTACTCCTTAGCCACAAGGGAGAAATCTTGAGAAGAGTCTCGAAGTCCTTTCGTAGAAAGTATTCTTGATTCAAAGATGATCTAATTTGGAAGGGTCCCCGCTCCGGCCTTTATCCTAAAGAAAGGGGTGGGTACATGACTAGGTCCTGCCCTAAGGGTGGACCCAGGAAGGGGGGTAGTTACACCCCTCTCCCCCTGCTGGACTTTCCCCAGGTCAGGGGCTGCGCGCCCCTGGAACTGGTTCTAGCCGGCAGATGCGTAGTGAGCACCGGGGTGCCACTCCGCAGTCACCTTCTTGCAAAGCCCTACCTACCCAGAATACACAAACCCTGTCTGGGACGGTGCGAACACCGCCCTCGACAGGAAACCCTTTGTCCAAGCTCTCCTCGCTGGAAGGACTCCCAGCAGCAGGAGGTCAGACTTGTGTCTGTGGTGGCAGCGTCCATTTTGTGGAGCTGAGGCTTCAGTGAACTTTAACCGGGGTTCACAGTTGCGTACATGTCGTGTCCCTCTAGAAGGGCGGAATGCTAACCTCGTCGCCAGAATTGGTGAGGGGGCAGCATCCCGATTCGTATGACACCTTACTCGACATGTCTTGATAACGCGATACCGAAGTTACCGATGATACGTGTTATCATGGAACAGCCATTGGGTCTTGGTTCCGCAAGCTGCAACCGGGCTCGGCTCGTGCCAGAGCCCAATTCACAAGGTTCCATGCACTCTGCCTTCAGGATTGTTAAGGCCTGCCATAGGAGTGACTGAGAGGAACTCGGGTGTCCATTTTAAGGTTAGGTATAGGGATACTACACCTACAGCAACGGGCGAGTACGCCACGTGGCCCCAGCTGTCGTGCAGCCAGTTGTGTCAGATTTAGATGGCCATCCAGGGGTGGCATAATACATGCTTCAGCCCCTGGTAGGCCCTGGTTACACCGATGCCCTGAGTTACAGGGTCTGACAGGGTGGCCCAGTTCCAATTGGGTAATGCACCTTAGGTACACATATCAATTTAGCGAGAGAACAGCTAGGCTGTGGGTCTGATTGGCAGGCCCACAGCCCGAGAAAGTCGTAAACCAGTGAAACAAAAGCAAAAAGTCCGGGTGATCATAGGATTGCAGACCCTACTCTCCTACAGCTCCATTTTTCATGAATTATATACTGCAATTAATTCGTTTTACAACATTGTGTCGCAAGTATACTATTGCCTTCATAGCTTCTGGTGCACAGCTATGGATACGTGGCATTTTGTAATGCCTGAATTTTGTCCTATTCATTAATTTCACCTTTGTTATTATGTGCCTGTCTGCATCACGTTGAAGACTCATTTACCAACATAAAACTGATTTAGAATAAATAAATTGTAAATTGTGTGTCTTGTAAAGCGCACTGCTACCCGCACTGCAGGCCTCGTAGCGCTATAGACCGCTGGGGAACCCGTCCTGGCTTTCCCTGTGAGATGGTCCCTCCTGGGAGTCTCCAAGGTGAAACCAGGCATCCCCGGCGTTTGTGAGAGGCCGTTGTGGAGATGAGGAAAGCTTAATGCCCAGAGTTGCAGAGTGTGATCCCTGATTAGAGTAGGCACCGAGGCGAGAATTATCAAGTCCGCTGATCCTGGTCCAAGACCCTGCCGCGTCGGGAATCGAACCCTGGTCCCAGGCTGTTCTCTGCTCTCGGGTCTGCCGCCTCTAACCAGTGAGCCACACCACTCCACTTTAGGAAGCCTTTAATTCTGTAAAACAAAGGACTGTTTATGTTCTTTTTATATGAAGACCTATGGACTGCTGATGGGTATTTGCTATACATCACCTTGTAAAATACAAAAAAAATTATAATGAACCACCGTTCCAATCTGGACAAACTTGTCCCAGCATTCTAGTTAATTGAGCATTTCAAAGAACAGTACAAAAGAAGACTTTAAACTGCACACAATTCGGGGGACAAAAACGCCTGGCATTTTAGATCCCACATGCCTTTACTATAAGATGTACATACACATAACTGGTTACAGAGGCACTCCCAGTCTGTGCATACCCAGGACACCGTCAGAATGCAATAATGAGAAATCTGCAGGAAAGTGTCTCCACGGCGTTCCCCATTGCCCAGCTGAATTGTAGCAGTATATGCAGGTTTCACCAACATACTTGCTTCTAACAGCGTAATTGACATTTACTTTCGCTGGCACGGGACACACAAGCAATTTATGAACATACCAAAAGGCTGAAGCTTATCTAAAACCCTTCCTGAACCCTAGGCTACTTTTTTACCCGATAGAGAAGATAAAGCAAAACTACTGCCAGCCGGATAGTCATTGGGTTAGAAGATTTAAATTGCCCACCTCTCCAATCTCTCAAAAACTGTTGTGGCACAACCTATTAAGCAAAATAGGATGGGCAAGGGTAAAAACTCCAAGCTAGATCAGATACCTGAACCAGGTCACCTGCACAGCATGCAGTTAGCATCACAGAATAGCATATATCGATGCAACATGATGTGCACAGACGGATAGATGAAAGAGGGGCCGCGTAAGAGCTACAAGATGCCCTATATAGCATAAACGTTACTGTTGTGACCACAGTGGACAGCAGCTAGACCTGACTGACATTGGGAAGCATAATGGTAACCATAGCGAAGTGGCCTGGGGAAAAACGTGTTCCCATTACTATTTGCAATTCTATACTCCAACTCCACGTATTGACAGCAGGCACTCCGCTACCTGGATCCACGCTATCAATATGCTGGTAGAGCCAGTCATAGAAAAATATTTCACAGGAATCTATTAAAGGAGGACAGGGAAGGTTCAATAATCTTGGCATTCAGGTATGCTCAGATAAGGGCAGGTTAGTTGCCAGGTAGAAGGGTCCACGCTGTCCGGACACGCTTCAGTGCCTACCTAGTTGTAAGGAACAGGGAGCTGCCATAGGATAACTCCACCTACCAATTGCTACAGGAGTTGAAAGACCGGCGTTAAAGCCTAAGCCACATGGGAAACACTTGAATAGGGAGACTAATAATGAGTAGTGGTTAGAGACATACAATACACAGACGCTCTCAGTAAACACAAGATGAACAAGTTACCTTCAGTAATGCTCTTTCCGGCGGTTTTGTAATCCAACCACAGAACTCACATGAATAATATTCCCAGGTGCCAGACTGGATCGGGACGTTTCATAGTAGTACTCCTGTGTGCCACTAGGTGGCGCCAGGCTGCTCAGTTTGCCTCGTTCCACCCATGAGCGATGGAGTGGAGCCTCATGAGCACCACCCATGCGCTCCAGTCAGTTTCCTGCTGGACTCTCTCCACAACCTCCGACGTTGAGCACAAAACTGGAGGTACCAGTGTGTGTGGACTTTCATCTGGGATCTTTTAAGATTGCAAAGAAGCCACTGCACAGTAGGAGAGGTGGGAGAGCCCAGAGGAATATACAATTAAAGTATCAACAAGCTACTTACCAAGGGTAGTGCTCTTTCGTGGTTGTCTTATACACAATAGCAGATTCCTCACCTGTAGAATAGTTATCAAAGCAATGTCTTACAAAGTGGTGGGTCTATAGGTGGGCTCAGATCAAACGTCCTGCAGGACTGAACAGGCAAAATGCCCTTTCCTTTGAAAGGGCATCAAGGAATGTACTGATGCCTGGCAAATGTCTAGAGCAGGCACCTCATGCCACCTGAGTGGTGGCTGCCATGGCCCTGGTGAAATGGTACACCAGTCCTTCTGGAGGCTGCCTTTTGGCGAAGCATAGCAGATGTGAATGCAAGGGACTGCACACCTTCACAGAGTCCTTTTCTGCACTGCCTTACTTTTGTTTGCCCCAGAAAACCACAAAAAAAGCGGATTGTCCACCTGATGGCCTTTGGTGCAAATCACTGTAAAAGGCTCAAACCTTTCTTGCAGTCCAGCAGATGGAGTCTCTCCTCTTCTTTCAAAGGGTGAAGCAGGGCAAACATTGGGAGGGTAATGAATTGGCCAACATGGAAATGTGTCAACTTGCAGCAAGGTGGTCGCCCTGGTCCTCGGCACCAGCTAGTCTGGGAAACTAAGTTAATGTAGAGTGGTTGCACAAACCCTGGAGCTCACTTTTGTGGTAAGCTGAAGTGATCACAAGAGAGGCAGACAGTCTTTTGTGTCGTAAGACGCAACAAGCAGCTGTGCATGAGATTGAAGGAAGTACACACGAGAAATGTCAAGACCAAATTAAAATCCCACTGTGGCCTCAAACGGCTTGGGAGAGAAACTTTAGAAACTTTTTAAGTTAAATTAAAGCAGGACAGTTGGCCCAGTAAACGCTGAAGGGTGGAAATGGCCAACAACCTTTAAAAGTGTCCACCGCAAAGCCTTGCTGGGCGAAACACAAAAATAGAGAATCTGCCAGCTTTGCTTGCAAAGGTTATGTCCTGGGGGCTCAACTCTGGTCACAACATAGTCTCAGCGCAAAGAGACTTTATGGGCTGGTGTTTTTCAGCCAGGATGACATCCACAACTTCTATTGACAAATCAAACACTGTCAACAGCCATCACTCAATCTCCACACATGGATGTGTAGACTGCGCAGGTTCAGGCGGAGAACCCAGTTTGCTGCTGCGAACGTTGATCCTCTTGAAGTGGTAGCCTGATAAGAGGCTGGCATGCATAGTCAAATTCCAAACACCACGCTCTCCTGGGCGAATATGGGGCCACTAGGATGACTTAGAAACAGGTGTTCCTGGATTTTCTATGGATATCCGCACATGAGAGACAGGAAGGCATACGGTAGCCCAGTGTTGTACCCCAGTCAAAATGCACCTACGGTGTACTTTTGAGGGAAACCCAATGTGTAAATGTTTCGACACTTGCGCATTCTCACCGGTGGCAAAAAGATCTAGCTAGGGCTCCCTCATCGTCAGAAGACAATGTTGCAACTTGGGGTGCAGCTGCCATTAGTGATCTGTCCGAGACCTCCAGCTGGGTTCTCCGATCCTGGCTTTCAGCCAGCCTGCTAGGTGGTTTACAATCACAGATGACCAGACGTTTCAACCATCTCCAAAGGTGCAGAGCCTTCTAGCACAGAAACAAGGACCTCACCCAACACTGACTTGTTGCAGTATTGCATGGCGGTGGTGTCCTTGAGACCCTGTACCAGCCTCCCCTTGATGACCAGTAGGAAGGCCTTCAACAACCGGCAGAAGGCCCACAACGGTAACATTGATATGGAGGCAGGTTTACACCCATGGCGAGAGTTCTTTGATCTCCACCCCTCCCAGATAACCTCCCAAACCCAGCAGGGATGTTTAAGTCATCGTCTTCAACTCGGTTGAGCAGCAACATCTGCAGATCATGTGCAGTCTCCTCCGAAACCTGGATTACATTCAAAGGATTCCTTGGTACTGGGCCCAATGAAACCTCAGATCCCCCTGTACACAAGTAGGATGGAGGAGACAAAGACTACTCAGAACTGCCCTCACCAAGACCCAGACTGAAAAATCAGGATAATACCTTGAATGTCCTGAAAGGCACCTTATACAACACAGCTCCTATGAAAAGGAAGGCTCTGAACTAATCCGGTGTGACTTCAGATGGTTGATTGAGACCCCGAATGAGGTCAGGGCGTTCAGTCTTCTGGAGGTGGTCCCCAACTGGCCGCAACGACCAGTTACCTTGGTAGGTGAAAACTATCTCTAACTACAGAAGATGGACAGCAGCCACCGCCACCACCTTTGTGAACACCCTAAGGCCACTAGTAAGGGCGAAGGGGAGCATGACAAACTGAAAATGGTCTTGGCCAACCTTGAACCGCAAGTAATGTCTGTCGGACAGTAGGACTGGTATATGAAAGTATGCACCCTGCATGTCCAAGGCCACAATTCGGTTGCCCAGATTCAGTGCAGAAAGAACGTGGGCCAGTGTGAACACTGAATTTGTCCTTCTGCAGGAAGGCATTTGAAGAGCGCAGGTCTAAAATAGGACAAAGGCCTCCATCCTTCTTCAGCACCATGAAATTGCAGGAGTTACATCTCCTTATTTCGGAGTCCAAAGCCCCCTTGAGGGCTTCTTTGGAATGTAAAGCGTGCACCTCTAATAGTAAGATGGATAGGTGATCATCTGAAAGTTGCTTTGATGTAGGAGGAAGCTGCAATGTGTTGGAAAGGCATGGACAACATACCCCCTCTGCTGGATGATCTGGAGGATGCATCTATTGGATGTGAGAGATAGACACCCTGGGAGAAATGTCAGATCCTGCCTCCTAAATGGTAGCGGTTTAGAGGCTGATGCCAAAGAAGAAGTAGACTGGGAAGATTAGTGTGTCTGGTGGGCTGCTACCTGGCTTGCTTTCCTTCCCTAGCCACGAAATGACTGAAGTGACTGCAGCAGGAGTGGGGCCTGGCCTCACAATGCCTATACGCCAACACTGGAGAAGTCGTGTAAGGGTGGAAAATGACAGATAGGGGTCAAAAGCTTAAAGAACACTGCGTCCGAGCTTCCCTTAAGAATTCTAGGGCAGAATTTGCTTTTTCGACTAACAGATGGTTTCTATCAAAGGTGGATCGCATCCACGCATGGCAACTGAGCACCACACTAGTGCGGACTGCTCACCGCAAACGATCGGTAGGATCAAGACTAGTACGAATCACATATTTGGTGGCATCTTGACAATCTAGAATGGTTTGAGCCCAGCAGACAGTAAAAATCTTCTTGGTCTGCTGGCAAGACCTCATGGGCCATGTCCTAGAGGGCATTGGTGTAACAGCCTAGTTAGCAATTTGCGCTGACAGTCAGCAAGACTAGGCTGGCCGAAAGGTCCATTGGTATACCAAATGCCTTAGTCCTTTTAGACTCCCTGTCAAAGGGGGGTTGTGTGGAATGAATTAGGATTCACCTTGCTGGTAGAAGCTAAGACTACCAAACTTCCAAGAATAGGATGCTGAGTAAGAAAATGAGGGTCACCAAGAGCAGGTCTGTGGCATCTGGCCAAATGTCTGTTCGCGGGTGGGCAAGAGAACGGCTTAAACAAATATTCCATTATAGTATCAGTCAGATGTTTGTTGCATGGGAGTAAGGTCTGCAGGAAGCAAGCTTAAGTTGCAGAACTTCTGCAAGGTTTGTCTTCGCTTCAACAGACGGTAGTTGTAGGTCCAGGACTTTAGCACCCTATCTAATTCCCACAGCAAAGAAAGCACAATTTTCCATTGACAGCCCATGGAAGTATCGCCCTGTCTCGGGGAAGGGGGGTATCAAGTGAACTTGGTATCAAGCCCACTGGCCTCCTGTAAATCCATGTATAAACTAATAATGATATGAGTGTTCACACCCATCATCCTCTTCGAGCAGTGGTAAGCTGTGGTCAGAATTGGAACCAAAATGGCAATGAAGCCTCCAAGGGCAGCACATTTTAGCAGTGTGAGGGTATTGCCTGAATCAGGCTTTAAGGGAAAGGGGTATGCCAGAATGGAGTCGGAGTGAGATCTCGATTATGGTCAAGACAGATTCAGCTCTTGGTCAAACACCAGAATTGGCAGTGGATCGCCCCCAACTGGCAGAAGCAGGAGCAGCATCTATGAAAGAGCAAGCAGAGAAGGCCTAGAGCCTGACTGAAAGTCACCAACCGGAGTCGGTGGAGAAACCAGGACTAGTCCCAAGGGCTCAGATGAGTCAGAGACCACATTTGCCAGAGGTAACCAGACTAAAGGCCCCTGCAGATACGGAAGTCCCAAAGGTATGCTATGCCAGAAGGACCCGGTAGAGTGACGAAAATATGTAGCATGGCCTCAACTTGCTGCAACGTCGCTCCTGGTCTGGGGAACTCTGGGCGCATCACAATCAACTGTGAGATTGGCTCCCTGCTCTGGGATCAGGAGCAAGGTTGAGTAGCACCTTGATGTCCCTTCTGTTTAGATTTTACTTTCTTACAGGATAACAGAGCACAAATATGAACTGTCGCGGAATTGGCAACAAGAGCAAGAATGTCTTTTTTCTCGTACTTTGTGCAGGACTTGTGAGGTCTGACTTCTGTTCGATGATGACCAGTTTCATTTTACAGTCTGAGCTGAAACACCAAGGACACATCTGTGTGGCAGTCATGGCATGATATGAACCCTGAACGTTTAGATGGGGGACATTGTTCCCTTGCACACTTGACTTCAATTAAAACAAGCATTTGCAATGCAATAGGTCTCGCATTAGGAAAGTTTGAGCTATTGGTATTGTAAATGACAATTTTTTTATTTATGTGTTGGTTTTGAAAATAGCGAAATTAATAGCTTTGTCATTTACAATGCCAATAGTTTTAACTTTCTCAAATGTGACACCTATAGCATTTGTAATGCAATAGGTGTTGTAATTACGTGACTTAGATGTATTGATATTACAAATAACAAGGTCTTATTTTTTTTAATAACTACAACTTAAATAAGTTATTGTAATTTATAATGGCAAAAGCTTAAACTTTTGTAAATAACTTGTGAAGATTATGTTGTGTATTTTATTGTGACAAAAATCCAACAACAGAAGTGAAATATTAACATTTTTTGGTGACATTTGTAATAAAGCTTGAAACATTGAGAGAACATTTGAACCAGTTGTTTTTGAATGGTTGCACAGATTGATGCTGTGGTGGCGCGGAGTGATGTGGTGGTGACGAATGATGCTGTGCCGTTCAGTGATTCTGTGGTAACGCATAGTGATGTTGTGGTGCCCCCGAGTGATGTTGTGGTGCCCCGGAGTGATGTTGTGGTGCCCCGGAGTGATGTTGTGGTGCCCCGGAGTGATGTTGTGGTGCCCCGGAGTGATGCTGTGGTGGTGCGGAGTGTTGCTGTGGTGGTGCGACAGATAGAGTGAGGGCGAGAGAGCAATAGAGTGAGGGCGAGAGATCGATAGAGTGAGGGCGAGAGATCGATAGAGTGAGGGCGAGAGATCGATAGAGTGAGGGCGAGAGATCGATAGAGTGAGGGCGAGAGATCGATAGAGTGAGGGCGAGAGATCGATAGAGTGAGGGCGAGAGATCGATAGAGGGCGAGAGATAGATAGAGGGCGATAGATAGAGGGCGAGAGATAGACAGATCGAGTGAGGGCGATAGATAGATCGAGTGAGGGCGATAGATAGATCGAGTGAGGGCGATAGATAGGAGGGCGATAGATAGATCGAGTGAGGGCGATAGATAGAGTGAGGGCGATAAAATGCCTGACTCCCACACCATTTTTATAGCGGTGGGGGCCTGGAATATTGTAAATTGTCACACTTTTAGCAGTGCGCTGGTTATTAGTTGTCTAGGTACTGTCATTGGCAGCACTGGCAGTGGCCATGGGTGATGCAAGCTGTGGAGGCCTCCTGACAAAGGACCTGGCACTTACAAATTAAGTACTGGTACATATAGGTGCATGGAGAATTAAGTACATGTAAAGCGAATTTATTAACATCCCCATAGGTAAACAGAATGAATGTGACCTTGTGTTATATCATTGGTGCTCATGTAAAATCACTCGGGTCACGTTCCAACTGCAAATATAAACAAAGGGAGTGGATGGAATGGAGCAGTGGTTTGGTGGGGGCAGGAGGGAAAGAGCAGCATGGGGCAGTGGAGACGCTCACGGTGGAGGCAGCGAGACACCAGGGAAAGGAAGCAGCACAGGGGCGTGTAAAAAAAAAACCAAACCGAACATCTTCACATAAATTAAAGAA
Organism: Lissotriton vulgaris; assembly: GCF_964263255.1. Taxonomy (NCBI): domain Eukaryota; kingdom Metazoa; phylum Chordata; class Amphibia; order Caudata; family Salamandridae; genus Lissotriton; species Lissotriton vulgaris. Next base: position 247,772,131 of record NC_141697.1, read on the forward strand.
ATATAAATAGCCCCTAGTTTTGAGAGGAGGACATTCCTCTCGTTTTTCGTAGTACTAACCCTAGCGTGCGTTGGTTTGTGCGACGTGAAGTTGTTTGTTGCTTGTGAATGCTGTCTCAACTGCTCGGAAATGTGTCTGCATTTGCTTTTGTTGTGGCTGTCTGCGCCATGCCCATAAATGAACCAGGGAGGGCAGGTTATGCATTTGGCAACATAACAGACTGTCGTAGTACGTGTTATTCAGTGGAACCCTCTAGGTTATGGTGGGTAACACATCTGTATGATGATGGGTAAATACAAAGATCGGTAAAGAGGTTAAGAAATGTGCTTTTGTGTAAGCAAACATTTACAGCTCTAAATGGCGCTTGGGTCTGGCACACTGGATGGGTACATCAAAAATAAATGGTGATCGAATCATTTAGTCGGCATGTGCATTCTTGGAGACCCAAACACGCAGGCATATGTCATCACGCATAAGGCAACTCTACAACATATGAAAAGTTGCACAAAAAAAGACTACTTTATTTGATCCACTTTGTGTTCGGATTACTTTGTAAAACGCATAAAACGGTAACAATTTTGGATATTTGGTGAACAAAGAACCACAGAATGAACACATCGATGCTGGAATTTAGTGTTCAAAATCCAGTTCGATTTTATGAAAATTATCAACAGAAAATGGTCCGCAGTGAGTCTTATTTTCCTGACGCAGTGTTTAAATTCGTGTCATTGTTTCAAAGGTTACCCTGCGTGTGGCGGCGTAGTTTGCGCACCTCAGGTCTGTGGTGTGGGTGAGCCCATCCTTGTCGCGGCGTCGGCGGAGGTGTCCGCGGAAAATCTGAAGATGCAAGGACTTTGCTTTCTTCTCGAAGAATGTGGTGTATTTTTAGAGCGAGGGAAGCGCGAGGCTGACAGCTCGGGAGCCGCACAGGCAGGGTGTGAACACAAAGCGCCGTCACCCCCCTGCCCGAGGCTGCTGCGCGCAGATGCGCGCGATGGCCTTGTGCCTGAAGGGGACCTCTTCTCATTTGGAAGGTGACTCTTTATATAGGGCTATGGGCTGAGAAGATCCAGAGAGAATTCGTGATTCGGAGCGCTATACAAAGATAGTACATAAGAAATTATATTCAGAATGTATGCAATTGGGGGCACCCCACCAGGCAGGCTTCTGGCCTAGACACTCTACCGAGTCCGTAGTGGTGTCGGTCCTGGACAACCTCAGGGAGGGCATGGACCAAAACCAACATCAGGCCTTGGTGCTCCTTTATCTCTCCGCCGCTTTCGACACGGTGGACCATTCCATCTTGCTGTCACGTGTCGGAGCGGCAGGAGTCGGGGGCTCGGCCCTGGTCTGGCTTTCCTCCTTCCTGAGGGACCGCACCCAGGCGGTTTGGTTGGGGGACTTCTCGGCCGACCCATTGAGGGTCACGTGTGGTGTTCCCCAGGGTTCTTCCCTTTCCCCTCTTTTGTTTAACCTCTACATCCATCCTTTGATTTTTGCTCTCCAGCAGCTGGAGGTCACCATTTATAACTATGCGGATGACCTCCAGCTCCTCTTTAATCCATCTTCTTCTACTCATTCTATTTCCAATTTCCAGTCTGTTATGATTTTTATCAGGGACTGGATGAACTTCAACCACCTGAAGCTGAACCCTGACAAGACAGAGCTGGTTCTCACGGGTGGTTGTTCCAGTCCCTGGAACTCTTTGTTTTGGCCTTCATTTGCCCCCCCCCCCACCCCCCCTCCCCCCACCCCACTCCTTCTTCCTCAGTTAAGACCTTAGGTATCAAGCTTAATAATCATCTCACCCTTCACTCACAGATTAGTTCTGTTGTTTCTTCCTGCTTTCTCACCCTTCGTACTATCCGCACTGTCTCCCGCTTCTTTTCTCCCCTGGCACTTAAGCTGATCATGTCCGCCTTGGTGATACACCGGCTGGTCTACCCGAATGCCCTCTACAACGGCATTCCAGCGTACAGTCTGCGGAAACTACAGCTGGTCCAAAACCAGGCGGCTCGATTAGTTTATGGCCTATCACGTTCCCACCACTCAACCCCTTTATTGAAGGCGCTTCATTGGCTGCCTGTTAGGGAGCGCGCCCTATTTAAAATAGGTTGTATGGTCTTCCAGGCACGATGGGGCTTGGCTCCCGCCTTCATCTCCTCCCTGATCAGGGAGTACACCCCCACCAGAGAGCTGCTCTCTTCGTCACAGACATTCCTGCTGGTCCCTCGCTATAAGCGCAAAAAGTGGGGAGGGGCCAATTTTTCTACCTTGGCACCCACCTTCTGGAACTCTCTCCCCGACCATCTAAGATCGGCCACGCATTATCTTCCCTTCCGGAAAGACCTTAAATCTTTTCTTTTTAAGCAGGCTTTCTCTCTGTAAAACTGCTTCCACTTTTTTGAGTTTGTGGTGGTCATCTTTCTCCTCTGGTACCCTCACTTCACAGCGCCAAGAAACCGCTAGGTGAATGTTGCGCTCTATAAATATTTTACATTCAAATTCATGAAGCTGCAATCTATATAACATCCTCTTTTCTAATCTCCCCATGTAACGTTATTGGTTCTTTTGTGAAGCGCTCCGACACCTTTGGGTAAAGTCCGCACTCTATAAAAATGCAGTAACAAAATAAATTCTCACCAAACTGTCATTTAAATTCTGATTAAACCAATATATTACTGGAGTCCAAGTCTTCTTCGCCACAGTCCTAAACAAGACGCGTGCGTGCGGAAAACTGTCGTGGGGCGGGACTTCAGTTTCCTGCTGGAAGCCCACGGATTGGCTGGCTAGGAGAGGAGCAGTGGTGACGCGGGGCTCCCATGCCCGAGGGAGAGCCCCGCGGTGGCGGCTGAACTCCGGAGTTGCACCGATGCGGTAAGTGGGGTTTGTGTGGCTGTTGGTCTGTTAGCTGTGCGTGTGTATATGTGTGTCCCGATGCATTGTGCCTGCGTGGGTGTATGTGTGTGCGCTCATGTGCGAGTGTGGCTGTGTGTGATTGAGAGAGGCTGTGAATGGGAGGCAGGGGATGTGCACGGCGCCGTGCGCGCCCTCGAGGAGGAATCTGAGACAGCAGAGGCGCGTGCCCGAACGCTGTCTCAGATTCCCCTGAAAGCGATAATAGGTCTTTCGCTGACGCTCGACCTAAAAAGGTAGTCCATGACAAAAAGGGAGCAGAACTCCCAATCGGTGTTCAAAGACACAGAATGAAAGGAAACAATGTCAGCTTGTAGGGGTGGTTCATTTATGCGGCTCTCCTGTCAATACTGGGGCAGAATAAAGGCAAAGCGTAGCCAAACGTTAGTACTGTTTTAAAGCAACTGCCAGATCAACTTTGAGGACTATTCGACAAATGGGGCATCTGAGGTTAGAAGTATCCATTAGAACCTAGCTTATCCAATACAGATCTGACACAGCAGTATGAATACCTAGAAATAAGTACAGTAAATGCATGCATGAATGCTTTAATTGCTACTAAAACATGCCCAAGCACAGCAGGTTTCTGAAATATGTAGAAGAGATTTCAGAATGAATATGTTTTCATTGGATTCAATGATGGAGTTGATCGCCCAGTTTCCAACGCTAGTGCCCATATGTCAGAAATTTATAAACTTAGCTGATTTATTGACTAAACATACAGTAGCACTAGACTGATGAGAAGGGTACCCAGAGTTACAGGATAGATAATAAGCTTGGCCACATAGGACAGACTGTCAAGAAATCAGGTCTCCTCAAGCAGCATGCAATTAATTGAGAGCACATATACCATGCAATGTTGGAAGAGCATGAAGAACATGGTATGAGCAGGCCGAAACAGACTACTCTAGGTAACATTAGACAGACTAAGAACATGAAGCATTAATCTAGATGACAACGGGCAAACAATACACTATGTTGCATTAATTACAACATAGTTTCAATTGATATGCGAAATATTTATATCATGTCTAATTAAGCCTAAAACAAACAGAACAGAGTGAAAGAAGCCAACATTAGAAGTCAGACCAGTCAGCAGTTATGCCCCAACTTATTTCCTCTAGAGCCTTGTTAGAAGTTTTTTTATTTTATTTGGGATAAAGTTGCCTCCTTAGTCCCACACAAAGCCCTGCCATACCCATTCTTTCATCAGGAGACATAGGACGCCACTGGTGATGGACAGGAAGACCCCCACACTCTTAGTCCAGTATGGCTCAGTAACTCCCTTTAAATGTCACATTATTGCTGCCCACACCCAATTGCTTCATTGTGCCAGCTAACACCTGCTTCCCCGGGATCTGCCTGAACCATCCGCCTCTAGGCCATCCCCCTGGCAACTACTTGTTTACTACAGCAGGGCCAGAAACAATGGTTCTATGTAGTCCTTTAGTACGAGTGAAGCTTTTGCAACTGCTACACATGCTGTACTATCGTTGCGTCTCATTTTACTGAAGCTTGAGAAATGTTTGTCGTCACAAAAGCGAAGAACAAATTCCTTAGTCAATGTTCTTACCTGGGTTGGTGGTGTCTGTCTCCTCAAGAAGTCTAGGGGATCATGGCAGATATCCAGAGACATATTCCTAGGAACCCAGTCTGCAAGACAAATAAGTTGCATTGTTCACCTGGCAGCGTTTCCAATCAAACTAATAGGTCACTTCGAATTAGGGGAAAGAAGTCCAGAATCTCTGAAAAGCCACATTTACAGGCATAAAAAGATAGCATCACAGTTTCATGGAAATCATTCTTAGGTGGCTTTAACACAGTATGCCAATTCACATTTGTAAATTCTCTTAACAGAATTAAATGAAAAATGTAACGAATATCCCAACAGAACAGTGATATGAACATCCTGCCGACAGGCCCTCTATAAATCTACAGCTCTGAATGAGCCAGAGTGCTTGGTCAGAGCTTACTTTAGGTATCGGAGATGCTGAACATTTGCAAATACTTCCACAGTATTATCCTTTTGTTTCACTCATGGATTGCAAAGGGGACAAGTTTGGCCTTCGGATGCATCTCTGAAACTTCTCTCTCAAAATAGCTCAATCACTATCCCGAAGCACCCATCTATTGCAGTCCCTTACAATCTTGTGGTAACCCACCCTCCTTGCACCCTCGTATCCCACTGGAGCAGTTTCAAAGAGCTAGTGTGCAACTCCTAAAACCATCAAAATGTGACCCTTAATTTACCCCAAAATCGGCCTGATTGTTGGGCGAACATCAACAAAACTAGTAATTAGTGATGGGATTCCTGTGACTTTATTTTGGGTGGGGGTGGTATGTAGAGAAAGCCTAGTGTTAAATTTGGGACTATAGTCAAAATTCCGTTTTTAATAGAATTGTCGGGTGCTATTTCTGTCCTGGAAGGATTACGATCATAATTTTCTCTGCTTCTCCCCCTTGCATATCTATGAAATTTTTTGAGGTAGGACGGCAAAGTCAGGATTACATTGGTTGGTGGATGAATGTTAAACTGACTACCTCTGACAAATGTCAGCTAGTGACATCTATTCAGATTTGGTAGTATTGGCCATGGCTTGAATCTTCCTGTAGATCTACACAAGGTGGAAGGGTTTAGTTGAGATGGAGTCAATAACCTTTGCTGTTTCAGTATCCCTTTGGCGAGCTTCAAGCATCTTGATCCATGTGTGTTTACTGAATGTAAGCATACCAAAATATATGTCCATGAACTTTGACAAGGCTGCTCTATATTCAGATGACAATCAGCAATGCATGCATAATGAGCAGCCACAATTATGCATTTCGTATAATCCACACCCCCTTACTGCCAAATTTCTAAACAGAACTTGTCGCAAGAGTAACTTCTGCTAAAACTGTTTATGCATCTTGCTGTTCATTCTCTGGCAAGCATTGAAGATAGTTTGCCATGCTGCCCTAAGGATCCATTTAGTAGAGAGAAATCATGGCACATTCTGCTGTTATGGTCACAGATTAAGTACTATCTTTCTTCCATGGATATTCCTGGTCTCATTGTTATTAAAGCAGTCAAAGGGTTTGAGTAACACCTGACTACTGTGGCAGTAAAGGAGTCTTGTTTGACAAGCTGTGCAACCTTGTACTTCATTTGGTCAGATTCTAGCAGCTGGAGAATTGGAAATTCATAATCTGACTGGCACAGTCAATGCTCCTTTTAAGTTGTTTAACTTGGAAATTGTATAGACTGCTTCTTAGAGCATTAAGTACAACTCCAAAATCAAGAGTGGGTAATTGTATGAAGCCAAGAAAATTAGAAGAATGTTCTAGAAGATTGTGCGGGGAACACTGGTAAGAGTGCAGGTTTGTAGCAAGTTTGTATTGAATTCTATGCCAGGACCGGAGTCTTCCAATTAGGCTTTTCTTTCTCCACTTTATCCATTCCAGCAGCCATCAGTAGTTTATAACATAACCTAAACCTACATTTCCCATGAGGCTTTGGGAAATGGAAAGTGAAAAGGTTCAACAACAATGCTCAATCATAAAGCAGGGCATCTAATGGCTTACCCCAAGAGGACCCTCTACCCTCCTCTTTCTTTGCTGCTCCAGCAGCATCAAGATAAGGGACTCGTTTCCCTCTTAATTTACAGTTTTGACGGTTTTAAAAAAAGTTAAAATTGTGCTTATAGCAAATGCACGGGTGTTTAATGGCAGGTAAACTGTATCTAGCACTGTCCTAGTCTGTATCACTACTTCCATGTGCCCTTTGCACTTGTACGAGTTTGCGTTTACCAGCCAGTCGTCGAGGTAAGGGTATACGTGTATTTCTTGCCTTCTTAAGTGTGCTGTTACTGCTGCCAGGCATTTTCTGAAAACCCTTGGTGCAGATTGGAGTCCGAATGCCAGCACTGATAATTGGTAGTGAGTTTTGTTGATCAAAAACCTGAGGAGGGGTTTGTTTTTGCTGTTGATGGGGATGTGCAAGTAAGCGACCTTTAAGTTGATGGTTGCCATGTAATCTTCTTGTAGCTGTGGTATGACCTCTTGGGGTGATGTCATCTTTAAACTTTGAGTTTTTATGAAATTGTAAGAATCTTTTGTCTAGATTTGGACGTAAGGTTCACTCTACCTTCTGTATGAGGAAGTAGGTGGAGAAGACCCCCTTGTTGCGTTCTGTGTGTGGTACTATTTCTATGGCTCTTTTCCTTAGCAGTTCCTTTGCTTCCTGCAGCAAATATGTACGCTCCTTTGATGAGTACTATGCCTCTTGGCTTTGTTTGGAGGTGGCTTTTCCAGGTCTATACAGTACCTGTATTGTATGAGGTTTAGTATCCATTTGTCTGATGTTATTTCCCTCCACTCCTGGAGGAAGTGTTGTATTCTGCCTCCTACTGGTGTGTGTTGAAAGAACTGTTGTAGATCTTGGTTCGTTATTAGTCTGTGTTGACTCTTTCCGGACCCCCTGAGATCTTGGCCAGGTGTGCGTTGGTTCTGCTGATGAGTCACTTGGATGACGGTGGCTGACTCCCCCTCTGCCCATTACCCCTTCCTCGGCCGCACCCTCGAAAGGATTGCCCTCGGGGCTGGTAGTCAGTTTTGTTGCGCTGTCCCTGGTTACCTCCTTGATAACCTTGTTGGAAGGCTTGGTGCCAACAGGCTGGTGGTTCCCCCTACCCGTTGGCCTCCTTGATTGTGTCCCTCTTCTCATACCTCTGAACTGCAGCATCCCCATTGACCTAGCGGTTTCCTAGTCCTTTATCAGTAGGTTCAGTTTGTCATCAACTGGTGCACCCAACAGTTGTTCCCCAATGAAGGGTGTGTCGAGGATGTTGTTCTGAACTTCATTTTTGAAGCTTGATATTAGTAGCCAGGCATGCCTCCTTTCTGTGATCTCCAGCATCATCTGCCTGCTTGATGTCTCCGCTGTGTCCAGGGCCGACTTCAGACATGTATTTGCCATGTTTTTCCCTTCTTCTACCAGGTGGCTCGCCCCTTCTCTGGTATTGCTCTGGTACGTGCTTTAGGAGTTCGCTCACTTCTTCCCAGTGCTGGTATGTGTGCCTGTTGATGAGCACATTGGAATTGGTGATGTGCCATTGTATCGCCGCACTTCTTTCCATTTTCCTACCCATTAGGTTCATGCTCTTGCTCTTTGTCTGGTGGTGGGCCAGAGTTAGTGGGCATATTTGCTCTCTTCCTAGCCGTGGATGCGATGATAAAGTCGTCTGGGACTGATCCCCCAATGTACATGGGGTCCTTTGAAGAATGCTTGTATTTCTTTTCTGCTCATGGAGTTACTGCTCTACACATAGCAGGCTCCGTGAAAGACTCCTTCAACCGGCCCGGGACACTTGGGAGCATGGGCAGGAACTGGCTTCTAGTATGAGATGGCAACAAGATCTCCAAAAGGAAGCAAGACTGGGGTTTTTCTTCCTCTAGCTGCACTCCATATATGTCTGCAGCTCTTTTGATGACTTGATTGTAGATCCCAATGTCGTCCGGCGGCGAAGGCCTCGACGGTTAGGACTCTACACCCACTTCAGATGATTCAGCGTCGAGATCTTGCCACTGCAAGTCCTGAGCCCCGAGGAAATCGAGCCCTGGTAAGTTTTGCTAGTCCCTTCAGCGTCGCCGTAGTAAAGCTCTTACTCTTAAACTTCATGTGTGTACGGCCGTTGAAAATCCTCAACGCACCTTTTGGCTTCGGCCATGGCTTGACGGAATGCTGTAGAATTTCATCTTTTCTTTAAAGTCTTCCTTTCATGGCAAGATGCTTGCCATTTCGGCCTTCTCTTCTTTTCTTTTCCATCTCAGCCGCGAGTTCAGCTTCAAGTGTTTTGGCCTTTCTTTTCGCAGTAGTCTACGTTGAAACAGCTTTCGTTTTTCACTGTAGAGGCCACTTTTTCGTGGCTGCTCTTCGGCGCCTTTCCCTTGTCTCGGGATTTCGCTGTCTGGAAGTCCTTTTCAAAGGAACCGCGCAGCTGCTTGTCCTTGGATGCAGTTATCCATGTCGAGGGTTCGACAACCCTGCTCCTTTCGAGGACATTGACTCACTTCTCCGAGTATCAGTGGAATGTTTGGGGTTTGACGACTTATCTCCTTTAACGTTTTCTTTTCGACCTCTACGACTATGGCGTCCTCTCGTTCTTTGGCGAAGTCTTCCTCTCCGCTGGAGAGTCCCAAGTCTCGAAGCGATGGTGTCCCCTGCCGGTTGTAGTTTGCTCTTCTTTGCCTCTCTTACTCCGAGGGTCTTCGGAGTGAACGTTGAATTGGTGTTGCAGTCTTCACTTCGATGGTCGAGCGGCAGGCAGAGACTGCAAACTGGGGTGTTGGTCCGTTTGCAGGTAGTTATGGTGGCAGTTTGCGCAGAATTTAAATGGAGTTTTGTCCATCACTGCGTCCAGGGAGCCCCCTGTATGCTCATTCTCTGTAGAAACATCAAATTCTTCGATGTTCTCTCTTCTTTTGTCGACTTCTGTCTTTACTTGTCTTCCGGTGTCTTCTCCAGTGATCTTTTCAAAAAAAAATTTTTTCCGGCAATTCTTCTCTCCCAAAGTTTTGGAGCTCTTTCACTGTTGAGCCAGACCCAATGGTGGAAAAAAGAATCTGAAGTTGGCGACCAAAGGTGGGAGCTTCTGGAGGAAGAGTGTCGACGTCACGAAGGACACCAAATTTTGGTATGTTGACATCCAACTGGGCCACAAAAAAAAAAAAAAAAAAAAGACTACTACAATTCCGGACCCAACCACTAGATGGCGGAATAATGCACAGCAGTCAATCCAGAACGATTCACACTGCAAAACTCTATACTTAAAGACAGGGCGATCCCCCTTACCACGCTCCAAGCCTCCTGGGATGGTGAACTCTCGACAGTCACAGACAGACTTGCAGGATGTACCAAGGACACCCAAGATTCTTGCCTGCTGTCATGACCCTGAAGCTGGCTTTACACATATGGTGTGGTCTTGTCCTAGCTGGTCGTCTCATTGGACAGCGATTTTAATTGAAGCCTCAGAACACACTTTGCCAACGGATGGTTCACACTTTCTTTTTGGGGATAACTTACCGCACAGAAGCACTGCAGTCCCTCAATAAGATCTTCGATTTCGAACTAGTGATGACAGTAGACTAGCTATGAACTGGAAATTACCACAAGCACTTCCCATTCAATCCTGGCTCCCAGATTTGGGCAAATGGATTTTAGCTGAGCTCGAGATATCACATGGGGCAAAAGGCAAGTCTCTCAGCCACACCCAACCAGTCGGGACTGGAAGCCTACTCGCAAGGATCTATACAAGGTTAAGGAGTACTCCTACATGAATAGAACGCACTGGGACTACTAAAACAGTAGAAATGAGCAGTACCATCAGACCACACATTGTTGGGGTGGGATTCCTCTGCCCTCTCTGCCCTGTCTCCCTCGCCCTTTCCACCAACCCTCCAAAGGTGAATCAGATAGTGTAGCACTCACCTAGTCCCTCCTACACACCGCACAAATTCAGTGACTATACTCAACCCACACTGTTCTTCCTTTACACAGTTACTGTTCGGAGTATTTCTAGTCATGACAAGACTCCCAAATGAGTGCAAAGTTGGTCTTCATAGCTTTGAATGGACACAAGGTGAAACTAAGTAGAATGTATAAAAACTGTACACAATGAAAATCCTACCATTGACACAATGTGTTTTATACCAGTAATGTATGCTGACAAAATATCTCACAGATTACATTACCCTGTATGATTTGTGAAACTGTTAGATATATAGATATATAGATATATAGATATTTTAAATGCTCTGTATGACAAATGGAGAAAATAAGTGTGTACATATCTAACAGTATAAACATAACAGGAGTGCCTGAGACACCGTAAGCCACTACCCCTTCCACACACCTCAGTAATGTTTAATTCAGTCTTTCAAACTGAACATTTTAACATTTTTAATATTTTAATTATTTACAACAAAATCATTGTTACTAGTTTATCTTCAACAGCTACAACCTCAGACAAAGCAAATAGTCCTTACTGGTTTTAGATACAAGTCAGCTGTTGCATTAGATATGGATGCATTGACATGCCAGAGGAATCACAATACTGGTCGCATGGCACACTACAGGAATCACAGAAATTTCGTTTTACTTATTTAAGTCGTACCCCCCCGCCCCCCAATTACTTCGACCATACCCATTTTAGAGAACCCCACATTTCCCATCCCATTTAAAAGCCCAGATCCATATTATAAAACACAAACCTACCTGGTTTCTCAATCTCTACCATTTCCGATTCTTCGGTCATTGTGACACTGGTTGAGAGTGGACTGCACATTACATCAGCTTGCATCTTAGGATACTCTAAAGATTCGATGACGTCTCCTTCTGGATAATCTGTGGCAGGCTTTGAATCACCCCTTTGTGGTTGATTAGGGCCTGGAGTGCATATCACATTGGTAGGCAATTGCTCCACATCGGCTGACTCAGCTTTCTGGAGGAGAAAATAAATTGAGGGAGTAATGTCAGCGAGCAAGGGAAGGTAGCTTTAATCGAGTAAGAAAGATCTTAATTCTATGTGAACGATATGTGAAAAACAAAAAAATTATCGTAAAGAATCACTCACAAAAGATAGTGAGGTAGGATCGAGTTCTTCAACCATTGGGCACACTCCATCCACTCCTGAAACACTAGAATAAAACCAATATTCCTTATTAAAAAGGAACAGCAAACAAAGCAAATCTTAACTTCAGATAAGAGCATATCCCATTCAATATAATCATGCACACAAAAATATTTAGACAAATCTATAGAATAGGATTGAAACGAGAACTCTGTCTACAATGTAATTTAACTGGAGGATCATGTTGATTAGTTAAAAATCTCAATTTTCCCAGGGTGTAAAGTTAGAGCTGATCATTGTCCCAGGGTGTAAAGTTAGAGCTGATCACAAGATTGGAGTTAAAGTAATTATTTGCACCAGCTTGATAATTTTATACATTATTCTAAAAACAAAAAGCTCTACACAGAATTGTTTTGAGCAAATGAGATAACTTGTTAAAGTTATTGGAGGATAACCTCAATAGTAAAAATAATAAAAACATCACTGTTAACAGCCTTCAGAGTTCTACTCTTTAGAATAGCTGTTTGAGCCCTTTAATGGTCAGTTTATATTAGTGGGGTGCACATTTACAGTTTACTTTGAGTGTAGCATCCTAAGAGAGCAGGCAGATGAATTCAGCACACCTTGAACCTTTTTTTAAAAGTCAATCGTAGAATCAAACCGAATGTTTAACATGTTTTACATGTCTAAGAGGAGGATAATGTCAAGCAAGAAGACCCATTAAGCAGTGGAAACTGATGCTTTAGCTATGGTAATAAACAAATTAATGTTCCCGAGCAAAGGACAGATTAGTATTTAGAATAAATCAATTCAGAAATAAGCAGTCCAGATGTACATCCAAATGTTGAAAGTTCAAAAAAGAGTTTTTTTTATTTTCTTTTGTTCTCATCACAGTTGCAGAGATTTCAAACAATGATTCTTGTTGATGAGTTGATATGATTAACATCACCAAATGCAGCCAACACTTGTTTCGTCTCGGGAAACAATCACCTGACGACTTCATCAGGGCAACAGAAATGAACGAAAACATACAGTTGCACTTTAATTTTTTTTAATTTAATGCGATTTTATATAGCGCAAACTTTACCTGAAGGTGTCAGAGCGCTTTACATAAGAACCAGTTGAAAAACATAAGGACTTAGGATTACATGCGTTACATAAAAGATACACACAGAAAAAATTGCAAATGTACAAGATGTAAAGTCACTCTGGGAAGAGATACAAATGGATATACTCTAAGAGTCACATAGGAATGGTAGATCGTACAAAGGTCTACTGCATATACCAGTGATTAGTGTTAGCTCTATATACATATATACACACATCTCAGGTCAAGACCAGAAAAAAACCTCTATATATCTAAATCTAAATATATAAAATAATCGATATGTAAATAACTATTCATCACCACTAGTGTGTGTGGACCAAAAGATACAAAGAAGAAAAAAGAACTAATAATCAACAGAGTTTCACCCAGAGGAAAAGACGCATTAAATCCAGGATGTGAAAAAGATGACAACATGAGTCTAAATTTCAAACCACAGCGATGTCACAGAGAAAGATAGAAAGCATCTATGCTACAATAACATTACCAATGTGACATGCTTCTAAGACAATTAAAAGCAAGCCATATGGTAGTCTCACACAAGAGAAGGACTACCGTCGGGTGACTGATATCCCACTCCCGGCATAATCCAAGAGATAACAAAGAATAGGTCACTCACCAAGAGCAAATCTTTGCGAATACAATCATCACATTCCAGGTATGGCATGCGTGTGGTCCCATACAACATGGGGCTAAAAAAAGACAACCTACCTAAACCCGTGGTATTTCATGCTCGGGTTACTTTCCTACGCTGAAGTGGATGACTGGAGTACTCTCCGTGACCTGGTAAGATCCATCGCCGGAACTAGATGGAGCTAGTCTTTGGGTTTAATTGCTGGCCTTTGATTTAACTTCTGTTCTCTTAATTTTGTGTTGTTTGCTTTCATGGATTATGACCATATTGTTTACGACCGCCAAATGGGCTTTGCAACTACACTAGGCACATATACTGTTCTGCTGCTAAATTGATAAAATGCTTCTTTACTCATACCTCAGATTGAGGTTCATCCACAACTGCCCTAAAGACTATTGGCATATCATACGCTGCTCCTGGCAAACAAATCGTTTTTTGATTTGGGTGCAGGTATCTCGCTAAAGGTGTGGGACTTTGTTTAATGTTCCTTCCGCCCTTCTTATCGTTTCAAATTGATCTGGCGAACATGTGATATATATCAAATTGGGATTCTGTTCACTCGGTGCGTAATTATAGCTGTCACCCATTCTGTTTGTCTAAACAGTTGTTTTGATTTTTGCTTTCAGAATTGAATATACTTCATTTTGCATAGTTCCCTTTGAGTTAACCTTATTCCTGGCCCTAACAACTATGTTTTTCAGTGATTAGGTTTGGGTGCGCCTACTTTGTCAAAGGCGATGGAACATTTAATGTCTTCCACCCCTGTTTTCTCGTTTCAATTTGAATTTGTGAATATATGAGATGTATTGAATTGGGGCCTTTGTTATTAGGTCTTTGATTATAGGTCTGATTTACTTTGCCCGAATTATTTTGATTGCCTAGGATTTTGGCCTTCTAAATTAATCATATTTTACTTTGCAGGAGCTATTATTAGTCCCTTATGCTGTAACCTTATTTCTGGTCCTAAATAATCTTTGTTTCGCGGTGATTGGGTTTCACACTTCAGAAAAAGGTTACATTGACTTAATGGAATAGTAGATTAGGATTATAAAAGCTAGAACTCAATATTTCTTGTGCCATAATGCAGACTGTGGGTCTCAGACATGTGGTATTGTAACTTATGAAGAAACTCTTATCTGCAATTTTTCTTTCTTTTCTATATATTATGCCAAACTACTGAAGGATACTTGATTTATATGGGAGAAATATAATTCTTTTAGGTAAATTGGTCTATATCAATTAATTACTGTATTGGGATGGTCTGTTAATTTAATTGAGACCTCCTTCTGTAGGAATCGTTGGACATTACCCCCAATAGCAACAGAGTTGACTAAAAATGTACGAACATTTGTTTCCTCTCCCTTTTCTGCTTATCTTTTTTAGCCCCATGTTGAATGGGACCACACACAGGTCATACCTGGAATGTGGTGAGTGTATTCGCAAAGATTTGCTCTTGGTGAGTGACATTCTTTGTGTTATATCTTGGATTATGCCGGGAGTGGGATATCAGTCACCCGACAGTCCTTCTCTTGTGTGAGACTACCATAGGGCTTGCTTTTAATTGTCTTGGTAGCATGTCATATTGGTAATATTGTAGCACAGATGCCTTCTAGCTTTCTCTGCGACATCGCTGTGGTTTGAAATTTAGACTCATTTGGTCTTTTTCACATCCTGGATTTAAATGTGTCTTTTCCACTTAGTGAAACTCGTGATTATTGGTTCATTTTTCTTCTTTTTATCATTTGGTCCACACTCTGGTGGTGATGAATAGTTATTTACATATCGATTATTTTAGATATTGCTGTTAAGTGCAACTATGTTTTTCTTAGTTACTGTAGCCCAGATGCACAAGTTACTTACCTTCGGTAACAATATATCTGTAAGACACAGTAGTTAGTATTAGATTCCTTACCTTAGAATATCCCCAGGTGTCAGTCTGGATCCGGAAATTTTTGTGTAGCAGGTCGGTAGGCGTAGTCTGCGGCTCCACCTCAGTCGTCGGCGCCGGGATGACGTCGCCGGAGTACTTAGACGCCGCCCTCGCGCGCTGACGTCCGTTCTTATACACGGCTTTTGCGCACCAGAAACGCAGAGCCATGATAAAAACCAACACTGGCGCCATGAAACTAGGGCCCTGAAAGGGATTACCTTAACCCTAGATATCGGTTCACAGAACAGGTAGGATGGGTGGGGCAGTAAGGAATCTAATACTAACTGCTGTTTCTTACAGATATATCGTTACCGAAGGTAAGTAACTTGTGCATCTGAAAGAAACAGATTAGATTCCTCACCTTAGAATAGATACCCCAGCAATACCAACCCCGGTGGTGGGTCTGCAAACCAATGATCACACCAGAAAGTCCTGGAGAACAGAACGGCCAAAGAAGCCATCTCTCCGGACTTGGCTGTCAAGGCAGTGGTGTCTAGCAAACGTGTGCCGCAAGGCACACGATGCAGCCTGACAGATGTCCTGCAAGGGGACTCCCCGTCCCAGGGCAGTAGTAGCCGCCGAGGCCAGAGTGGAATGGGCCCTCAGCCCAACAGGAGGCTCTTTTTAAGCCAAAGAATAGCATGACTTGATTAACAAGACGAACATACCAAGAAATGGTTCACTTGTGCACCGCCCGTCCTTTCTTAGCGCCCACGTAACCAACAAAGAGTTGGTCATCCACCTGTAACTGGTGTGTGCGATCCAGATAGTATGAGCGCGCACGTTTTGGGTCCAGACGGTGGAGCCGCTCTTCCTCTTCCGAGGGATGTGGAGGCGGAAAGAAGGTAGGCATGGTGATGAACTGTCCGATGTGGAAGGCTGTGACTACCTTGGGCAGGAAAGAAGGTAGTGTCCGCAACACAACTTTGTCCGGATGGACAGAAAGTAAAGGAGGTTGTGAAGAAAGAGCCTGGAGCTCACTCACTCTCCTGGCAGAAGTGATGGCAACCAGGAATGCAGTCTTAAGAGTGAGAAGACGAAGAGGACAGTTATGAAGTGGCTCGAAGGGAGCACACATCAGATAAGTCAGAACAATGTTCAAGTCCCAATGGGGCATCACGAAAGGAACAGGTGGAAACATATGAATGATGCCGTTCAAGAACATTTACAACTGGGGACTTGAACAAAGAGGGCTGATCAGGTAGCATTAGAAAGGCGGAAATAGCAGAGAGGGAGCCCTTGACAGTGCCCAGAGCAGAGCCCTGCTGGGCAAGAGAAAGAAGAAAGAGGAGAACCTCAGAAAGAGGGGCAGAGAGTGGATCCACAGCCTTTGCTGTGCACCATGCCTCACATTTGTTCCACCTGCAGGCGTATACCGATTTTGTGGAGGGACGCCTGGCTGCCAGAACAACATCACAGACTTCAGGAGGCAAGTCAAATGGCCTCAACTGTCACTGCTCAATCTCCACGCATGGAGTTGGAGGCTTGACAGGGTCGGGTGGAGGACCGTCCCCTGCTGCTTCGACAGAAGGACCTCCCGAAGAAGCAGACTAATCGGGGGAATCGACTGACATGCTGAGTAGCTCGGGATACCAGTATCTTCGTGCCCAGTCCGGAGCCACAAGGATGACTTGGGGCCGGTCGCGTCGGATCTTCAGCACTCTGGGCAGAAGTGGTATAGGCGGAAAGGCGTACAACAGACTGCAACTCCACTCGCGACGAAAAGCGTCTGAGCGAGTGCCGCCTTGCAAATTCCAACGTGCAGAACTGATGACACTGTGCGCTCTCTTCTATGGCGAATAGATCTAACCAAGGCTCTCCCCACTGCTGAAAGAGGTCTTGCGCCACGTCAGAGTTCATTCGCCATTTGTTATCCATCATGCACCGACAAAAGAGTTCGTCCGCCCTGGCGTTCAGGGAACATGCCAGGTGTTGAACCACCAGGGTCACGCCCTGATGTTCCAGCCACTGCCAGAGGCGCAGAGCCTCCTGGCACAGGGTCCATGACCCCACCCCACCCGGTTTGTTGGAGTACCACATGGCGGTGGTGTTGTCCGTGAACACCTGCACTGCACTCTCCCGGACAGAGGATAGGAATGCTTTCAGTGCAAGTCGGTTCGCCCTTAGCTCCAGAAGGTTGATGTGGAGCCGGGACTCCGCCGGAGACCAGAGGCATCTGATCTACGCCTCTCACATGTGGCCCCCCCACACCCCCCCAGCCCAGGAGGGACGTGTCCGTCACAACTACGTGCTCTGGTTGGGGTAGGGAGAGGGATCTGCCGCTGACCCAATCGCGGTCCCTGAGCCACCACTGCAACTGTCTTGCAGTGCCCTCCGAGATCAAGACATGGTCAGACAAGTTGCCCTGATGCTGGGCCCACTGAAACTTCAGGTCCCACTGCAGAGCCCGCATCCGCCACCTGGCGTGATGCACCAGAAGAATGCAGGAGGCCATCAGCCCCAGAAGCTGCAGCGTCAACCTGACCGAGCCTCGGGATAAAGGCTGAAAGATCGGAATCAGAGCCTGAATATCCCGAACCCGCTGTTCGGGAGGATAAACCCGAAACTTCGCAGAGTCTAGAACTGCTACGATGAAGAGGAGCTTCTGAGAGGGACACAGGTGTTACATTGATGGAGAACCCCAGCAGGTGCAGGAGGTCGGCCGTAGTCTGGAGGTGGCTGAAGACTGTCAGGGGCGAGCTAGCCTTCAACAACCAGTTGTCGAGATAGGGGAAGACTGACACCCCTAAACTGGGGAAGACCGACACCCCTAAACTGCGCAGATGAGCTGCGACCACCGCCATCACTTTCGTGAAAACCCGAGGGGCGCTGGTAAGGCCGAAGGGGAGCATGGTAAACTGAAAGTGCTCAAACGGAATGTACATCAGAGTGTTTTGGACATCTGCCGAAAAGTTGGCGGACCTCAACCAGGTGTGGCGTCTAACTGCCACTGTCGTTGCCATCGCTCTACCTAGTGAGTCGGTGGTGTCCAGCCCACACCGGATAGAATATTTGGCTACATCCCCACCCACCACAAGGGCTTGGCCGAGTTTGGCCCGTACCTCCAACGGACACTCTGGCAGCACTTCGGCAACCGTCTCCCACAGAGAGTGGGTGTAGCTGCCCAAGAGGCATGCGGTGTTGGAAGACCGCAGTCCCACACTAAGGGAGGAGAAGATCTTTTTTCCGTACTGCTCTACCTCTTGGATTCCCTGTCCGGCGTAGCCGACGAGAATGGGGTCTGGGAATTGGAGGCCTGGATGACCAGACACTCGGGGGTGGGGTGGGTGGACAGGAAACATGGGTCACCCAGGGCCGGGCGGTGGCGTCTGGCCACGTTCCTATCTACGGGCGAACCCGTAGCGGGCCTTGACCAAGTGCCCAAAAGAACGTCGGTCAAGGCCTCATTAAAGGGCAGCAGAGTCTCGGCCGAGCTTGACTGCGGTTTAAGGACCTCAGTGAGGAGGTTAGTCCTCACGGCCGCGACGGGGAGCTCAAGGCCCAAGGACTTGGCAGCCCTCCTCAACACCACACTATAGGTTGCACCCTCCTCCGAAGCCACGGTAGGAGGGGAGACAAAGCCAGTGTATGGAGAGGTGTCCAGGCCACTGGCCTCCCCAAGTTCCCCTGTCAAGTCCTCTCGAGACTGACACTCTCGGGTCAGAGGGTCCTCAGACCCCTCCCAATCCTCCTCATCACCCATCTCCTGATACTCAGGGTTTTCAATCAATGGGGCCAGTTCATAAAAGTGAAAATTTCAAAACGCCGTCGAAAGCAGCACCCAGCGGCGCTGTTCCGACGTCGGAACCGGAGCGAAGGAGGCATCGGGGGAGGCAGCGGTTGGGGGGGGGGGGGGGGGGGGGGGGGGGTCGGGCGGGGGGGCTTGGGGGGTAGGGGTGTTGTAAGGTCCACCGCCAACGATCCAGATCCCAGAGAAGGTCCAGTGGGGTCCCGCGGCACCGGGCCCAAAGGCGGTCGGGACTGTGGGGCCCCGTGGCGCTGGGCCCGAAGGCGGCGTCGGGGCCAAAGCCCCCGACCGGCTGGGGGCCCCAGATGAATCCGCTGGGCCTGAAGGCGCCGTGGAGCCCGGAGGAGCCATGAGGAAGCGCTCGATCTCCGGCGTCGCGTCTCGCCCAGGGACCGGAGGGTGTGGAGGGAGCCGCGTGGGGGGTGTCACCCGAACCCCCAGCCGCATCGCAAGACTTCGAGAAATTATCAAAAATGATCCAAAAAAGTTAGCCAAAAATTGACTACGGGTTACTGCTTTTTCCAGATCTGCGCTTGCTGGCGCAAAAAAAAGAGAAGAACTGACGTCAGCACACGGAGGCGGCGTCTAAGTACTCAAGACTACGTCATCACGGCGCCCACGACGGACGCGGAGCCGCAGACGACGCCTACCGACGTGCAAGGGTACTGCTACGCAAAAGTTTCCCGATCCAGTCTGACGCCTGGGGATATTCTAAGGTAAGGAATATATCACTAACGTGTCTCTTTCAGATGTGCTGTTTCTTCAAGATGGCCGGTCCCACGTGTTTTGTCGCAACCACGGACCGCAGCTGTGCTGCAGATGTGAGTTGAGGTCGGAGAGGTCTGGAAGTCCGGGTCTCGTCGGGCTCTGAAGTCTGGTTCTGCCAGGAAGGACGACAAAGTGAACCGCTAGGAAGCTTGATGGTGCCTGCGGATGCAGGGTGGTCACTCCTTGGCCACAAGGGAGATTTCTTCAGTCTTCTGTGGAGCAGAACGTCGAAGTCGAGAGTTTCTTCTTTGTAGAGTTGTTCAGGATAATCTAATCTGGAATGGGACTGGCTCCTACCTTTTTTCTGCTAAAGGGGGCTGTACTAGCGACTAGGTCCCTCCCGTGAGTGGGACCAGGAAGAGGGGTGGTTACACCCCCTATCCTTTGTCAGGTTTCACGCCAGAGCTGGGGCTGGGGTGCCCCAGCAACTGGTTTGAACCGGGGTATGCACAGGGACACCTTGGGTACCCCAGGAATGTCCCATTCCTTTCAGCCCTGCCTATCTGGATACAAAAAGTCCTGTCTGGGGTGGTGTCAGTGTCATGGCACCATGCCGACGTCAGCGCACTAAACACATTTTATTACAAGGCCTTTCCTTTTTTTGCATATTTTTTTTAAGTTGTGAGTGGACAAGTCTCAGCAGCTGTTGCAGTTGTAAGTGGAATTAATGGCTTAGGGAGAACCAGCAAAAAACTGCGCCTTCAACGGCCCCTCAGCATCCCACCGATGCTCAGTCCCAGCGGGCACCCAGGTTTGTCAGCAGCCGCCAGCACCCGCGCATAAGGTACCCCAGGACCACGTTCCCGGTGTGCAAACACCCCTCGAAGATCTGCGTGACGTTATCTGTGAGAAAATGGATTTATGACGAACAAGAACAAGCATTGGCATAGCCAATAGGTCTCGCTTTTGCGGGAGTTTATGCTATTGTCATTGTAAATGACAATGCCTTTTATTTATTTTTTAAAAAACACATTAATAAAAGGCATTGTAATCTACAATGCCAATAGCTCAAACTCTAGTAAATGCGAGACCTATTGCATTGCAAATGCTTGTTATTCTATTAAGGTTCACCTCGCAGCATTAACTGCGAACGGGAAATGCCCTTCACAGACATCCTTCTTCCAGATCCCTGTGATTAAAGATTTTTTGGAAGGATTGAAGAAAGTGTTTCCTCCTGATCAGAGTCCTTAGCCTTCATGGAAGCTGAATGTGGTGCTGTCCAGGTTAATGAAGGAACCTTTTGAACCTATTCATAAGGCTTCACTGTAGCACTTGTCGTGGAAGGCGGCTTTCCTCGTGGCCATTACATCGGCCCGCAGGGTGAGTGAAATTCGGGCATTGTGTTGCCAAGAACCTTTTACTGTATTTCATGATGCTAAGGTTGTGATTCGTACTCACATTAAGTTACTTCCTAAGGTGATTTCTGATTTCCATGTCAGATTATAACTTTACCTACGTTTTTCCAAAATCCTTCCACTCCAGCGGAAATGTCTCTACATTCCCTGGATGTCAGAAATTCTACTTGGATATTACCAAGGGCATTCGTAGATCAGACAAATTGTTAGTCAATTATGGGTCGGTCAGGACTGGTCTTGCACCTCAAAACAGTCTATCACGAGGTGAGTTGTGTCCTGTATCCAGTTATGTTATCAGAAAGCTAACGACCTTAGGGGGTAAGCCTAGGGCTCATTCTACCAGGGGCAAAGCAGCGACAACGGCTTTGCTACGTAATGTTCCCATTGCAGATATCTGCAGGGCTGCCACTTGGAAGTCGGTCCATACCTTTGCTAAGCACTACTGTCTGGACTCTGATGCCAGGGCAGATGCTCATGTTGGGCAGGCTTCGTTGAGAAATCTGTTTGCACAGTAGTGGTGTTGTCTTTTTCCTCCACCGCCGGATTGATTGTTGGAATGGTCTTGACATTCTATTCACTAGATTATGACTATACACAGAGATCCCTTACTACAGAAGGAGTAGTTTCTTACTTGTAACTCCAGTTCTGTAGTAGGGGTATCTGTTAGTCATAAGCGCCCCCCCTCCTCCCCGGTGGAGAAAATGATAATGTACTGTATGCTACAGGCCTTGCTTTATACAACTTTAAAAAAAACAAAGTAAAAGGACTTTGGCTGTTCATCCTGGGATACCGAGGGTCTCTGGAGAGTTCCTTAAAGGCACAATATCCCTTTTCCAGACACATAATGGCAGCCTATGGGGGCTTGTCTGTCCAACCCTTCCACTATCATTTCAAGGATTTTGGTGAAGGGAAGTTTCTCTATGGGTGAAACTTGGCAATGTGTTTAAAATTTGATTTTATTTTGCTATCCTTTTCACTTTAAGTTGAAGTACTGGCCAGCGAAGCCTTGTATTTATAGGCTGCATTATTTGTCTTTGATTTTCTCTTAAGTGTCTATGCAGGATTGCAAGGAAGACAGCTTAAGAGATTTTTGATTGCTCCAGGGTCCACGCACATGGGCTGGACTATTCACTAGATTATGACTAACAGAGATCCTTACTACAGAAGGGTATATTTCAGTAGATAATGTGCTGGCTTCGAAGCCAGTGATTAAGTCAAGAATGTGCTCATTGTGAGTACCTGAAGGGATTGAGTAAAAGTGCAAAGTGTTAATAAAGTGCGGTATGTGAAGAAAACTAAATCCACATGGGTATAGGAAGTAATACATTCAATTAATATTTCATTCAAACCATTAAAATTTTGACTATAGCCCGGGAGAGAGACTAAGTAAAACTAAGTTAGTGTTTGGCGAGTGTGAGGTAGAACAGATGGCTATCTCATCAGTCACTTAAGGAGAGGGAAGGTAGAACAGTAACTGGGATGTTCCTTCCTTCTAAAGATTTGGTGAAGTACAAGGTGGTCAATAGTCCAGTGGTTAAAAATGGATACAAAACATGTACATAAGTTGATCTCGAACAGTCATCTGGAAGCGAAAGAGTCTAAACTCCAGGAGAGAGCACCAACAGACAAGGTATTGTCCAGGTCTCAAAGCACAATTACATGCTTACTCAACGACCAAGAGGTGGACATGATAAAGCACAACATTTTTAGCAGAGCGTTTGGCCATGGGACAACGTGGGAGGAATTATGGAATCATTAGCAAATGTTGGAACTTTATTTTAAGATCAATATTTAGTGCTACCTTTATTTTCTTTATCTGTTTTATTGGTGTGTGTTAGTACAGCTTGGGTTACATGTGACGATAGGCATTTTTGGGCGTCATCATATAGGGTTCAGTGGTGTCACAGATCATAACAGCTCACTTTAGCAGCTGTACACAATGTGTTCAGGAATGCGGTTGACAGGTACATACGTGGCCTTTGTTAAGGGATAGGCAGACGGTGAAGGACAAAGGAGGGAGAGGAGTAAGAAGGCAAAGTAACCACATCACTGTCTGCACATTAAGTATCTTCTGGGGTACAAATGCGAAGGATTGTCCGAAGTCGCACATACGCGCGGTACGGTCCAGTATAGCCAGCAGTATACTGGCGTTCATCTGTGAGGAGGTGTCAATAAAAGATCCACTGTTAGTAGAAAACAGTGAACTGTGCATTCAAAGATAAAATAAAAGTAATGGAGTGCACAGTGCAAACAAGCAAACATATAGCCCGTAACCTCCCTCCCTTTATTTTCCCCCTGCCCTATATGACAAGACTTATAGCTCTCGTGCTTGACAGCGACAGACTATTGCCCATACCTAGAGGGCATGTCAGCTGGGTGTTGCAGGCAGTTTGTGTCTACTAAGAGAGGACCGGTGCGGCGCATAAGTTATGGTCGCCCACGTGGTTAAGAGCTGTCAAGGGCTGGCATGCCTGTGAGGTCCGTGGCCAGAATTGCATTCCAGTGCGAGGTAGATTGTATCCCAGTATGCAGCGATGGGAACCTTACACAGCCCAACCGTCTCCTCGCGCTTAATAGCGAGGCTCTTTGTTTTGGCCCACGCAAGCATGGCGTGACGCCAGGCCTGTATGTGCAGTGGGTCTGACTCTTTCCATCTTTTACTGAGCAGTAGCTTGGCCACTATCATCCCCAGCTCTATAAATCTGGACGTGACCTTTGTGTTAGAGGTTCTACGGAACTTGTGCAATATGAATGTGGGCCAAGTGAAGGGTAGCTCTCGGTTGGTGCTCTTGTGTAGCAGAGTGGCCACGCCTCTCCAGTATTACCCCACCCTGGGGTAGCCCCAAAACATGTGTAGGAGATCAGCCCTCACCTCCCTGCATAGTCAAGTGCTACATTTATGATAATATTTATTTGGCATAAAATACCATAAAATATTCATATTTGTAAAATACAACATCAAGCAAAGAAGTCTCTAGAAACTTTACCACATACCAGACAAGGACCATGTACATGCACTGCCATTATCCATAATATCATAGTGCATTCAACTACTTGTGATACAAATTTTAAATTAAAAAAACAGCAAGATATTCAGCTAATACTTATACAGCAGCAAATCTTGGTGCAAAGTGGCAAAAATTCATCTAGGTTTCAAACACCCTTTGTGGTTCTTAACTATAAAGCAGCTCTTAAAAAATTGGGAGATACAGAAAAGTATAAAAACATCTGATGACAGTTGTATGAACAACAAGGCTACACATGCTCGTCTAAATCTAACTTCTTAAAAGGCTCTTCAGGAACATTTTTCTGGGATATGCATAAAACTGGCAAAGTAGGACGAAATGTAGGGTATCCTGTGGAGACCTATTGTCGCAGCCGCAGGGTCCGCTATCTTCTATATTCAATATAAAACCAGCAGGAGGGCCAAATAATGAAATGTATTTAATCTAAAACGCGTAATTAAAAATTTGTCATAAGAACTGGTTATTAGTGCTACCTTTGCAAATTGTCGTTGCTGCCAAACAGAACCTTCTTAACAGTATTCAGCAGTGGATTTGGAGAGATTTCTGTTTCGGACAAGTGTTCAGGCGGGCCACTGGAGAAGCAGACTGGCTCAATACTGTGCAAGTCTGGAACTTTTGATACAGAGCCTTCCAGTTTTGCACCAATACTTTGCGACAAGCTGCTCTTGCGGACTTTCGATGATGAACCTGTTAAATAGATCAGCACAAAATGTAGAACAGCACATTAACTCTGACAAGCTTCTATGAAAAATATAGAAATGTACATGTAACTGGATAGCTCAAGTAGGATACCGCTTCCCGTGTTTTCCATTATGTGGAAATGCCATGTTCTGAACATGCTCGCCTAAAACCTGAAAGTATTTAATTTTGCATCCGGTTTACTTTGAGCACATTTGTTGTAGAGTTACACTTCGGGCTCGATAACAATGTCCATCGGAGTTGCCTCCAACCGACACCATTGCGGTCTCGGGACTGACACCGCAATTAAAATGCAACTGCACATGGTGCGGTAGCATACTCCCATTTCTCTATAGGAGCTTGTACTACGGCCATAAACCAGCCGTAGCACAAGCTCACATAGTGGAGATTCTGTTTCAAGGTGCCTGCCACACGGAGCAGAGATTAACAGGGAGAGTTCATAGGTGCCCCCCCCCCCCTCCCCCCCCCCCCCCCCCCAACAACTAAACTCGGTTTCTGACAGACTTTCCATGTCGGAAAGCCCTGCATGAAAAGCCTGTTGGAAACCATGCATCGTAATCCCTATGATGGAAACACCGTCTTTAGGGATTATGTGCCAGACTGCCCGACAGGCTCCTTGAGCCCGTTGGAATCCTGCCAGAATGACCGTCCGGTTTCACTTTCAACCGCCTAGATTGTAATTAGGTGGTTGGAAGTGAGACTATTAGGGTCCGAAAGCCTCAAGCCTTAGTGTTAAGTTTGCCAAACACGGTTGCGGTACGCTTTGCTTTAAGTTTTTACATACATTTCAGGGAAAAAACACTTGGTTTTGTAGAAAACAAATATTTTGGTAAAGTGTGAAGTAGGGATTGCCTCCTAGGTCTCAAAATTCCAAAGTCAGCAATTCTATCACTTCTTTTTGCTATCTGCTCCGACCTGCACTAACTGGTCTGCAATGAAGTGGTCAAAGGACGTAATGGTAAAGCTAATAGTTATACATTTTAACACTTATGTGAAAAGTAACCTCAGGGTTCAACCTTTTACCCGTTGCTGGTCGACACGGACTACCAGTCCTCACAGGGACACATTTGTTGATTGTCCTCCGAGTCCGTGGTTCAACAAAACCTTAGCTGGATCAGACTTCCACCAAAGGACTTAAATTACCTACTTCATTACTACTAGAACATGGTCTTGCTCCATAAAGTTTGTGCTTCGAGCCACACTAGGAGTGGGCTTGTGTAGTCGTGAAATCGGGACCACTAAACATTTTGGCATACCCAGTGGTTTCACCACTTCTCCCATATGATCAAGTAGTTCTCTTGCTGACGAAAGAACCAATTCATCAATGTGGGATTAAAGTAATTTCGAATTTATGTGCATCACTACCAAAAGGCTTCCCATCAATAACTATATTTCTATAGATGGAACACTTTGGAAGAGGGACAACAAACCCACCAGCAGAACAGACTGAAGCTTACCAGATTACAAAACTCGAAGCATTAGGCTGGAATTTTGTTAGCATGAGCCTCAGAAATTGGACAGCTTTAGATCCTGTAGCATTTTAATCACATGACTGCTAAGACGTTTCCCCTCCTGTGCTGAAAAGTGATTTTCCCCATTATTCATGACGAGCTCAGCTAGTCATGAGCACATGACCAGTGTACTGCATGACAAGCTGAGCTCGTCATGAGCATGGAAGGGGTTAATAAACTTTTGTAGAATTGCCCCTATGTAATTTAGGTGCAGTGGAAAATGGGTGCAGATACAAAGCGAATTCAAGCATCAGAACTTGCATTGGGAAAGGCAAAACATTTTAAGCATCATTCCTGATCCTCAGCAGGGAGTAAAAGAAGGTAGTGATAAACCAGGATTTTAGTAAATGCAAGGTTGTGGGTTAGATACCTGCTGTGCGTTCTATTGCACCACTCTTTCAACAGCAAGGGCAGTGTGATTAATTGCCCAGGGTCTCCCACAAGACCACTATAAAGGAGTTGGGCACAAAATAGAGCT
Organism: Lissotriton vulgaris; assembly: GCF_964263255.1. NCBI lineage: Eukaryota > Metazoa > Chordata > Amphibia > Caudata > Salamandridae > Lissotriton > Lissotriton vulgaris. The sequence continues at coordinate 247,798,907 of NC_141697.1, forward strand.
GGGCTACTTGCCGACTTTGAGTGCAACACTGCCTAAAAACTGAACTTATGTCCCACATAGTAGTAAGCAATGCAGGTCTCCAACTTGCCAGACGTATGCAATACAGCCTGAAAACATTTAACCAAACTGCAAAACAGTTATCCACTGGTATAAAAACATAACATAAAATTTAAGTGAGCGAACACATTTTGCAGCAGAAATTGATTTGCTTACGTTGAATGGATTTTGCTGGACTCTCAACTTTAAAAAACCCAGCATCAAACACAACTGTATTTGAATCTTTTGCTGCTTGAGTCTCTGATGTTTCAGGCAATACATCTTCATGCTTCATTTTATTTTTCATCGCAGCCTTGATTGCAGCAAGCCTGTTTCGGGCTGCTGCCCGTGCATTGTCCCCCTGGTTGGATTTTAATGCTGCAACTGGGGCAACCTTTTTCTAAAAAAAAAAAATAAGACTATCCATTAGACAGGATTAACGAGGAAAATGTGTTATGGTCATTTCTAATGCATCCTGAAAGATTAACAGGATATTCTCTAAAGAAAACAATGCCAATTGAATCATACATTTCAGATGGCATTAACAGGGGTTTCAGAATGCAGTCCAAAAAGTAGCCAATTATTTTGGTCTGTTATAACAAACACCATCAGGAAAATGTGATTAAAATGTGTCAAATCATGCTCCCATATTACATGAAATGTTACGACTTCACAGAATGTATTAAAACTTTTTTTAGATTTTATTATTTTTCATACAGCAAACATAGTAGTTACAATTGTCATATGCTTGATAAGATCTTAGCAGTTACAACAAGTAGATAGAGCAATCCGGATATGTAAACGCCAATTATTCCACCCCTCCCCAACACCCATGTGTGTCAGTACAATGCTACATAAATTCTGCAGGTTATTTAAAGACGTGCTCCAGCACGCTGGGTAGGGCGACGCAAGACACCCCACAAGGATGCGCTAATTCCCAATAGGTATCAGAAGGCGTCCAATGCAGGCCTGGGCGAGTGGTAGATCATAAATTAAAAATAATCATGGCAACCCCACAGCACACACAGGTGTATCTGGCTCTGGAATAGACAGGATACCACCATGGTTCTCCAGACCTGGGCTAGATCAATCTTTCCTATTCCACGTCGGGCTTCTCTTAAAAGTATCCTCACCTCTCAGCCCGTCCATTTTATCGTTTCTTTACTCCGCATGTGGAATCGGGGACATATCGACCAATGCGCTCTGGGGTCAAGTAAGACCTATGAAAAACATAATTAATGGGCTTGAAATGTGCTTTACTAGAGACCCTGGGCGTTCTGCTAGGAGGTTGTCTCAGTCCTTAGCAGCAATAGGGAAAATCGTCTTCGCACCTAGAACTTTTCCAATGTCTGTTGTGGATCAGCATGCAACGCTCTGTATAAGCAGGATACAGTCTTGACTGTCTGCTGAAAGAGCTATAGATTTCAGACTCTGCAACGGATGAGATTCAGCAGTTCCTGAGCCCCAGTGTTTCTTCACTGCTATCGAGTGCTCTGTGCAGTAAAAAATGTCCCCTAGGCATGTCGAATTCGGCACTGAATTTCTCAAATGGGAGTAGTTCCGAATCCCTAAAAAGGGATCCCATATTAGACGCCCCTGCCACAACCCTGAGATCAAGGCCTCGCCAGCTTCTGACATTCGGAAGTGCCCTCACAAGTCCCAGAGGTAGTTCTGGGGAGTATGCAATTTTAGTACATATTTTCATTAAGTTTCTACTCCTGCACTTAGTTAATACTTGCAACTCCTGGGACTCATTTGTGGACAACCGGCGCACTGAGAAACAATTTAAGGAAGTCGGACAGTGGTGGCACAAAGGGGTCCATTTCAGATCAGATCTGTGTGCCAGGCCCAGAACCAGCAATTGCATTTAGGCTGCTATGTAATCGGTCACAAAATAAGGGAGCACCAACCCACCAGCCTTTGTTGTGTATTGCATTATTGCTAGCGCCACCAACCTGCATCTCGCGCCCCCCCCCCCCCCCCGCCCCCAAATAAACGCAGTGATCAAAGAATGAAGCTCTTTGAATATTGCTTTCGGGACCCATACAGGAAGCGTATTAAAGAAATATAGAAGAAACGCTATTTTGTCTGCCACCGAACGCGGCAGTGTCTTCCAGAAACCTATAGAAGATCTCAGGGATCTGATATCATGTCCTATATTTCCGCCCAATAGGTCAGCACGATCATGATAGACCCTAGCCCAGAGGTAAGCCAAATATAAAGGTTACCATTGCAATTGGGTCAGTCCTTCCGGGGATCATTGCTGTGAGCAACAGGACAGAGCCTGGACTTCTGCCAATCAACTTTTGAGCCAAACAATAGACCAAACTCCTCCAGCATAAATTGGAATCCCCGCAAGTCCTCCTCCGTATTGCGCAATAAGAAGAGCCAGTCAGCCCAATAGAGTGCTATTCAATGGGGATGTCTCCTCTGCTAATATGTAAACCCCTATACATGTACATATGCCCAGACCCAGCAGAAGCCGCCAACCGCTCCATGGCGATAGCGACCAGTAAGGGGGACTGAAGGCATCACCATCATGTTCCCCGTCCCACCAGATACAAAATAATTTAATTAGCAACAAATTTCCTCTCAGGGTTTTGATAGCTTCCACAAACCACTATGCATTTTCATTGAAGGTTTAACCTCTGCAAAACTACTACTTTACTCCAAAACGTCAACAGCTCTGAAAGCCAACAGAATACGATGGGTGTAATGTTTCCTCTCAAACAAGAAGCAAACATACACAGACCATGCTGTTTGCAGTCTTCTTTAAAATAACTTAGAGAATGTACACTATGCCCCAGTAGGATTTCAGAATTTTAGGTTTAATACAGTATGGGCTTCACCACATCCTTCAACCATAGCACCGAGATATTAAGCATCTATCTCTAGGAGGGGGAAAATAAAGCCCAACCTTCTGGATTTTAATGTAAGGTCCACCGCCCAACCAGGTCAAAGACAGACATGTAAGAGTACAATACTCAGTGATAAACAAGTTCACACCCAGTCACAGGTAAAGAAAACATTAAGTAGACCAAACGACAAGGATGGATCCCTGCAACACTTCATGATATCACACAACCTAATCAAAATCTACTGTATGATGTATAAGTGAATCCATTCCTAGAAACCAGACTATTTTTCCAACAAATTGGTCACTAGTTGCACTTTTATTCTTTAATTTCCAATCCAGATTTGCTTATGCAAAACGACACCATTTTTATACATGTTCTTTGTACCCACTTTAGGATTGCATTTCAGCCGCCTTTGCTTATACATTACTCCATATGACTTGTGCGATGATTCATCCCCCATTGCAGTATACTGTATTCTACTGTAGATCTAGGTCAGTGCTTTAAAATATCTGAAATAACGTTAATGGGACTGGATGCCATCTGCCGCTCCGGGAAAAATACTCCTGAAGGTCTTGGGCACACAATCCGATTCTGTTATTAGAGGATCACCACTAGGGTTAACTATCTTAGACAGCAACAAGTGATTAAAGACACAGTTCCAGGATAGTCCTGGTAATTTTTAAATGGAGGACATTTTGGGGTAGACTTCTAGACTCATTTAAGAGGATTTTTAAATTGTTTGGTAGGGAAGATCCATCTCCCAGAACACACTGAATGAAAACAAGGTGATAATATTTCACTCTACAATTATAGTATTTATTTATACTATGTAATTATGTGAGATTAAGCATATATAAAAGTCTCATTCCATCATGCCAGCCAATGTAAAGTGCTCAAAACAGTGATCACAGTGCAAAAGTGAGGTTATGTGGATATACATTGGGCAACCACGAAGATTTAAAGTATTGAATTAGCAGAAATATTTCCTTTAGTCTTCAAGCAGTTTGCATTAATCAACTGCCCCCATGTTGATTAATAGTAGTGATGGCATTTCGATCATGCAGTTCAACTATGTGGTCATCACCAGGAAACAAACATTTATAGCATAATACACTTGCATTTTTCTGTAGGTAAATGGACCATCATGAGATAGCAGTGAACATGTGCACAGGGCTGAGGCTTATAGCTGGCTAATAAACAGTTAAAGAAGTGGGCAAATCAATCGCTACACATGGCCTTCAAGCATATCCCTGGTGGCAGTGCACCCATTAATATCCGAGAACCGCCTCTGAAGTTCAACAAACCCCATGACATAAGGGGCAAACAATTTCTTTTTAATTATATACGATTGAGGTATTTTTGGCAGTAGCATGTAGACATGCTAATCACCTAGCAGTTAACTTCCCCAAAAGGATCATTTTTGGTTCTACAAAACTGGTTGGCCAGGGAGACAGTTTTTGGATACCGCTTAATCAAGCAAGTTTTGCTCCCATGCCACTTCTACAGCACGGCTTGTAACCCCGTTTGATCAGGTAGAAAATGATATGGTCAAGTCTGCTGTGTTTCCCTCATTCTTCAGAATCAAGGTCTGTCAATTGTTGTGCTCATAAAAATAAATAAGAGCACGCTAGGACAATTGTGTCAATCCTGAACCCTAAATCTATTTTTAGAAAAATATGCCAACAAGGAAGCATAGTTTGGAGAAGGACATATGTAAACAAACTACCTAGGCAATTAACATTACTTGTCTATTTAAAAATAGATCGCTCATCTATTATTAAATAGACAAGTAATGTTAATTGCCTAGGTAGTTTGTTTACATATGTGCTTATCCCTGACCTAGGAATTGAACTATCTAATGTTCAGGGGGTCCTTGTTTTATACATTGTAGTTTGGAGAAGGATTCATCCCAGTAGCTCTGAATAGGACACCCCATCTTTAAAAGAGTTAAACTGGCATTCGAAGCGATAGACAAACATATGCTCAGCTTGTAAAACAACTTACAGTAAACCCATTTAGGATGCAGGGAAAGGGATAGCACCTCTAATTATTTTAAGGCATCCCTTAACTCAGTTTGTGTGCACATATACCCAGGTTGTTCTTGAACCCTTTTAAAAGAAAAATATAAACACCCACCTACATGTGGGTAAAAAACTCTTCCAAATTAATAAGGCGATTACGTTTGGTACAGTCATTCTGGAGGACAATTATCTACCCAAACATTATTCACCTTCTGAATACTCTACGCACCAAACTAGACCCGGAAACTTCTCAAGTGCCAGACTGGAACTATAAAGCTTTGATAGATTCTATGTGCTAGCAGGAGTGCCTTCTGCATCTACATCCCATTCCAGCCATGACAGAGAACTACTCCTGAGCACCATTTTATTTATTATTTATTTGAAAGTTTTATATAGCGCGAACATGATCTTTGCAGATATCAGAGCGCTTTACAAATACACGAGGTAGGAAACAAGAAACATGGGAGCGATTAACAGACTTGAGCATAGAATACTTGTAGGTAAAAAATGAAAGGCAAAGTAGGGTGGGTACATGGGGTAGCATAATGGACTAGAACCAATGATACAAATCTACAATCGAACAAACAATAGTGCAGTTAGGTGTATATATTCAAGATCAAGAGTAAAAGTTCAGGTGAATTTAGTCATGAGGTTAGCTTTTACTTCTTTTTTAAAGAATGCAGAGGAGATAAGTCTGGTTTCGGGAGGGAGTGAGTTCCAGATCCTGGGTGCCATTCCTGAGAAAGAGCGTTTATATGTTTTTTCCTTCCGGAATCTACGAGGTTTCAGGAGAAGATTTTGTGCTTCTAGTGGTTCTTGAGCCACCAGATATTGTCAGTTTCTGAGTGAGGTAGCTGGGTGAGTTGTGATGTACAGCTCTGTGCGTCATGCAGGCAATTTTCAGATGTATACTGGCTTCAAAAGGCAGCCAGTTCAAGGGGCGTGGCTTGGCGGGCGAAGATGGCGGTCGCAGCCTTGTAGAGCTCCCGCCGGCCCGGACTTAATCCGTTCATTTATCCTGGCCCCCGAGCCCGCTGTTGATACCCAGTGGCTGGCACTGATCTAGTGAAGTCCCCTGTCTGCTCCGGTGTATCGATTCTGCATTTCTCCCCTTCCTGTGATCGGTGGGAGGCGACGTGCGGCCTGGTGACCAGCCGGAGACCGGGGTCCTCGAGTTTCGAGACGCCTGGTGGCAGTTGCGGACTGGCGGGTGGAGGTGGCATCCTCTGCGCCGCTCTTGGCTCAGCTCTACTGCTACGGTCGCCTGTGGACCACGACAACGCCACTCGTTCCTGTGCCTTGGGCGAACAATTCTCCCCTTCGTGACCAGAAAGAGGCGACGGCACCGTGAGGCCTCGTGACCGGCTGGAGACCGGGGTCCCCGAGTTTCGGGTCGCCCGGTGGCGGTGGCGGACTCGCGGGTGGTGGTGGCATCCGCTGCTCCACCCTTGGCTCGGCTCTACAGCTACAGCTACAGCTGCCTACAAGCCACAGCGGCGGAGCTCCTTCCTGCACCTTGGACAGACGCCCGGGGCGACGAGCGTGGAGGAGGCCTGTCCCGCCTTGGTGAAGCCGGGACCTCGATTTTCGCGACCTCGGGCCTGTGCCGGTCTGCCCCCTTCCTCCTCTGAGACTCCGATACTGACGTCCCATCCAACATTTGTGGCAGTACCCAAGGGTTCCCGAGCCTTGTCGGGGGTGGTCCCCGCCCTGCCCAGTGTGCGCCATGACCAGGGATAGAGGAGGTGGCCCGCCTAAACATGGCCCTATCGATAAGTTCACAGGGCCCAGTGGTGGCTCTGGGGCGGCCGGTGGCGGCGGTGGCCCCGGACCGGATAATGCAGCGATACTGGCGGCCATCACCCAATCCCGGGACATGCTTGATGCCAAAATTGGGGCGGTAGGAGCGGATGTTACGCTGCTACGCCAAGACCTCCGCAACGCGGTGGAGAGGATCGCCGGGGCTGAATCCCGCATCACAGTGACCGAAGCGGACATTGGCGCCCTGAAGAAGAGGTTGGCGGAGGTGGAGGGTGTCCAGAAGACACTGGCGGCCCGGGTGGAGGACGCCGAAGGGCGCGCGCGGAGGAACAACCTCCGCTTCATAGGCTTTCCGGAGCGGTGCGAGAAGGACGACATGGAGCGGTTCTTGACCCAGTGGCTGGAGAGCTGGCTCCCCGAAGGGACATTGTCCGCGTGCTTGGTTATTGAGAGAGCTCACAGGGCCCTGACCCAGCAGCCACCGGGGGGTGAGCGCCCTAGGCCAGTAATCGCCCGGCTGCTGAACTATCATGACCGCGATGTTATCCTGCGGGAGGCGAGGAACAAAGGCTCGCTCACCTTCGAGAATCATACCATCATGATCTTTCCTGATTACACGAAGATGGTGCAGCAGCAGAGACAATCCTTTGTGGCCGCTTAAGGCCAAGCTGAGGGGCCTGAAGCTCCAATACTCTCTCCTGTATCCGGCCCGCCTGCGAGTGGTGTACCAGTCCCGGACGCATTTCGTTGATTCACCCGAGGAGGTATTCCGCTGGACCGACGAAGCAGTGCGACTCAGACCGCATACCCAGCCGGGGCTGGACCCAGGCAGGTCCCAGGGATCGTCGCCGGAGCGGACGGATCGCCCGAACAGGAAGGGCCGCCATCAGAGGTCTCGCTCTAAGAAGAGGTCGGCCTCCGCCAGTGCATCGCAGACGGGTGGTGCCAGGGACTCTGAGCACTCCGATACCGGCAGCTGAACTTTGCTGGGACTGGATCTTTTTGCTGAGTACTGATTTGCCCCGCATTGACTGGTGAGACTGTTCTGTTATGACTTCCGTATGCCAGTCAGTTCTCCTATGTGGACTCCTGTTACTTTTCATGGGGACGCAGTGGGACTCGGGGGGCACCTTTTGTGGGCCTCAGACCCTCACAGTTGTGAGTGTTGTTGGGGGGTGGTGAGTGTGTCTTGGTTGGGATGTTGGGATCCATTGGTATGGCGGGCCCTGGGTTCTCTGTTCTGGACCCGGGTCTCTCCATGCCGCGACAGATACTTCAATGTTCTCTGAGGTATTGGGGTGGGGGGTGCGGGGTGAGGGGGGTAGTCCTTTTGTTGCTGATGTTTGGGGGGGTCTGGTTCTGGGAGGGGTTGCTGTGTGTTCGGGCTGGGAGGGTGGGACCGCACGTGTATGTGGCTTTTGATTTTGTTGCTTTGTGGGGTGCGCCAGGGTGGGACGGAGGGCCGGGTACTGGATCCTGTGTTGATAATGGCTGATACTGTGACTATGTCTCCTCAAAAGACCCTGCGTGTTGTGACGTGGAATGTGAGGGGTATCCTGGATAAAATCAAGCGTGGGGCTGTGCTGCGTTGGGGGAAGAGAGAGATGGTGGATGTGCTACTGCTTCAAGAGACCCACATGCTGGGCTCCAAGGCCCTTAGCCTCCAGAGGTTTGGCTTTCAGCAAGTATATCACACGGGCTTCACGAGGGGCTCGCGGTGGGTGGCAATCTTGGTACACCGCAGGGTGGCCTATGTACATGAGAAACAATGGATTGATCCCCAGGGCCGGTATATTTTCATCAAAGGCCGGTTGGGTACCGACATGTGGTTTTTGGTAGTGTGTACGCCCCCCCCCACACCCCCCCCCCCCCTGCAGTGGGCCTTGTCTGAGCGGCTCTTTGCGCTGTGGGATGAGATTCCGGAGGCACTGACCATGGTTGGGGGCGATTGGAACGAGGTTATGGATGTGGGCCTGGATCGCCTGAGGCGGGTGCCTGCTGTGTTGGATCCCCCCCTGCTGCTGCTCCCACCAAACTGTGTGCGACTGTGAGTGGCCTAGGCTGGGTTGATGTGTGGCGACACTTTCATCCTGCTGTGCGTGAATTCACTTGTGTCGGCGGTGCATGGGTCCTTCTCGAGACTAGATTATCTGTTTGTACCGGGTGCCTGTCTGAGTCGAGTCAGGGATGCCGCGATACTCCCCAGAGGCCTCTCCGACCATTCTCCTGTCCTAGCTACCATGACCCTCCCCTCCAAGCGACAGCCATTTCGTTGGCGGATGTCGTCTTGGCAGCTGCAGCGGCCTGAGTACGTGCATCACCTACGCGAGGCGATTGATCATTTCTGGCGCGAAAACTTGGTGGGGGATGTGGACGCAATGGTGGTGTGGGAGGCGCTGAAGCCCACGCTCCGGGGCATTGATATAGCTTGGTGTGTGGCAGCTCGGCGAAAACATCGGGAGGCCATTGTGACCGCCGCGGCCCGCGTGGAGGAGCTGGAGCAGCGTGGTCAGCTCGGGGGCGACGAAGGTGTTGTGAGGCAGCTCCTGCAGGCCCAACAGACGTACGCCTCCGTCCTCTACGAGGAAGCCCAGCAGGCGTGGCTCGCCACGCGTAGCAGGGTGTATCAGTGGGGCGACAAGTCTTGTACTATGCTCCATAGGCTTTGTCAGGCGACCTTCCAGCCCCTGGTGTTACCGGGTCTTGCGGCGGACGACGGCTCGGTCATGACCGATCCGGATTTGCTGGCGGCTAGTTTTGCCCGTTATTACGAGGCGCAATACGCTCCTCGTGATCACTTGGAGACGGACGAGATATCTGCGTACCTTGACGACCTGCTACCACAGGCCGTCCCTGATGAAACCAGAACCGCCCTGGAAGCCCCGCTTACGGCTGAGGAACTCGGGGAAGCCCTTAGTCAGTTAAACACTGGTAAGGCGCCCGGCCCGAGTGGCTACCCTAGCGAATTCTATAAAAAGTTTCACGTCCAGCTGGGACCTCACTATCGCCGCGCCCTGAAGGCGGCACGGGCTCAGGGAGAGCTACCGCCAGACTGGCGTCATGCCGAAATCGTGGTCTTCTTGAAGCCGGGCAGGGCGCCGGATAGGCACGACTCTTACAGACCGATTTCCCTTCTCAATATCGAGGCCAAGATTCTGGCCAAGGCCTTGGCGAACCGCCTCTTGCCTCACATTGCCGACCTGGTCCACCCCGACCAGGCTGGATTCATGCCTCACAGGGCCACCCGGCATAATATTCGACGGGCGCAGGCAGCGGTGGATGCCATGGGCGCTAGAGATGAGCAGGCGGCACTCCTTCTGGCGGACATGGACCGAGTTCTGGAGATCATGCGGGCGTTTGGCGAGGTCTCGGGTCTTCACCTTAACCTGAACAAATCGACCCTGTGGGCGCTGGGTGGCGGAGTGGTGGACGACCCCTGGGCCGCAGAGTTGCGAGTGGCGACTGATGGCCTGAAGTATCTAGGCGTTTTCCTTTCGGAATCGCGGGCCGTGGCATGGGCGCGTGGAGTCTTGCCGGTGTGGGAACGGGTCCAGGCCGATGTTAAGACTTGGTCCAGAATGCCACTCACTATCTTCGGGAGATCGGCCATCTTCAAGATGGTGGCGCTTCCGAGGCTCCTATACCAACTCCAGAATTTCCCGCACCCCATTGGCCTGGAGTGGTTCCGTCAGGTTAATTCTGTGCTGGGCCGCTTCCTGTGGGATGGCGGTGCGGCCAGGGTGGCCTTGAGGACGTGCTTTCTGTCCACGTAGTGTGGTGGCTTGGCCACCTCGGACCTCCTCTCCTACTACCAGGCTTCCCAACTGCTTGTCCTCAATGACTGGTGGTATAGCGACAGGGGTGATCCGGCTTATGCCCTGGAACGATTGCTCATGGGGGAACACACGCTCCACACCATCCTTTATTCGGCTCGCCTACGTCGTGGGTTGCCATCGGTCACTAGAGTGGTTTTTGCGGTGTGGCGGCAGTCCCTACGCCGCATGGGATGGTGGGGCAAATTGACAGCTGAAACGCCGCTCTGGCATAACGGCCTGCTACCGGAACTGGCGGCCCTGACTGGGTTTGAGGGCTGGGAGGCCATTGGGGTTACACAACTGGGCCAGGTCATGTCCGGCACCACCCTCAAATCCGAGGCGCTCCGCACAGAGTTCCAGATGCCTTAGTCCCAGTTCTTCCGCTACCTCCAGCTGCGGCATGCCCTCACCCCGAGCATCGCCGGCCTCGACTCCCTGCCGGAGTTTAGCCCGGTTGAAGCCAAAGTGTTTATGGGGGACAGGAAGGTCTCTAAGATCTATCAGACACTTGTTATTCATTGCTCCTCCACCCTACACTCCCTTCGGGAGGCGTGGGAGGTGGACGTGGGCCCCCTCGATGAGGACGATTGGAGGGAGGCGCTGGAATCCCCAGGCGGAACTGCCATTGCTGTCCGGCTCCGGCTGATTCAATTTAAATACTTGCACCGCGCTTATTATACGCGTGAACGTTTGTGGAAGGCTGGTTTAATTGCATCCCCGGAGTGCCTTCGTTGTGGGGTGGAGCCTGGCTCCCTGATGCACACGGTGTGGTCGTGTGGCCGACTGACTGGGTTCTGGAGGGGTGTGTGGAGTTGCCTGGCTGAGGTCCTGGGTTGGGACCTTCCTCGAACCCACCGGCTGGGCCTACTGCATATTATGGAAGGGGTTGGGGGCAACATATATAAGCGTCACCTGTTGCTCTTGGGGCTGGTGGTGGCTAAGCGGGACCTGGCCCGGGCATGGAAGTCAGTGAGGGCCCCCCCCTGTCTGCATGGAAGGCTGGGCTGGATTATTTTATGGGTCTGGAGAGGCCGATATTTGAGGCGAGGGGTTGCCCGCGCAAACACTACAAGATCTGGAAGCGTTGGGCCGACTACCGTGGCCTGTCCTTGGACCCCCCGGCGGAGCAGGAAGAGGACATTTGATCACAGTGACACTTTTGGCCTGAAACGGCAAAACCCTGGTGGCATTACACCCACTTATTCCTTTTACATTTCCTTTTCTGTTGCTTTCTATACACGTGTGGTAGGGGGGGTTGGGGGGGGGTGTATCTGGAGCGGGGAGGGCGGAGTTGTGGGTTAGGGCGGGTTGCTGGGGAGTTTTTATACTGAGCTTATGTCGAGTCTACTTCATCCTTTATTGCCTATGTAATTGCTACATTGATATTGTTGTGGTGTTCTTGGTGTGTGGAGATACCACATTCTTGATGCTTATTTGCTCAATAAAATTGGTTGTGAAAAAAAAAAAAGGCAGCCAGTTCAGGGATTTTAAGTCAGGGGAAATATGAGAGTGTTTTTTTGATCCAGTGATGAGTCTTGCTGCAGCGTTCAAAGAGGCTCTCATGGGTGCAGTTGTAGAAAGAGGGAGTCCGCAAAGGGTGACGCTACCGTAGTCTCAGCAAGGAATTACTAGGGCTTGTACAGCAGTTTGGAAGTCTTTGGCTGGGAGGAAGGGTTTAAGTTTCCTCAGGGTATTAATTTGGAAATTAGCTCCCTTAGTTGCTTTGCTGATATGCTGCTGCATGTTGAGATTGGTGTCCAGTGTAATGCCTAAGTATTTCGCTGAGTCCACGATGGTAGGTTGGACATTGAGCGCAGATAGGTGTTTAAGCCAGGTTTGGGTGGTGGAGATTTTCGCGGGAGGTGAGATCAGGAGGAACACAGTTTTCAGAGCATTGAGTTTGAGGTGATTATCGGCAAGCCATGATTGGGTGTTTCTGAGCGTTGAGTTAAGAAGTTCGATGTCTTTGGGGGATTGTAATTTGAGATAAAGTTGGGTGTTGTCGGCGTACATGTGAAAGTGCACATTAGATGCTTAGAACAAGGTGGTGAGAGGTTCCATGACCAGATTGAACAATGTAGGGGATAAAAAAGATCCTTGTGGGACGCCTAAAGTTACAGGCACCAGTGAGGACATCAAGTTGTTGCTCTTGAATTTCTGAGTCCTGTTCTGTAGAAAGGGAGTGAACCATTTGAGAACAGTCCCAGATAGGCCCATTCTGGTGTTTAACAGTTCGAGTAAGTTCTCGTGTTTGACAGTGTCAAATGCTGAGGAGAGATCAAGAAGGATGAGAAGGCAGGTATCGTTTTGATCTAGGATTTGGAGTGCGTCATCAATTATGTGTGTCATAGCAGTTTCAATACTGTGCCCTGCTCGGAAACCTGATTGATAAGGGTTGAGGAGGTGAAACTGATCAATGTGATTTGTTAACTGGAGTTGTACGCGTTTTTCCAAAAGTTTTGAAAGTATGGGAATATTGGTAATAGGACGGTAGTTGTTTAGGTCAGTGGGGTCTGCTGTTGGTTTCTTGAGTATAGGAGTAACTTGTCCCATTTTGAGTGAATCGGGGATGAGACCTTGTTGAAGTGAACTGTTAATAATTTTGGTCCAGAGTGGTAGGAGTAGTGGGATGAAGTCTTTTACAGCGTTGGCAGGAAGAGGGTCTGTGAGATGATTAGAGGGTTTCAATGTGCTGAGCAGTTTTAGAATTGTTTCTTCTGAGTAGGTTTCAAAGGAAGACCAAGCAGCATTGTTTTTTGGTTCATTGGGTGTTATGTTGCGGGGGTTGGAGTAAAGTATTACGTCATCGCGAAGATCACTCCTTATGTTATCAGTCTTTAGTTTGAAGAAAGCAGAGAAGTCTTCACATGATGATATATATCACCTGTTGTGCTAAGTGTAAGTTGGGGATGTTCCTTGGATTGTGATTTGATTAGTTCAAATAATTTTCTTGGCCGGTTTTTTGCTTGATCGAGCTGAAGGCTGAAGAACTCTGATTTTGTGCGCTTAATTTTCTTGAAGTAGGCGTTTCTCTTTTTCTTCAGAGTTTTAAGGTGCAATGCCGAAGGGGCTGCTCTCCAGGGGCACTCTGCCATTCGCATGGCTCGTCCGTCTTCATTGAGTCTACCATCGTACCATGGGTTGGAGTTCTTAGTGGAGACTTTTTTCAATTGCAAGGGGGCAACCTCAATTATTGAGGTCATAGAGTTGAGGTAGTGGTCGGTCAAAGATTGAACGTCAAGAGCGCCGGTAGGGGGGGGGGGGGGGGGAAGGAGGAGATTGCAGCTGTGGGAAGGTAAAGAATTTGGGTTGAGTTTCTTCAGGTCCCTTTTCCAGACCTTGGATTTAGTGGTTTGAACCGGGTTAAGTTTAAATTTCTTTTGATGAAGAATGTGATGATGTGGTGGTCTGACCAGTCACAGGGTTGGATTGACTCTAGCTGGGTAGAATTTTCTTTGGAGATAAGGTCGAGGATAGAGCCTTTATCGTGGGTCGGGCTGTTGCAGATTTGGGTGAGGTTTTCTCACTACCACACCCTTGGACACAGACAGACCATTGAAGTAAAACATGCAAGCAAGCACAACCTAAGTTGGAATTGTATTAACTCCTTACAACCCATTACACATAATGGAGAGAAGGGTGTCCGATGATAAATCTGTGGGTATATGAGCTATCCAACAAAATAACAAGTTACCTTTGGTAATGGGCTTTCTGGCAGACTAGCTAGCCGCAGATTCCACCTTTTGAATATTTTACAGGCATCAGTCTGGCTACGGACACTTTGGAGTAGTTTCTTTTCTGTAACTCCAGTTCTGTAGTAGGGGTATCTCTGTTATAGTCATAATCTAGTGAATAGTCCCGCTCATGTGCGTAGACCCCGGAGCAATCAAAAATAATCTCTTAAAATGTCTTATTTGGAGTCCTGCATAGACACTTAAAAGAAAATAAAGACAAATATTGTAGCCTAACACTTCCAAGGCTACAAAGGCCACCACTTCATCTAAACAGTGAAAAGGATAGCCAACAATGTCAGATTTTACACATTTTACCAAGTTTCCTTCAAAGAGAAAACTCCCCTTCACCAAAATCCTTGAAATGAGAGATGAAGAGTTGGACAGACAAGCCCCCACAGGCTACCACTATGTGTCTGGAAAAGGGATACTGTTCCTTTAAGGAACTCTCCAAGGACCCTCGGTATCCCAGGATGCACAGCCAAAGTCCTTTTATTTTCCAGTTCTTTTTGAAGGTGTATAAAGCAAGGCCTGTAGCATACAGTACAGTACCATTTTCTCCACCGGGGAGGAGGGCAGGCGCTTATGACTAACAGATACCCCTACTACAGAACTGGAGTTACAGTAAAGAAACTACTCCTTCTGTAGTAGGGGTTCTCTGTGTATAGTCATAATCTAGTGAATAAAATGGCAAACCAATCCAGAACAACCAACCCGGCGGTGGAGAAAAAACAGAAAACACCTCTAATGTGCAAATAGATTTCTCAATGAAGCCTGCCTAACCTGAGCATCTTCTCTGGCGTCAGAGTCCAGACAGTAATGCTTAGAAAAGGAGTGGACCGACTTCCAAGTGGCAAGCCCTGCAGATTTCTGCAATGGGAACATTACGACGAAAAGCTGTTGTAGCTGCTTTGCTCCTGGTAGAAGGAGCCTTAGGCTTACCCCCTAAGGTTTTGTTAGCCTTCTGATAACATAACTGGAAACAGGACACAAGCCACCTCGAGATGGATTATTTAGAGGTAGCAAGACCAGTCCTGACCGACCCATAATCGTCAAACAATTGGTCTGACCTACGAATGTCCTTGGTCTTATCCAAGTAGAACTTCAACACCCTTCTGACATTCAGGGAATGTAAAGAACTTTCCGCTGGAGTGGAAGGATTTTGGAAAAACTTAGACAAAGTTATAGTCTGATTGACATGGAAATCAGAAATCACCTTAGGAAGGAACTTAGGGTGAGTACGGATTACAACCTTAGCAGCATGAAATACAGCAGAAGGGTCTTGACAACACAATGCCTGAATCTCTCACCCTGCGGGCTGATGCAATGGCCACAAGGAAAGCGGCCTTCCATAATAAGTGGTAGAGTGAAGCCTTATGAATGGGTTCAGAAGGTTCCTTCATCAATCTGGACAGCACCACATTTAACTCCCAGGAAGGCGAAGGACTCCAAATAGGAGAAAACACTTTCTTCAGTCCTTACAAAAAATCCTTAATCACAGGGATCTGGAAGAAGGAAGTCTGTGAAGGACATTTCCTGTATGCAGTCAACGCTGCGAGGTGAACCTTAGCCAGACTGCGCCAAATGCAAGAGATATGGAAGGACAACATCTTCCATGCAGGTCGTAGGATCATAGTTCTTGGAAGTGCACCAGATGCAGAACCTCTTCCACTTGTAGGCATAGGACGTCCTAGTGGAAGGCTGCTTAGCCTCCTTGAGAATATTCATGCAATCCTCAGGAAGGTTCAGGTGTCCATACTGCACTCTCTCAGGAGCCATGCTGCCAAACCCAACGATGAGAGAATGGGGTGCACCATCTACCCCCCCGAACTTCGTGAGACGGTCCAGCTGACACGGCAGCCACATGTGAGGTTGGAGAGACCGGTGGAGCAGGTCCTTGAACCACCACTGCCGGGGCCACTCTGGAGCAATGAGGATCATCTGTGCTCTGGACCGGGACAGCTTGATGAGCACCGCCGGAATCAGGGGAATGGGTGGAAAAGCCAACAGAAAGATGTTCGACCAGCTAATCCATAGCGCATTCCCCAGAGTCCCCGGTTGGTAATACCTGGAGGCAAAGTCTCAACATTTTCTGTTTGACGGTGGCGAACAGATCTACGTCTGGAGTGCCCCACCTGTCGAAGAGGTCTCCTAGCACTTAGTCGGTCAGAACCCACTTGTGGTTTTCTTGCACAAGCCTGCTGAGTGTGTCCACCTGAGCATTCAGCACACCTGGCAGATGGGTAGCCATTACTGTCAGTCCTCTGGTTAGCAACCAGTGCCAGGTCGGCTGCGCTTCTTGTGACAGTGTGCACGATCGACCCCCCCCCCCCCCCCCGCACCCCCCCCCCCCTGCTTGTTGAGGTTATACATTGTAGTCGTATTGTCTGTCTGCACAAGCAAGGAGTTGGTCTGGAAGGACGGATGAAAGGCCTTCAGTGCCAAGTGGACAGCACGGAGTTCCAGGAAATTAATGTAATAAGGGGACTCCACGGGGGACCAGGTTCCCTGGATCTGTAGATGGGCTGAAAGCACTCCCCAGCCTTTGAGAGAAGCTCCCCCGCTTCTGGTCCCACTGATCCTCCAGACATTCCTGCAGCAGCCTCATGTGGAGGTGTGCGTGTGGAAGATGCAAGAAGCTATCGACCCCAGTAGAGAAGACACTGTCCTCACTGTTGTAGATGGAACCGCCATGAGAGCCTGAGCCTTCCGAAGGATCGATAAGCGTCACTCTTCCGAAGGAGACAAGCTTGCTGAAAGAGTATCGATGGAGGCTCCCAAATACTGTAGGCACTGGACAGGAGTCGGAACAGACTTGGACATGTTTATGTGCAACCCCAGCTGGCTCAACAGAACAGCCGTCCTGTTGAAGTGCAATTGCGCTTCCTGGAGGGTGGAGGCTTTGATCAACCAGTCGTCCATGTACGGGTAGACAAACACCTTGTTCTTTCTTAGGTGAGCCGCCACCACAGCCATGCACTTTGAAAAAGTCCTGGGCGCAGACTTCAGTCCAAAAGGTAGCACGGTGTACTGATAGTGATTGGTGCGGACCAGAAATCGCAGGAACTTCCGATGTTTCTGTGCAATGGGCACATGGAAGTATGCATCTTGCAGTTCTATTGCGCAAAGCCAGTCTCCTCTTTGCAGCTGAGGATAAATCTGGTGCAGAGACAGCATGCGAAACTTCTCCCTGCGAATCCATTTGTTTGCTTGTCGCAAATCCAGAAAGGGCCTGAATTAATTCTGGTCTTTCTTGCGCACTAGAAAGAACCGGGAGTAAAGACCCTTTCCCCTTTGAGGCACAGGGACGTCTTCTATCGCCCTTTTTCTTAACAGGGTATCTGCCTCTGCTTGGAGCTCGAGCAGCTGGAACTGCGAGGAAACCGGTGGAATCGCTGGAGGCGGGCTGACGAAACAAAGACTATCCATTGCAAACCATATTCAGCACCCACTTGTCCGGAGTAATTTTTCTCCACTCTGCCAAGTAATGTTGTATGCTTCCCCCACCAAAGCGGGTAACGGACGAGGAGGAAGTAACACTTCAGGGCCTAGACCCGGCCGGACACTTGGGTGTCGAGGAGGACTCCTGGTGGCCTCTGCCCCTCTGGCGCTTCTGGAATGGCCGCTGCTGGCCAGCTTAACGACCTTGCCCTCTTCCAAAGGCACTGAAACGTCTCTGGAAGGGATGGAAGGTCTTCCTCTTTCTTTTTTTAGGCTTTTCTAACCCGACGGCCGTCAGGGTTTCTGCCTCCGCCTTTATGCGGGCCATCTTCTCATCCGCATGCTTTCCAAAGAGCGTCGCCCCAGAGAACGGCAAGTTGGCGACTCTCTGCTGCGTCTCTGGTTTCAGCGATGTCAGGCGCAACCAGGCATGGCGCCACAGGTTAATCCCGTGGCAGCAGCCATGAGCCGCCAGGAGAGGAGTCTACAGCCGAGCTGATCACCTGATTGGATACCATCATACCCTCATTGATGATTTCCTGGAAGTCCTCCCTCTTGTCCCTAGGAAGGTGCTCCAGAAACTGCTGCAGGGACTTCCACAAAAACCGGTCGTACCGACCCAAGAGAGCCGCGGCGCTAGCAGCTTTCATGGAAGTAGCAGCCGTCCCACAGACTTTTCTTCTCGCCGAATCCATCTGACGGTTCTCCTTATCTGGAGGCACCGTAGAAGACGGGGCAGTAGCGTGCTGCTTCCTGGCCGACATGACTATTACTGAATCCGACACCGGGTCTGATCTAAGGAACGCCGGATCGGAGTCCGGGGGCCTGTACTTTTTCTGCAGCCGGGAAGGAGCGGATTCCGTTGACGCCGGAGTTAGGAAGAGCTCCTTAGCCGGTTCTTCCAGCCCTGGCACCAAGAGTCGAGACAACTGCCGCTTGTGCAAGGTCTCGAAGATCACCGATTTAGAAAGTGTGAGTACCGTTAGAGTAATTCCCAGCTTCGCTGCCCCTCTCAATAACACCTCCTGAAACGATACGATGTCATCCACCGGTGACACTCACGTATGGGGGGGAATCAGATAAGGTGGGCGAATATTCCCGGGCACTGGATGAGTCCGAACGACGGGACCTTGACCTGTCCCTCCGGTGACGATGACGGGACCGTGTCGAAGATACTGTCATTCCTTGACCGGTGTCTCTGCCTAGACCGTGACCTACACCTCGGGCGATCCGAAGGCCGTACAGGAGGCGGAATCTGCGGAGGCAGAGCCGGAATCCTAGGCTGTGGCGTCCCCTTAGGAGGAGACGGAAAGCGCGGCAGAGATGGAGACTGTGGAGGAGGCCGCGGTGGAGGAAGAGGAGGACGATGAGGAGGTGGAGGAGGACGACGACGACGCGTCTCCTTAGGCAATGGAGGAGGTGCAGGCGTTCTAGGCCTACAAGGCAAATAGGTCTGAGAATATACAGAGTCCGGAGACCTAACCACTATCCTCTTCTTCTGCGCAGGCCTTGACTAGGAAGTTCGAGGCTGACCTCTTCTCAGACGAGCGCCGGCACAGTCTTGACCGTGGGCTCGTGGATGCAGAAGATAGGCTGACCACAGAGGCATGGGACACAGTCCTGGCCCATGATCGCCTCCTTGACGTTGATTTTGCCTTCCTCGACCCGACTTCTTTCGACATCGAACGTCTCGACATCTATACATCCCTAGACGTAGACCCTCCTCAACGTCGAACGACGGCGAGCGCCGTTGCCTCTTGGACCCATCTCGACGTCGATGGCGTCTCGACGACTATGAAGTCCTCGACGTCGACCTCGTCAGAGGTCTCGACGTCAGTCCCCTCGACGTCGAGTGGCGATGTCATTTCGACCCAGAGCCCTGGGGCGACAGGGAGCAGATGGTGGTCATCCCTCTGGACGTCGACATCAAGGCCATAGACGTCGACTGAGATCTGTGCGTTTTCCTGGCCTTTTCTTGACTGGGGAGCCCCCCAGAGGCCTAAGCACAGGCAGAGGATGAAGACAGAGTCCCTCCATGCCCAGACCCACTTGGTTCCCGATGTCTCCTTAGTTCTTCCAGGCCTTGGAGACTACTTTTCTCCCTGTCCTTCAGGGTCCTCTTGGAAAAGGATTGACAAATCTCACATTCTTCAGGGACATGGGAGGGAGACAAGAGGATACACACTGAGCATCCGATTTGGCCTTCTTCCTGGCACACTCTGGGCACTTGTCGAAAAAGGCTGGCATATTCGACAAAAGAGTGGGCAAAACTGGCCAAAAAACCCAGCAAAAGGAAGAAGAAGCAGTCCGACGACGAGTGAAACACTCAAAACACTTGAAAAATTGAAAAACACCCAAAAAGGGAGAGCTCAATGCTCCAGGGTCCTGCTAGCAGGAGCCGGAAAAAAGAAACTGAAAGTAAAAGGACTTTGGCTGTGCATTCTGGGATACAGAGGGTCTCTGGAGAGTTCCTTAAAGGCACGGTATCCCTTTTCCAGACACATAATGGCAGCCCATGGGGGCTGGTCTGTCCATCCCTTCATCTCCATCATTCCAAGGAGTTTGTGAAGGGGAAGTTTCTCTTTGGGTGAAACTTGGCAGTTTGGGTTCAATGTGATATTGGTGGAATATCCTTTGCATTTCTAGTTGAAGTACTGGGCAGTGTAGCCTTGTAGGTAAAGGCTGCATTATTGGTCTTTAATTTTCTCTTAAGTGTCTATGCAGGACTGCACAGAAGAGAGCTTAAGAGAATTATTTTTGATTGCTCCAGGGTCCACGCACAGATTAGGACTATAACAGATTCCCCTACAACAGAACTACTGGAATCCATTACTGGCCATTAGGTATAGGGTGCCACTGAATTTTACTGAATGGGATCCGCAATTATGATGATCCGTTTTTTAAAGAAAAATAATCATGGTGTAACATTTGTGTTGCCAAGAAAGAAGATGGTTTACTGGGGTGTAGACACCCGAGGGAGTTGGGGACCATGCGCAATCCTAACACACCGGAGCAAGCATTGATAAGAAGATTGGGTGAGGCTTAGGACAATTACATTTGCTAAAGTTTTTAAAGATACATTGCAACAATTAAAGGGGTTCAACCACCAAATAACAGTCAAGGAAGAGGCAAGCACTGTAGTGCACTACTTTCACAAGTTCTCACTTCGGATTCGGTCCAATAAGGAACGAACACCAAGGATTACTAGAAGCAGGTGTTACCGGAAAACTGAATCTTAAAGTGGCTCATCCAACTTGTTTTGGCACCCAAACATAGTGGAAAAATATCAGGATATGCAATGACCTTAACAAAAACAAGGATAGATAGGTTACTAGTGCTCAACATTGTGGAAGAATAATAATTGCTGCATGACCTGGAGGTGTTTAGTGTGAATGATATTTACATTGCATTTAAAGTAATACTGGGTAAAAAATTTCAGACTTCATTGCGCGTGTTCACCTTTGGGAGCATATCGCTTTGTGCATACCCATTTGGTTTGGCATCAGCTGAAGCATGCTTTCAACATGTATTGTTGAAGGTATTACCCAAGCGCAAGTGTTTTTTAAGCTGGCATTTTAGTCTTTGGACCAGAGAAGATGATAGAGTATTTGTCAAAGTGTTAGAAAGGTTACAAGGTAAGGGCCCGCCTCTGAAAAGCGAGAAATGCAAGTTAGTGTAGCGTTTGCCATAATGCAGTTCTTAAGAAAAGGAGAAGCTTATGTTGAAGTATGCTAGTGCTTTCAAAGTTAAATTGTGCATTGGGTAGTTACCCACGTTGGGTCATTTTGCAGCGTTCAAAAAGATAATTTTGACTATAGATGAGAGTTTAAAAGGTTTGGGTGTGGTTGTCGCAGAGGACAATAGTGAAGAAAAAGTGGTGGCGTTCACCTCTAGGACAGTGAAGATAGGAGAGGAGAATTACTCTGCAGTAGAAAGATAAACACTTGAATGCACTTGGGGTATACAGCATTTAAAATTCTATTTACGGGGTTGCAGTTTGTAGTAGGGACAGATCATAGGTCATTGGTGATTTTAGTTGCCAGCAAAGGGAGTGAGCCACTTCATGGATCAATGGACGAAGAGGTCAGAGATTTATCTTTCACTTAGTATACTTGGCTTGGACTTAATCGTAGAGCGGATTGTCTGGGCTGCCTGTAAAGACCCTAAGACATAAGACGCAGGATAAAGGAAACTTGTGCATCATGGAAGCAAACAAGTTACTGGTAGCCTCAAATGGAACATATGCATTGGTGGTAAGAAACGGTATCCAACGTGCTGATTTTGAGAGAGTCCAGGAGAGCTTTCTAACCCGTCGATGTACCGGGAAGGCCATGGAGTAACTTAGTATTGTATATTGTTGGCCCGTTTAGTCTACTCCACTTTGGAAGGTTTGTGATTATACTTCTAAATGGATTTCACTAGGTTGGGTCAGTGCTGTAAGCACCCAAACTGGGCTTGATTTTCTTAAAGATTAATTTGATAGAGAAGGCGTTCCTAATACTATCTCTGATATTAGGAGCGCAATTCACATCCTTAGTTATGCAAGAGGACCAAAAAAAGATTGATCAAAGGGTGCATACAACTAGCAGCACATAGCAAGTATCCTTTGAAGAGCGTTTGAAGAGAAACTGTGGACTCACAGGAATACGCCTAACACAATGTTTAACCAGACTCCTGTCCAATTAAAAAAAAAAAAAAGGTTAGTTAGAACTAGAATGCACCCAGAGGGGTTGACGAGAAAGAGCAAGGAGGGAGTGGCTTTGAACAAAGAAACACAGAAAAACATAAGGAGACATCAAGAGCAAAGATAAGGAGACATCAAGAGCAGATTGGACTGCATGTATGGAGTAAATGTGTGCGGTATTTAAATGACAGGGTTTGCAAGTGGACCTTTCATGGTAACTGAAGTTACATCCAATTTAGAAAGAGTGGACACTACAGATTGGCGGAGTACGTTTCATGTCGCAGTTGGTGAAGTATACTGGTGGCAATGTCTTGGAAGGGAAGATCGTGAGGTATTGTGATTTGAAAAGGCTAGGTGAATCTCAATGTTTGGAATCACCTTCCAAGAGAGAAATTAGTCTATCCACTTGAATGAGAAACCTAGGTTAGTAGATATTTTCGGTTTTCAATGTAGGTTACTATCTTTATGATAGTATTTATATGCATTCTTTAAGCATGATGTAGGTTAGTAGATTTATTCATTCTCATTTGATCATTATCGGATCTTATGTTTTTACCTCCCATGTTTGGGAGGTGTTAGTTCTTACCCTGGTTCATTCTTTTTCCAACATGCCTTTCAAGGAATTTAGTTTTGAAACACACTGTATGACCTGCATTGTTTTTTGTTTGTTCTGGAGCAAGGGTGTGTTTTGTGTTTACTGTGCTACTGGTCTGCATGTAGCACAACATTCCTTGTTTGGACTGTGAACTAGGTCATGATATAGATTGGAATAGGAAGGACTGATGGAAAGGCAGACGCTGAGGCACAAGGCTGATTTGTGAGGATCGTTTGGTGTTGTCCTGTTTTTTTCTCCACTGTGCAGAATAAAGGTTTTTCTTCTATAGCTGTTGTGCCTGCCATTCATTACAACTTCACATTAGTTGAGCATAACATTCCATATTCCAGACCCACATTATTAGCGGTCTACATTATCTGAACACCTACAGAATAGATCAAGCATTACTCTAAAGTCACTGGATTTACCCTGAACATCAACGTCACCCTCAGGAACACTGCAAAAAACAAACCAACCAAAAAATCTCAGGGCCTTAATATGATCACCCTAATCTTGATAAAATTGACTCCTTGACGGCCCACACCATTTTTAAAACCAGGAGCACCATTGACAAAGCCATCACGACTGGCAACACCATTAATCTTGCAGAAAAACTCAGCATCTCTGGTGGACTTGTTACACCTGCAGCCAGCACATGAGAACGTAGACTAAGAAGCATAAAAAGGAAAAACAAGACAGCCCTTTTTAGGTCCAGGGACCGTTAAGCTGCGAAGCAGCTTCCGGTCCGGAGAATTAATGTTACTTAGTAGGGCTTCAGGGTCTGCCTCCCTGCTCTGTCTCCACCATTGGCTGGCTTCCTAAACGGAGGCCAGCCATTGGAGGAGAGAGCCGTCCCTCCAATGAAGCACCGTCTTTTTCGGATTTGGGGGCGTAAGTTTTGCGGTTCTTTAGACAGTGACGTTGTCTGTCACTCAAAACAGCAAAACACCGCCCCCAAATCTGAAAAATTCTGAAGATGGCGGGTGCCATTTTGCTGGTCGAGCAGAGTCTACCAGGACATGAGGTAAGCCTCTGCTCCCCTGCTTGTGCCTTTCTTCGTGCCCCTGCCGTTGTTTCTTGCCTCTGACTCCGTTTGGCAACCCCTTCCCTCCGCCCGCCTGGTTTTCCCTTCCTCCTGTGTGCCGTTTTTCGTGCTTCTGTCCCCTGTTTTTTTTTTTGCCTGTTTACTTAATGACGCTGTTCGAGGTTGCGGGCTTTCACTATTGCACGAGCATCCTTGGCACCAACAACAGGCTAAGGGCTTTGCCTTCAGAGCGAGCCATACCCTCTGCAGTAATCGAGGAACCATGCACCCGGATCGGTCAACCCCAACACTTACAGCCTGGAACTATCCTCCTTCCGGTGGCCCGGGCATCCACGCCTATCCACAGAGAGTGTAAGCTTCAGCTCTCTAACACTCTTGTACTCTAAGCTGTCTGAGGCTCCTGCCCTCAAAACTAGAGGAACCTAGCGCTAACAGCTCTGAGGGCCCTGACACTCACAACTCGTTGAGGACCCTGACTCACAGCTCTCTTGGGGCCCTGGCACTCATAGCTCTCCGAGGGCCCTGGCACGCACAGCTCTCTTGGGGCCCTGGCACTGACAATCTTCTGTGACCCCTTCCGCTCGCAGTGTCCCAGCGCCCTAGCAACCACTGCTTCGCTCTAGAAATCTGACACTACCATTTCTCCGATGACCCTGGCACCCACAGTTACCCGATAGGGAGAGCTCCGAGAGCCAATGTCCTAGCGCCCTGACACTTTCAACTCTCTGAAGCGCCTGTACCCACAGCTCTCGAAAGACCCTAAAACAGACACAGCTCCCCCTAGGGCTCTAACACCCCACTCTCCCGGGACCACCCACAGCTTCCCGAGGTTCCCAGGCACTCGCGGACCTGGCACAGATGCCAGACGCACTCGTGTAGCTCCGCGGACCTGGCACAGATGCCAGAGAAGCCTCAGTTCACAGTCCCCGGGTGCGCACTGGACTAGCCGGCCGAGCTCCCTCGGGGCCCGCACGCCCCTGCCCCTGGGTCACTGGGTCCTCCGCAGTCAGCTCTCCGCGGATCCTCGCCTTCCTTCCACAGATCCGTGGGGCTGAGCGCAGCATCCCACACTGAAGTGGCAGAGCCGAGAAGCGCAGGTTGGAAAGAGCCAATCACGGGCAAGTGGGAGCGCACCGGTGAACTCTCTATTAGGGAGAAGCCCCCGCCGTGCACACACCATTAAACACGCTCCCGGCGCGCAGGAAAGCCTCCCATCCAAAGGGGAACATCCACTTCTCCCCTGATAACTGGCTGATTGTAAAGTACATCTTATTACCCCAGTCCCCTCCCGGTGCTGTCCGTGCTGGCGCAGCCGACCCTTCTGCGACGAACCACGGAGGGAACTCCAGAGAAAAGCCAAAACGAGAAGATTGTTGGGAAGCGACATCAGCGCAACTCAGAGGGTTTCGACAATGTGCTTGGACCAGCAGCCGCGCCACACTTGTGTTGATTACGGATTAGAAGTACTGGAGGGGCAGACGCTGGTATTGAGGGTACTGGCAGGATAGATACTGTTACTGAGGGTACTGGTGGGGCAAACATTGGTGCTGGGGGTATTGACACTGGTACTGAGGGTATTCACAGAGCAGACAGGTAATGGTGAGGCAAACACTGGTACTAAGGGTATTGACAGAGCAGACAGCAGGGGCAGCTGGTGACATTGGAAAGTAGTGGGGCGTAAACTGATTTGCATACTGCACCGTTGCGAGCGAGAGTGGGTCTCTACACTTTTAACACAGACCTACCTTCGCTTCCCCACTCATACTCTGTTTCATCTGTCATCTGCCCACTTTACACCAATCTTATTTAGTCTAAATTCCTGCCTGTATTATTTTCTTAGCTGTGCCTTCCCCGTACAGGTTAAGTTTAAGTCCATTCTTACAATGCAGCTCTCTCTCACTATAGATGTAGTATCTTGTTCTCGGTTTGGCAAGGATACCTCTGCCATCTGACTCTACATTACCAGTCCAGCTCTGTCCTCTCTGCATTCTCGGTCTTGCCTCACTTCCTCCTCTGCTTTCATGGTCCCTTGATCTAAACATTCTCCATCAGTGTTTCTCTCTTCTTTCTCACCATATTGCCAGTCAACCAAGACTCATTTTCTGCATTCTGTCTTAGCATTCTCCTTACATTAGCACAGCTCTTTACATTCTCACCCACCAATCCTTTTGTTTTGTTTTAGTAGAGAACATAGGCTGTGAGGCACACGGTGAACACCTAAGCCAGCAAGATTGCTCAATACGCCAAATGTGCAATGCTGTCATCTACTGTAACATAAAAGGCACAAGACCACATCCGGCAGGGCCAACTCTGCCTCCCGTCCTGCCAGGGCCAGTGAATTGAGAACCTTTAAATTCAATAATAGTAAGGTATGTGTTTTACAGTTTTCAGAAAACAGACGCGCCATCTAAAGTGGCACATGAATTTAGCATGATTATTATTAAAATACGAACTAGCAAAATTAAGTTAATGGATTCCTGGTCTGCTTAAATGCAGTGATTTTCCCATAGCGTATTTCCACACATTACTTTCCTTATTATGGATGTTTGCATAATTTAACTAGCCATCTGGGAAATTTACAGGCCTGAGTTAACCTAACGTTCGTTTTTTTCCTGAAAATATCAACATTGTGAGTTATATGAACCGGGCGCGAACAGTTAACTTTATCAGTATAAACAGATTTACTTTTCTGCTGTGAAAAGAGAAATGGGAATTAAAATGCTCCGTGAGGTTTTCCTCATTAGAAGGGCCGCGCTAGAATGTTCCATTCATCATTTGATGGCTGCGCAGCACCGTGGATATAACAGCAACTCTGGGAGGCCTGCAGTTCTTGGGTGCCGTGGCCCCCAACCTCTGCTGGCATGCTGCCCCCTCAGACTTGCTGAACTTTGGGGGAGCACGCTGAGGGGGCTCAGAGGCGATGCAGGTGACACCCAGGTGAGCAGATGAGGAAGGTGACTGCCGGTGGTGGGGGCTGCAGTGTGCTGGAACTCGAGGGCTGTGGTGTGGTTCCTGCCAGAAAGGCCTCGCTCCTTAGCAGTGGCACTCTCCCGGCACCTCTTATGGCAGGGGGGGGGGGGGGCATGCGTGAGTGACCCCGTCTGAGCACAAAGAAGAGATGCTTGCCCGCTACAACGGGATGAAAAAAAAACTGAACACCAAGGACATACACTGTTCTTCCAATCCCCTATTAACCCCTCATCCCCACCCCATTTTCTTGACTCCCCCTCTCTGGGTTGCTGCGGTGTATCTCTTTCACTACCACCCTACCTTATCTATTCTCTCCATTTCCTTACTTTATTCATTGCCAGGAATCCTGTGATGTGCATGTGCTCCTGGAGAGAGCCCTGGCCTGGTGCTGACTATATTATATTAAATATAAAAAACAAAACTTAACTCGGTTACCGCCGGTCCGGGTCCACGCCACCTCTGTTCCCCGACCCCTTGGCGCCTCACGGCACAAGTGGAGACTGGCAGCCCTCGCAGCCAATCCTGGCGCTTGGGGCACAGGTTTCTCTTCGCCCACAGCACGCCCATTAGGAGCCCAAAGGGCTCCTAATGGGCATGCGCAAAAAAGCACAAACGCAAGTGCGGGCAAAAAATTCACCCTCCGTCCCCACTCATGCGTACTTGTGTTGCTTGCCCTGGTGACATCATCATGTTAGTCAACATGACGCCACCCCGCCCACCCCCTGAAGGGGGTGGGCGATGTGATGTCATGCTGACTGACATGATTGGAATGTCAGTTCTCCTGCCTTGGCGTCTTTCAACAGAAATGCCAACCCAATGGACGCACCGCGCCTGGCAGACAGGTAATGGTGTGGCAAACACTGGTACTGAGGGTATTGGCGGAGAATACACTGGTACTGAGGGTATTGGCGGAGAATACACTGGTACTGAGGGTATTGGCGGAGAATACACTGGTACTGAATGTACTGGCGGGGCAAACACTGGTACTGTGGATACTAGCTGGGCAGACACTGATACCAGGAGCGGCCCGTTCAGGTAAGAGCGGTGGGGCCGGGTGGGAGAGGGGGATTCGACAGATGAAGGCGTTCTGCCCCCTGATTGCACTAGTTTTTCTTGTTTTGTAGGTGGCTCTATGTGAGGGTGGCTGTGTAGGTGGCTCGGTGTGTGTGGGTGGCTCTATGTAAATGACTGTGTGGGTGGCTCTGTGTGTGTGGCTCTGTGTGGGTGTAAATGCAATAAGTCATGCATATGCGAGCGATTAAGCTATTGGCAGTGTAAATGACAATGCCATTTATTTATGATTTAAAAAAAAAAAGGTCATGAGCAATGCCAATAGCTCTACCTTTAATAATTCCGAGACCATTGCATTGTAAATGCTTGTTACAACTTGCACCCAGCATGTGGAACAACATTGCTGTATCCATCAGGGACGTACCAGTGCTGCCCCAATTTAAGAAATTAGAAGACTTCTCTTTAATAAGCACTTGACAATGCATTCATTATCCATCGCCCAGCTACCTCTCTAATCACTCATGACTTTATGCTAGTCTTATCCTGTACAGTGCTCTGCTGCCTTCTGTGCTACAAAAGTACCATAAACATGCAAGATGAGGGGAGGTATGCTAGTTAACAACTGCCCACATATGGAATGTATCAGGTGGGTTGCTCCTGCCTCAGAACTACAGACAGACATTCTAAAAATGTCCAGATTCAAATTCCATTTTACCTATAACAATCCCTAATGCCCAGGTGTAGCAACAAATTCATACTTCCATGGTCACATTTCAATTTCACCAATCATACTATGAAAAAATCACAGAAGAGTAATCGTTAAATGACTAAATTGGTCAAAAACGCTCATCTTTCAGGTGTATTTTTCAAAAGATGCAGCTCACCTTAACCTTTTTAGCTTGGATGTTTACTTGCTGCCAGGCATTTTCCTTAAGTCTGTCAAGGTCTGTAAATTTTTTCAGTACATCTTCTATCTGTAAAAGGGATTAAATGTTGGTTTACTAAATTTACAATGAATGGAAACCGTAATACTATTATCTAAAACGACTCCTTAGAAATACAATTAAAACGGAACACACCAAATGATACCACTGAAAAAACTTTCATTAGGTTTTAATTCTCCCATACTCATTAGTGTTGGTAAAAATTTACAAGTCTAAAAATACACAATCTGCTTAAATAGTCACTTTTTTTAATCAACCAAAAGGAATGTAATGATTTTCTGTTCCATCAAAATGCACTGTAAAAGCATTAGCTGTTAGTTGGTGAATTCAGTTTTCTTTATTGGAGGTTGGTGTGAGGTGAAGTAACTACTAGAAACAAACTAACTTCAGATTTAAAAGGGTGGTTTGCACACGTCTAGACAAGTTGCTTCAGTCCCGCCAAAACATCAAGTTACATGTAGAGCGATCAATTTTACTCACACTTCCATCGTTTAAGCAGATAAGTACTGGTTCTTATGAGCACGTAAGCAGCCACAATTGAAGGAGTAGTTTCTTACCTGTAACCCCAGTTCTGCAGTAGGGGTATCTCTGTTATAGTCATAATCTAGTGAATAGTCCCGCCCATGTGCGTGGACCCCGGAGCAATCAAAAATAATCTCTTAAATTGTCTTCAATGCAGTCTCGTATAGACACTTAAGAGAGAATTAAAGACTATAATGCAGCCTATAAACACAAGGTTACACTGTCCAGTACTTCAACTACAAATGCAAAGGATATTCCATCAATCAACACATTTAATACAGTCTGCTAAGTTTCACCCATAGAGAAACTTTCCCCTTCACAAAATCCTTGGAATGACAGAGGAAAGGATGGACAGACAAAACCCATAGGCTGCCATTTTGCGTCTGGAAAAGAGATCCTTTAAGGAGCTCTCCAGAGCCCCTCTGTATCCCATGATGCACAGCAAACTCCTTTTACTTTCAGTTCTTTTTTAAGGTGTATAAAGCAAGGCCTGTAGCATGATTACAGTACCATTTTCTCCACCGGGGAGGAGGGCGGGCCCTTATGACTATAACAGAGATACCCCTACTACAGAACTGGAGTTACAGGTAAGAAACTACTCCTTCTGTAGTAGGGGATCTCGGTGTATAGTCATAATCTAGTGAATAGAACGGCAAGCCCATCCCAACAACAAACCGGCGGTGGAGAAAAGACACCATTACTGTGCAAACAGATTTCTTAGCGAAGCCTGCCCAACCTGAGCGTCTGCTCTGGCATCAGAGTCCAGACATTAATGCTTAGCAAAGGTATGGACCGACTTCCATGTGACCGACTTCCATGTGGCAGCCCCGCAGATCTCTGCAATGGGAACATTACGTAGCAAAGTCGTTGTGGCCGCTTTGCCCCTGGTGGAATGCGCCTTAGGCTTACCTCCTAAGGTCTTATTAGCCTTCTGGTAACATAATTGGATACAGGACATAATCCACCTAGCGATTGACTGTTTCGAGGTAGCAAGACCAGTGCTGACCGACCCATAGTTAACAAACAGTTGGTTGACCTACGAATATCCTTGGTCTTGTCCAGATAGAACTTCAAAACCCTTCTCACATCCAGGGAATGAAGAGACCTTTCTGCTGGAGTGAAAGGATTCTGGAAAAACATAGGTAAAGTTATATTCTGATTAAGATGAAAATCAGAGATCCGTAGGAAGGAACTTAGGAGGAGTACGCATTACAACCTTAGCAACATGGAAAACAGTATAAGGCTCTTGACAACATGATGCCTGAATATCTCACCCTTTGGCCCGATGTAATGGCCACAAGGAAAGCCACCTTATCCAGTATTCTGGGTATCTTTCATAGATTCACATGCCTGAATCATTCCCAGTCGTCGGGGTGGGAGTCCCCGGTACATAAAAAGAGTAATGTCATAAAGACATATACATAGTAATAGGCCAGAGGCCTCTCCTTAGTAACATCCATGTCCTTTTGTAAAAAGGACCAAACTTTGGCCAAAAGCCAATCAGATATCTCCACCCTCTAGAACCTTCCTGGAAGGAGCCCTAGTCCCTCAGATTTTCGAACGCACGTCGTGCTAAGGCAGTCTCCACTGAGCTCTGCTCAGCTTCTTTGAATTTCTGGACTTTCCACATATTTTTCTCAGAATTGTCTTTCTGTGGGGGATTTTCAGTTTACCCATCGCTGATACCCCAAAAAAGGGGCTCTTTAGATCTTGTGCCTCTTGTGGCAAGAAGAGGCTTCATGTAGATGACAGGCATGAGGACTGCCTTTACTGTCTCTGTAGGAGAGTAGGGTCTGCAATCCTATGATCACCCAGATTTTTTGCTTTTGTTTCACTGGTTTACGACTTTCTCTGGCTGTGGGCCTGCTAATCAGACCCACAGCCTGGCTGTTCTCTTTCTAAATTACGATATGTACCCTAGGTGCATTTACCAATTGGTACTGGGCCACCTTATCAGACCCCGTAACGCAGGGCATAGGTGTACCCAGGGCCGCCAGGGGCTGAAGCATGTATTATGCCACCCCTGGCTGGCCTCCTAAATTTGACACAACTGGCTGCACGACAGCTGGGGCGAAGACGTGTAACCACCCTTCGCTTTAGGTATAGTAGCTCTATATCTAACCATACAATGGACACCCGAGTTCCTATCAGTCACTCCTATGGCAGGCCTTAACGATCCTGAAGGCAGAGTGCGTGGGCTCGTGTGAGCTAGGTTCAGGCCCGAGCCGAGCCCGGTTGCAGCTTGCGGAATCAAGACCCAATAGCTGTTCCATGATAACGCGTACCATATCGGTAACTCCGGTGTCGCGTTATCAAGGCATGTCGAGTAAGGTGTCATACGAATCGGGGTGCTGCCCTCTCACCAATGCTGGCGACGAGGTTAGCATTCCACCCTTCTAGAGGGACACGACATGTACGTAACTGTGAACCCCGGTTAAAGTTAACTGAAGCCTCAGCTCCACAAAATGGATGCTGCCACCACAGACACGAGTCTGACCTCCTGCTGCTGGGAGTCCTTCCAGCGAGGAGCACTTGGACAAAGGGTTTCCTGTCGAGGGCGGTGTTCGCACCGTCCCAGACAGGGTTTGTGTATTCTGGGTAGGTAGGGCTTTGGCGAGAAGGTGACTGCGGAGTGGCACCCCGGTGCTCACTACGCATCTGCCGGTTAGAACCAGTTCCAGGGGCGACAGCCCGGGCCTGGGGAAAGTCCGGCAGGGGAGAGGGGTGTAACTACCCCCCTTCCTGGTCCCACCCTGAGGGCAGGACCTAGTCATGTACCCACCCCTTTTTTTTAGAATAAAGACCGGAGCGGGGACCCTTCCAAATCAGATCATCTTTGAATCAAGAATACTTTCTACGAAAGGACTTCAAGACTCTTCTCAAGATTTCTCCCTTGTGACTAAGGAGTAGTCACCCTGCATCAGCAGGCACCAACTAAGAACTCTGCGGTTTGCTGTAAGTCCTTCCTCAAGGAATCCGACGGCCCAGCTCGACGAGAACCGGCTTCCCTGGCACCTCTGACCTCTACCCACGTCATCAGCTCAGCTGTGATCTGTGGGTGCGACGAGACCTCGAGGGACCGGCCATCATCAGAACCTGCACGCTCTTAAAACCAGCACGACCATCGAGGTAACTCTCTGGTGAGTGCTCTGGGGTCCGAGAAGCCCCGACCCTGAGCCGCTCCAGCACCGAAGTGCAGTCTCCCAGCATCTCCACGATCTGCGTGGGGCCCTTCTGCTCGCTGCTCAGCCCGTTGTCTGGTCACTAGCCGCTGGCTTGTGCCCTTCTGTGACGACATCCGAGAATCATCACTGCTGGTCTGGTTGCTCCAGACTGGCCCTTGCTTCCATCTTTGCGAGAAGCACCCCGGACCCTCCTGGTCCACTCAAGACGCCATCTTAGGCCCACCACGTGGCCCTGAGATCTGCCAAGGCTTGTTGCCCCATCCTGGGCCCAGCGACGCCGACAGCATCATCCTTCGTGGGACAGCTCGCACCTCCACCGTGGTCGCCGACAACGCCTCCTGGTCCGTGAGACTGCAGAGCCTAGCATCGCCCACTCACCTGGTCGAGGTGACGGCCAACCGGTGCCTTCCTGGTACCCTCTGACTACTGGCTAGTAGTACGAACTTGGTCCCCTCTGCTTTCAGGTTTCATCAATCTCCGATCCAGGCTCGGATCTCTACGAACTATTCAGCACTGGTCACCGGCCAGCAACTCCTTTTCTTCCGGCTCCTGGCTCGTCAGCGAAGACCCCGACGCCTGTAAGACTTGTGCAGCCGCAG
The DNA here is from genome assembly GCF_964263255.1 of Lissotriton vulgaris. Classification (NCBI taxonomy): domain Eukaryota; kingdom Metazoa; phylum Chordata; class Amphibia; order Caudata; family Salamandridae; genus Lissotriton; species Lissotriton vulgaris. Next base: position 247,832,125 of record NC_141697.1, read on the forward strand.
CCCTCGTGGCTAGGTAACTCGGCATTTCGGTGCCTGCATAGCCTCCTTACTCTAGGGTCCTGAGTCCCTCGCTTCCGACTTGCCTTATCGGGTCCGCCCGAGACCTTAATCTTTCCGTGTCCTCGGACACTTGATTTAATTGTGCACTTGAAGTATTTGCTAAAGAGATTTGGTTTGTGCTTAGTACCCTGTCCTCATAAAGAGTACAGGGCTGTTGTGATTCTTAATAAATATACTGTTTATTTTCATAACACTTGTGTGGTGTCCTTTCACTGGGTGTTCAAGGGGTACATGTGTGGTAAACAGCTGGCTTAACGCGCCCTCTCGAGTCTTTAGCCTTAGACTGCTCGTATCCACGCTACTAGGATAGCTGGTCTATAGGTTGACTTACAACCAAACACCATAAGGGTCGTTGGAACGATACATAGCGGTCGCTAGAATAGCGAACGTTGCATATCGGGCCAACTTCTCACAGTCTCTACCCAGACCATTCAGCAAAAGATTGTAAAGTCTGCCGCACTTTTTCAGCCAAAACTCTCAAGGACAGAGAGGGCCGCCTGCTGATATGGCTTCAGAGACACAAGGACAAGGACCAGCCAGTCTCTTCAGGTGAGTGAGTGTTCCATTAGGAGTGCACTCTTCTCCTAAAAGGCCTAGAACGTCATCCCCAGAACCATCTTCACAGCCACCTCAAAAGAAGACGCCCAAGTCTTCAGTGGTTCGTTCTAAGGCCGTGGCTGTGAAGGTTTCTCAACAAGTCCCTGCCTTCAAAGACCTTTTGTGACGTCTTCAGCTCTGCCTGTGACAACGTCGACAGCCACTATGTCCACGTCGATGGCGTCCTTGTTAACATCAACGTCGACAACTACCACATCCTAGTCGTCGACTGGTAGGTCTGTCCCATCTCTTATGGTTATCAAAAAGTCATAGACGACGCCTCCGTCGACTAGCGCCTCATCGTCGACGAAGTCAAAATAGTCATAGTAGACGAAAGCTCCATCGACGACGACAGTTTCAGCGTCGATGAGATAGTCGTAGACTCCAGCGTCGGCGAAGCAGTCGACGAAGCAGCCATCGTCTGCGACGCTGCCGTCGACGACAGTCATCGAAGACACCGTCGACGACGGATTCTGGTCAGATTGTCAACGTTCCCCCCGTCGACAACTACTCAGTCGATGGGCTCGACAACGGTAGAGTCGCCTCCCTTGAAGTGTACTTATACGCTCTTTAAGGTGACCACGCGTACTCTCACGCCAGAATTGACCTCGCCGAGCAGGGTCCAGCCATTCCCACCTGCTCATCTTCTGGATACTGAGGACTCTGATGAGGGCTCTATGTTCGGAACAGCGACCAGCCCATCTCAACTACACGTAAAACTACATGAAAGTTAAGATTGTGAGGAACAAGAACAGGATGATGTGGAGTACCAGGAGGAATTCCAACCTCCTCCACCTCTACAGCCTATGGTGTGCCTCCCAGCCCCCATAGTGACAGATATGCAGCTTTTGATTGCAGACTACAAGCAAAGGTTTCCATCCACTCCTCCGCCAGTTGTGGCACCGCCTCGTGGGCCTCGGCCCCCTCTAGTCCTTCAACCAGATCCGGTGCCTTTGCGTCCTCCGCCATCCTCTGATGAGGAAGACAAAGAAGTGGAGCAACAACAGGAGGAAGGGGAGATTCAGGACACACAAGACGAATGGGATGACTACGTGATTCCAGGTCCAGCATCCCCTGTACAGAAACAAGCGGATTCACCCCAGGAAGACACTGGGGGATTCCACAATATCCTAGAAAGGGCGGCGTTACAATTCAAGCTCAAGGTCACGTCCTCAATAGGATTGCTTCCCTCATGATTTTAAGGAACCATTCCAAAATACTGTTAAAGTCCATTCCCATCAATTACATCTGGGAACAAGGAGAGAAAATAATGCAAACCCCTTCATCTCTGCCTCCAGTACTGCCCAGACTGGACAAAAAACAAAGCTCCAGACACAGCTCCAGCTTGCCTTACTGGCCATCCGAAGCCGGACTCCGTTATTACTCAGGCAGCGCAAGTCCAAAAATCCATCGGCTGCTTTGGCTGTGCCGCCAGATAAGGAAGGTCGAAAACTAGACAACATAGGGAAGAGGTTTTCGTCCATGTCAGCTCTAACAGTGCGTGCAGCAAACTCTTTATCGCTGTTAGGCCGCTACAACCGTCAAATGTGGGCAGATATAGCTCAATATTTGGATTCGCTTCCAGAAGACCAGAAAGAAGAGGCGAAAAAGACTCTCCTGGAAGGCGAGCGTTCCGCTTCGGAGAGGATTGATGTGGTGATGGATATCGCATCCACGGGGTTCCGTCAGCTGGCAGGAGCTGCAGTCCGAGGCGCCAAGGTTGGCTTAAAGCAACATCTTTCTGGCCTGAAGTTCAGACCAAGGTATTGGACATGCCGTATAACGGTCAACTTCTTTTTGGGCAACACATCGATGAGATGCTCCAGAGTATCAAAAAAGATACGGATACCGCAAGGGCTCTAGGTACCCTCCAATACAAAATTCCTTCCTTTCGGGGCTCCAGAGGAAGAGGTCAGTCCTCGAGAGGTGACCATCAGGGGTAAAAATCCACATACAGCTCAAATCAGCAGTACAAACCCCAGTACCAACAAAGACAGCAGCACGTCGTCCTACAACAAGTCTTCCTTTCGCGGACGAGGAGGGAAGAAGGACACAGCCAGAAGGCAATGACTTCTCTCTGCCACAGGTCTCCATTTCCTCTCCACCTTGCAAAGTTGGCGGGAGAATTTCATCCTTCCTTCACAATTGGGAACAAATTACAACGGATCGGTGGGTCCTCCAACTTGTTCAATTCGGACACTCCGGAGTTCGTGGAAACTCCCCTTCAAAAGCCGCCAATACCAATGCTGCACAAAAATCTGCATCTGCTGCAATTGGAACTCTCCCTCATGCTCAAAAAAGGAGCGATAGAAAATCTCCCGGAATCAGAAAGGCAAGGGATTCTACTCCTGATTCTTCCTAATACGAAAGAAGGAGAAAAAAATGGAGACCTATATTGGACTTAAGAGACCTCAACCAATACCTCAAATAACAGTCATTCTGTATGGTGTCCATCCTGGAGGTGCTACAACTCCTCAAGGCGAACAACTTCATGGTGTCTTTAGACCTTCAAGATGCGTACATTCATATACCAATCCACAGGAACCACAAGCAATTCCTCAGGTTCGCGGTGGCGGGCAAGCACTACCTGTTTCGGGTATTGCCTTTCGGCCTGAAGTCGGCACCACGCATTTTTACTAAATGTCTATCTCCAGTAGCAGCGTACCTCGCCAACAACATCACCAGGTCTTCCCGTACTTAGACGACTGGCTCGTCAAGGCACCTACTTTCGCAGGCGTGACCAAGTCCTCCAACGCCTGTCTTCAGCTCTTCAATGGTCTGGAACTTACTCTCAACAAAGGGAAATCCGTCCTTCAGCCGTCCCAGTGTCTCACTTTCCTAGGAGCTGTCCTAGATACCACTCAGAGAAAGGCTTTTCCTTCACAGGAACGTCAATTGAAATTAAGGACTTTGGCCGCCCCCCGGATTCGATCCAAAAAGTCAATCACAGTGCGCCTGTACAAATCCTTGTTAGGGATGATGTCCTCAAACATCCTGTTGGTTCCACAACGCCGCCTTCGTATGCGTCCACTTAAGGAGAGGCTATCAGCTCAGTGGACTCAGTGCAGGGGATCTTTCGACGACGTAATCCGGAAAACTCCTACCATTGTCCATGCTCTGAACTGGTGGCTTCACCCACAGAATCTGAAGCAGGGCCTTTCATTCATTCTTCCAGTTTCGCCACTTGTAATAACTACCGATGAGTCTTTGGAAGGATGGGGTGCGTTCCTTCAAATCAACGGGCAGTGGTCCCTTGCAGAGAAGCAACTGCACATAAACCTCCTCGAGTTAAGGGCAGTCTACCTGGCATGAAGAGCATTCCTGCCCAGGATCAAAGATTCCCCAGTGCTTGTGAGAACAGACAACACCACCACAATGCACTATCTAAACAAACAAGGGGGAAACTCGCTCTCTGACGTGGTCTCAAGAATCTCAACGGATTTGGAAATGGCTACTTCAGCACAACATTTCCCTTCGGGCAGCGTACGTCCCAGAGCCGGACGATGTCCTGGCAGACTCTGAGCAGACACCGCTCGGTGTGCCACAAGTGGGAGCTGGATCAACAACTTCTCAGCTCTGTATTCGCCGATGGGGCAAGCCTCACCTGGATCTGTTTGCGACACAGCGCAACACAAAATGCTAACATTACGCAAGCTGGCATCCCCAGAAGGGATCGATATGGAATGCATTTTTCGATGGGATTGTGCAACGTCTTTGAATACGCATTTCCTCCATTTCCCCTAATTCCCAGGGTCCTCCGGAAACTGAAAGCAGAGCATTGCACCCTGATCTTGATAGCCCCAGCGTGGCCGCGCCAGCACTGGTTCGCAGCGTTTCATCTCCTGTCGCTGGAACCGCTGATTCTATTCGAGCCTTGCCCCGACTCTTCTCTCAATGAACCAGGGGCAAGTCCAGCATCCGGATCCAGCATCGCTCAGATTGTCGGCTTGGCTCCAGAGGTCAGAAAGTTTCAGAACCTAGACATTCCTCAAGAATGCAGGGCAGTCTTAGCCCGGGCTCGGGCCGACAGTACCAACAAGAAGTATTCTCTAAAGTGGAAAAGGTTCTGTGTATGGTGTAAAGCAAACAAGATACACCCCTTTTCATAGACTCCTGAAAAAAATTCTACCTTACCTGCTTCATTTGGCGCATTCAGGATTGGCACATGCTTCTATTAAAGTCCACCTGGCGGCCATATCTCGCTTCAGGCGTTCGTCATCTGGTACTTCCCTCTGGTCCAATAGACTGGTTAAGCAATTTCTAAAAGGCCTGTTCAGGACATTCCCTCCGGTGAGAGCTCTACCACCCACCCGGCAGCTAAACATTGTGCTTGCTCAACTGAGGAAACATCCCTTTGAGCCAATACACAGAGCCGACATCAAAAAACCTGTCTTGGAAAACCGCTCTTACTAGCGCTCACATCGGCAAGGCGTGTAAGTGAGCTGCAAGCCTTCTCTATTCAGGATCCTTTCCTGCAGTTCAAACAGGACAGAGTTATTCTACGGACTAACCCTAAATTCATCCCAAAGGTTCCGTCTGATTTTCACCTGAATGAACCTATCGTCTTGGGACTTTCTTACAATCCACTTTCCGCAGCAGAGAGGTCTCTCCACTCTTTGGACCTCAACCGTTGTTTGAAATTCTACATCCACCGAACAGAACAGTTTTGGAAATCAAACCAGCTTTTTGTTGCCTTCAGCAGGCCCAGAAAGTGACTTCCATTGACTAAGCAGAGCATTTCTCGTTGGATCTCTGCAGCCATTACTTTCTGCCATCAACAGGCAGGTGCATTCTAAAGTTCGAGCTCATTCAACCAGAGCCGTCTCCACTTCAATGGTGCTCTTTGCAGGAGTGCCTATTATCGACATATGCAGAGCGACACCATATACATTCACCAGGCACCACTGCTTGGATTCTGAACTTATGAAAGATGCAGCAGTAGGACAAGCTGTGCTCCGTCATCTATTTCTCGAGAGGTGAGCCTTCTCGCTCTTTCATCCCACCTTCCTACTGTCTACTCGCACATTTCTCTTTTATATGGTATTTTGGTACTTGATATATTTCACAATTGGTATTCTAATATCGAGTGATTTTACATGTTGTATCATACGAAATGTGCTGGTGATTGCTTGCTACTCTGATTCAGGCATGTGAATCTATGAACGATATCCATAATGCGGGATAAGAAATGCGTTACTTACCTGTAACTGCAGTTATCCAGTATTGGTATCTTTCATAGATTCACATGCAACCAACCCACCTCCCCTGGAAGGGCTCACCTAGGTTCGCTCAGTAGGTACTACTTAGCACTGTGCTTACGAAAATCTGAGGGACTAGGGCTCCTTCCAGGAAGGTTCTAGAGGGTGGAGATATCTGATTGGCTCTTGGCCAAAGTTTGGTCTTTTTTTACAAAAGGACATGATACCTCTGGCCTATTACTATGTATATGTCTTTATGACATTACTCTTTATGTACCGGGGACTCCCACCCTGACAACGGGGAATGATTCAGGCATGTGAATCTATGAAAGATACCAATGCTGGATAACTGCAGTTACAGGTAAGTAACGCATTTCTTCCACGACAAGTGCTGCAGTGAAGCCTTATGAATGGGTTCGAAAGGCTCCTTCAACAATCTGGACAGCACCACATTCACCTCCCAGGAAGGCGAAGGACTCCGAACAGGAGGAAACACTTTCTTCAATCCTTCCAAAAAAGCCTTAATCACAGGGATCTGGAAGAAGGAAGTCTGTGAAGGACACTTTCTGTACGCAGTTAACGCTGCGAGGTGAACCTTAAAATCGATTGAAAACTAAGGCCAGACTGAGCCAGATGCAAGAGATATGGAAGGACCACATCTTCCTTGCAGGTCGTAGGATCATAGTTCTTGGAAGTACACCAGATCCAGAATCTCTTCCACTTGTAGGCATAAGACGTCCTAGTGGAAGGACGCTTAGCCTCCTTGAGAACGTTCATGCAATCCTCAGGCAGATTCAGGTGACCATATTGAACTCAGGAGCCATGCCGCCAAACTCAACGATGAGAGGTTGGGGTGCACCATCTGCACCCCGAACTTCGTGAGAAGGTCCGGCCGATACGGCAGTCGCATGTGAGGCTGAAGAGACCTGTGGAGTAGATCTATGAACCACCACTGTCTAGGCCACTACGGAGCAATGAGGATCATCCGTGCTCTGGACCGGGACAGCTTGAGGAGCACCGCCGGAATCAGGGGAATAGGTGGAAAAGCGTACAGGAAGCTGTTCGACCAGCTGATCCATAGCACATTCCCAGAGTCCCCAGTTGGTAATACCTGGAGGCGAAGTCTTGGCATTTTCTGTTTTCGGCGGTGGCGAACAGATCCACGTCTGGAGTGCCCCTCCACTCGAAGAAGTCATCTAGTACTTCGTCGTTCCGAACCCACTCGTGGTTTTCTTGTACGAGTCTGCTGAGAGCGTCCGCCTGAGCATTCTGTACACCTGGCAGATGTGTGGCCGTTATGGTCAGTCCCATGGCTAGCAGCCAGTGCCAGATCGCCTGCTCTTCCAGGGACAAGGTGCGCGATCTCGAATCGACCTGCTTGTTGAGGTAATACATTTTTGTCGTATTGTCCGTCTGCACAAGCAAGGAGTTGGTCTGGAAGGACGGATGTAAGGCCTTCAGTGCCAAGTGAACCGCTCTGAGTTCCAGGAAATTGATGTGGTACGTGGACTCCGCTGGGGACCATGTTCCTTGAATTTGTAGTTGGTCCGAATGCGCTCCCCAGCCAAGGAGAGAAGCATCCGTGACAATAGTCTGACTCTGAATGTCCTTGTGGAATGGAACCCCTTTGAGAAGGTTCTCAGCCGAGCACCAACATCTCAGGGACTGTAGGGCGTGAAGGGACAGCATGATCCTGTCGTCCCAGCTCCCCCGCTTCTGGTCCCACTGGTCCTCCAGACATTCCTGCAGCGGGCTCATTTGGAGCCTTGTGTGAGGAAGATGCAGGAGGCCATCGACCCCAGTAGAGAAGACACCGTCCTCACTGTCGTAGATGGAGCAGCACGAGAGCCTGAGCCTTCCGAAGAATCGATAAGCGACTCTCCTCCGAAGAGGACACGCTTGCTGAGAGGGTATCGATGGAAGCTCCTGTAGGAGAGTGGGGTCTGCTTTCCTATGGTCACCCCACTTTTTGCTTTACTGGTTTGACTTAATGTGGTTGTGGGCCTGCTAATCAGACTCACAGCCCAGCTGTGCTCTCTAAATTCATACCATGTACTTTAGGTACATTGCCAATTGGACATTGGGTCACCTTATGAGCCCCTGTACGGTGTACTAAAAGTACCCAGGGCATAGGTGCATTCAAGGCCTACCAGGGGCTGCAGCATGTATTATGCCACCCCTGGCTGGCCATTCACATTGACACAACTGGCTGATGACTCAGCTGGGGCAAGGTCGTGTAATCACCCCTTGCTTAGGTGTAGTATCCCTATACCTACCTTTACATATAGACACATATATACCTATAAGTCACTCTTATGGCAGGCCTTAACAATCCTGGAGGCAGAGTGCTTGGTTTATGTTAGATGAGGCTCTAGCATGAGCTGAGCCTGTCTGCAGCTTTCGGAACCATGTCCTTATAGCTGTTCTATGATATTGCCATACCATATATTCTTAAGTGCATTATCATCCTCGCGGTTGAATGCTAACTTTGGTTTGGCTTTATCAAAACATGTTGTGTAAGGTGTCATACGCTTTGGAATACTACCCCTCGCCAGTTCTGGTGACGAGGGTAGCATTCCACCCTTCTAGAGGGAGAAGACATGTTCCTAGTAAACCCGGTAAAGTTAACCAGAGCCTCAGCATCACAAAATGGATGCTGCTGCTGCCACAGAAACAAGTCTGACGACCAGCTGCTGGGAGTCCTTCCAGCGAGGGAGGCTTGGACAATAGGTTTCCTGTCTTGGGAGGAGCTAGCACCACCCCAGACAGGCCATCATGTATTGGGGCAGGGAGGGCTGAATGAAATGAGACACTGCCTGGGGCTCACAAGGTGTCCCATGCATAGCCCGGTTCAAACCAGTTGCTGGGGCACTCCAGCCCCAGCTCTGGCGCGAAACTGGACAAAGGGAAAGGGGTGTAACCACCCCCTTCCCTGGTCCCACCCATAGGAGGGACCTAGCAGGTAATCCAGCCCCTCAGATTAGTATATAGGTAGGAGCGGAGTCAAGAGACTTTTGATTTATCCTGAACTGAAACTTGAAACGAAACTCTGGAACTTCGACATTCTACTCTACATAGAAGGCTCAAGAATCTCCCTTGTGGTCAAGGAGTGACCATCCTGTGCAAGCAGGCACCATCAAGCGATCAACGGTTTGCTTTGTCGACGCTCCCGCCGGAGCCCGAGGACATAGCCTGACAAGACCCGGACTTCCAGACTGCCTTCAGCCCGATCCACAGCCACAGTAAAGCAGAGACCCGTGGAGGTGACGAGAGACGTGGGACAGGCCATCTTGGAAAGCCTGTGAATTGCTTCCCGTGCAACTTCTGAGGCAACCTCAAAGTTGTGCATTGGGGATTGTGAAGCCCCAGCCCCCGAACATAATCTGCACCGAAGATCAGCCCTCCACACTCCACGAGTGCCGCGTGGGGCCCTTCTGCATTTTGCTGCTCAACGCATCTGTCCGGTCACTTGCCAGTTGGCTAGTGGCCTCTGACGACGAGCCTACAAATTCCCACCGCTGGCCTGGTTGCTCCAGGCTGGCTCTTGCTTCCCTGAAAAGGAGAAGCCCATCAGACCTTGCTGGTATGATCCAGAAGCCATCTTCGATTCCTGCCTGGGTTGCCTGAGCCAAGGCTTGTTGACTCCAATCCAGAAACCAACACCGCTGACAGCGAGATCCTTCGTGGGACAGTCCGTGCCCAGCTCCTGGTAGTCGTCGACACCTGCTGGTCCATGTGGCTACAGAGACAAGCTTCACGACATCACCTGATTGCTCCGCGACATCGCCTGGTTCCTTCCTGGTTACTGGCTAGTGACCCAGACTCTGTCCCCTCTGCTTTCAGGTACTCTTCATCCTCGATCCGCCCTTGGATCCAACCGGACACTTCTCTCCTGGTCGCCTGCAGCATCTTTCTTCAAAGCTCCATAGGATCCAGCGACGAAACTAGACACTTTGACACCTATGCACCCGCTTCCTGTGGGTGAGGTAACGAGAGTACTCCGGTGCTCCTGTGGGTATTAACTATCCTAAAGTCCCAGTTTTCAGTAGCTTTCTCCTAGTCCATCCGGAAGTGTCCTAAAAGAACTAGTTTCCATTTCTTTAGTTCCCATTATAACTCTATGGTAACTCGCGTGTGTCTAAAGACACTGCACACGCCTCCTGCTTCCTATCCTTTGTTAGCGCAGCCCCAGAGATTCCCTAGGCCTATCCTTTGTTCGTGACGTGGTTCTTATACCACTATTTTAGTATATGGTTTGAAGTGCCTCTAGGGCTCTACTGTATATTGTGCAACTTATTGTATGATAATTAAGTATCTTGTTATGTGCTTGTTCCTCTGACCTCAAAGAGTTCAGAGGGGTTGTGTTAGAAATAAATACATATATATTTTATATATAACCTGTGTGATGTCCTTTCTTTTGGTATTAAAGGGGTTACATATGGTAAAAACAGCTGGCTTTACATGCCCTCTGAAGTTTTAGCCTAAGACTGCTTTGTCCATGCTACCACTAGGATAGCTGGTCTATAAGGTTGACTTTACAACAATCACCATAAGGGTTGTTTGGACTGATACAGGGTGCCCACTAGAATAGTGGACATCACATATCAGGCCAACTTCTCACGGCTCAAAAGTACTGCAGGCACTGGACAGGAGTCGGAACAGACTTAGACATGTTTATGTGCAATCCCAGTTGGTTCAGCAGGACGGCCGTCCTGTTGAAGTGCAATTGCGCTTCCTGTAAGGTGGAGGCTTTGATCAGCCAGTCGTCCAGGTACAGATAGACAACACCTTATTCTTTCTCAGGTGCGCTGCCGCCACCACCTTGCACTTTGAGAAGGTCCTGGGAGCAGACTTCAGTCAAAACGGTAGTACTGTGTATTGGTACCGACCAGGAACCGCAGGAGCTTCCGGTGTTTCCGTGCAATGGGCACATGGAAGTACGCATCTTGCAGATCTATAGCGCAAAGCCAGTCTCCCCTCTGCAGTCGAGGATAGATGTGGTGCAATGACAGCATGCAAAACTTTTCTCTGCAAATCCATCTGTTTGCTTGTCGCAGATCCAGAATGGGCCTGAACTCGTTCTGGTCTTTGTTGCGTACCAGAAAGAACCGTGAGTAAAGACCCTTTCCCCTTTGAGACAAAGGAACATCTTCTATCCCCCTTTTTCTTAAAAGAGTATCGGCCTCCACTTGGAGTTCGCGCAGCTGGTACTGCGAGCAAACCGGTGGAAACGCTGGAGGCGGGCTGAGGAAACCGACTATCCATTGCAAACAATATTCAGCACCCACTTGTCCAGAGTAATTTTTCTCCACTCTGCCAAGTGATTTTGTATGCTTCCCCCCACCGGAGCGGGTAACAGACGAGGGGGAAGTAGCACCTCAGGGCCTAGACCCGGCCGGGCCTTCAGGCGAGGAGGACTGCTGGCGGCCTCTACCGCTCTGCCTCTTCTGGAACGGGTGCCGCTGGTACTGCTGCTGATGTTGTTGCTTCCCAGTCGGACCTCCCAGCCTCTGCCCTGGGCACCAAATCGCCTTTGGAAAGGACTGAAAGTCTTCTTTTTTTCTTGCAGCTTCTCCAACCTGACAGCTGTCAGGGTTTCAGCCTCCGCCTTCATACGGGCCATCTCTTCGTCCGCATGTTTCCCAAACAGTGTAGCACCAGAGAACGGCAGGTTGGCGACCCTCTGTTGTGCTTCTGGCTTAAGTGACGTCAGGCGCAACCAGGCATGCCGTCGCAGGTTGATTCCGTGGCAGTAGCCGCCAGTAGGGAAGAATCCGCAGCAGCGTTGTGTAGGAAGGAGGATATCTGACTATGGTTGCCCCCAACTTTTGCCTGGTGTTTAGCTGGTTTTTCGACTTAGTTGACCTGGGGCCCTGCTATTCAGGACCCCAGGCCCACTGCTCTCTGTAAAATGGATTCATTCCATGTACCTTAGGTACATATCTAATTGGATACAGTCACCTTATCAGTCCCTGTACAGTGTACCTTAGGTACCCAGGGCATAGGTGCACTCAGGGCCTACCAGGGGCGGCAGCATGTATTATGCCACCCCTGGCTGGCCATCCAAATCTGACACAACTGGCTGCACGACAGCTGGGGCAAGGTGGTGTAATCACCCTTTGCTTTAGATACAGTATTCCTATATCTAACCCTAAAATGGACACATATATTCCTATCAGTCACTCCTATGGCAGGCCTTAGCAATCCTGAAGGCAGAGTGCTTGGAATTGTGTGAGATGGTGCTCTGGCATGAGCTGAGCCCATTTGCAGCTTGCGGAACCAAGTCCTAATAGCTGTTCCATGATAACGCGTACCATATACTCTTAAGTGCATTATAATCCTCGCAGTTATTTGCTAACTTTGGTATCGCATTATCAAAACATGTCGAGTAAGGTGTCATACGAATTGGAATACTAACCCCTCGCCAATTCTGGCGACGGGGTCAGCATTCCACCCTTCTAGAGGGACACGACATGTATGTAACTGTGAACCCCGGTTAAAGTTAACTCGAGCCTCAGCATCACAAAATGGATGCTGCCACCACAGACACAAGTCTGACCTCCTGCTGCTGGGAGTCCTTCCAGCGAGGAGAGCTCGAACAAAGGGTTTCCCGTCAAGGGCGGTGCTAGCACCATCCCAGACAGGATTTTGTGTATCCCAGGTAGGCAGGGCTGAGAGGAAGGTGACTGCAAGTGGCACTCCGGTGCTCACTGTGCATATGCCAGCTCAAACCAGTTCCAGGGGCACCCCAGCCCCTGAGCTGGGGAGAGACCGGACAAAGGAGAAGAGTGTAACCACCCCCCTCCTGGTCCCACCCATGGGCAGGACCTAGTCGCGTGCCAGCCCCTTTTCTTAGGATAAAGGTAGGAGCGGGCCCCCTTCCTAAATTCGATAATCTTGAATCTTGAACTACTTTCCACGTAAGGAACTCTTGACATTCTCTGAAGACTCTCCCTTGTGGCTAAGGAGTAGCCACCCTGCACCTGCAGGCACCACCTAAGCATTTGCGGTTTGCTGCACGTCCATCCTCCGGATCAAGACTGACCAGCTCGACGAGACCCGCATTCCCTGACATCTCTGACCTCTACATGTTTCATCAGCCCAGCTGAGATTCGTGGGAATGACGAGACCGGAGGGACCGGCCATCTTCAAAACCTGCACGACGCCTAACCAGCACGACCGCCGAGGGATCCTCGAGTGAGTGCACTGGGGTTTGAGAAGCCCCAACCCAGAGCAGCTCCAGCACCGAAGTCCAGCCCCCCAGCATCCACGAGATCTGCGTGGGGCCCTTCTGCTCTTTGCTGCTTGCCATGTTGTCCGGTCACTCGCCAGTCGGCTAGTGGCCCTCCTGACTACATACCGCGACGTTTTCACCGCTGGTCTGGTTGCTCCAGACTGGCCTTTGCTCCCTTCCAAAAGAGGAGCACCCCGGACCCTCCTGGTCGACTCCAGACGCCATTTTGACTCCACCGCGTGGGCTTGCCTTTGCCAAGGCTTGTTGCACAAATCCTGGTTCCAGCATCGCCGACAGCAGACACCATCGTGGGACAGCTCGCACCTCCAGCTTGGTCGCCGACAACGCCTCCTGGCCCGTGTAACTGCAGAGTCCAGCGTCGCCCACTCACCTGATCGCGGTGACCTCATCCGGTGCCATCCTGGTGCCCACACAATCACTGCCTAGTGATTGAGAACTGAGTCCCTTCTGCTTTCAGGTCGTCTCCATCACCGATCCAGCCTTGGATCACACCGAATATCTTCACTGGTCGCCTGCCAGCAACTTCTTCTTTCAGGCTCCATAGACTACAAAGAGGATTCCCGACGTCATTTGAACCCTATGCAGCCGCAGCCGCTGGGCTAGGTAACCCGACCATTTCGGTGCTCCAACGCAGGTTCACTATCCAAGTGTCCAGAACCTTTTTCGTTTTTAGTCTACCTAGTTGGATTCGTCCGGAAACAGTAACTTTAGAATTACTAGCATCCATAGACTTTGTCCCGCGTGAGAGTGTGCACACTGCACCCGAGTTCCCTAGGCCTCCTGCTCCTAACCTTAGAGTTCAGTAGTGTAGTCCTAGCGGTCCTGAAGCCTCTGGATCGTGTTACTCACCTGCTAGTATTTCCCATTCCACTTTGAGAGTATATGGTTTTTCGTGCCCCTCGGGCATTTGTGTAATTTGTGCAACTTGAAGTATTTTCGTAAGAGTTTTGTATTGTGCTTAGCTCCCTGACTCAAAGAGTTCAGGGTAGACTTGTTATTAATAAATATACTTTATTTTTATAACAACTTATGTGGTGTCCTTTCACTTGGTGTTCAAGGGGTATATGTGATGGTAAAACAGCTGGCTTAACACGCCCTCTAGAGTTTAGCCTAAAGACTGCTTTTGTCCACGCTACTAGGATAGCTGGTCTATAAGGATGACTTACAACCAATCAATAAGGGTCGTTTGGAATGATACACAGGGATCACTAGAATAGTGAGCACTATATATCAAGCCAACTTCTCACATGTTGACCACCTGGTTGGACACCATCATTCCTTTGTTTATGATCCTCCCTTTTGACCCTGGAAAGGAGCTCCTGGAACTGTTGCAGAGACTCCCATAGCGACTGGTCATATCGACCCAGGGGAGCCGCGGCACTAGCGGCCTTCATTGAAGTAGCAGCCGTGCCGCACACCTTACGCCCTACCGAGTCCATCATACCGCTCTTTGTCTGGAGGCACCGTAGAGGAAGGGGCAGTAGCGTTCCGTTTCCTCGCCGCAGTGACAATCACAGAGTCCGGCACCGGGTCAGATCTGAGAAACGCCTGATCGGCGTCTGGGGCCCTGTATTTCTTCTGAAGCCGGGAGGGAGCAGATCTCGTTGACGCCGGCGTTAAGTTCCATTTTCGGCTCTTCCAGGCCCGGCACCAAGGGCAACAGTGGTCGAGACAGCTGCCGCTTATGTAGGGTCTCAAAGATCACCGACGTAGACTGTGTGGGCACCGTCAGGGTAATACCCAGCTTCGCCGCTCCTCGCAGGAGCACCTCTTGAAAAGACAATATCATCGACCGGCGATACTCTCGTGTGGGGAGAATCCAACAGGGTGGGCGAATACCCCCTAGCACTGGACAAATCCGTATGCCTGGATCTCGACCTGTCTCTTCTGTGGCGACGCCGGGATCCTGTGGATAAACGGCCACTCCTGGAGCAATGTCTTTGCCTGGATCGCGATCTGGACCGCGATCTGGACCTCCTAGGTCTCGGCCGATCCACTGGCCTGGTCAGTGGCAGACGCTGCGGAGGCAGGGCCAGAGTCCTCGGCTGTGGCATCCCCTTAGGTGGGGAGAGGAAGCACGGCAGCGATATGGACCTCGGAGGAGACCACGGTGGAAGAAGCGGAGGACGATGCGGTGGAGGAGGAGAAGTCTTCAGGAGAGGCGGAGGAGGAATCTTCGGAAGCGGAGGTTGTGGAAGAGAGGGACTCTTGTGGAAACTGAGGAGGCGTCGGAGACCTTGCCCGAGAAGGTTAGTAGATTTGACAATATTGAGTCGGACGATCTAACCACTCTTCTTTGTAGGTCTTCGCGATGAAGTCCTAGCGGCAGACCTTCTACCAGACGAATGGAAGCAGAGGACAGGCTGACCACCGAGCACGTGGACGCCGTCCTTGACCAGAACCGCCTCTTGGAGGTTGACTTATCCCTTCCGGTCGTCGACCTTTTTCTCGACGTCTAATGCCTCGATGTCGACACATCCCTCGACATCGATCTCCTAGACCTTGACGTCGATAGTCTGCTCCTCGATGTCGAACGCCAAGTAGACCTAGACGGCGAGCGCTGGAGCGTGGACCCATCACAAGGTCGAAGACTCCTCGACGTTGATGAAGTTAGACGTCGACCTCGTCCGAGGTCTTGACGTCAGCCCCCTCTACCTCAAACGTAGACGTCACTTTGACCCAGAGCCCTGGGTTGACTGGGAGCACACGGTGGTCAATCCTCTCGACGCAATTGCAATCGACGTCGACGGAGATCTGTGCAGTTTCCTGGCCTTCTCTTGACTGGGGAGCCCCCCAGAGGCCTCAGCACGGGCAGAGGACCCAGATCCAGTCCTTCCATGCCCAGACGCACACTTTACAAAGTGTCAAAAAAATCGAATTAAACTCAAAAAAGGGAGAGCTCAATGCTCCAGAGTCCTGCTAGCAGGAGCCGGAAAAAAACTGAAAATAAAAGGAGTTTGCTGTGCATCATGGGATACCGGGGGGCTCTGGAGAGCTCCTTAAAGGCCCAGTATCCCTTTTCCAGACAAATAATGGCAGCCTATGGAGCTTGGAATCGCTTGTCCTGAGTAACCAGGGTTTTTATTTGTCGATTCTGTACCGATAGTCAACCACTGGTTAGTACAGTAGAGTTATGGAAATGAAAAAAAGGTTGGTGCATTTAAAGAAAAGGTAATTGATAAAAAGCCTTGATAACCATAGAAAAGATTACATTTATTGGGTCTTGGTGTCGAGGCTGGTTAAGATTATATTGGCGTGCCTTGGAAGAGTTATTAGGGATCCTCTGCATTATTTTATGTCCAGTAAAAAGGTTGACATGTTTCAGCCCTAGTCTGCCCAGGGGAGGGTCAAGTGGGCTTTCTTCAGGACCTAGAAGTGAGTAAAATCGTGCTTTGTGCTATATTGAGCAGGATGGGTCTAGGTATTGTTCCTGACCAGTTTAGAGGTCCATTAGTACCTGTATGTAAGAAAAGGGGGAGAAAGAAGACACAAACGACAAATACAGAGGTACATTGTGTACATTCTCTTGTCACGAAGACAACGGAAGAAACCTATATAAACAAACTTTAAAAATGGCAATTTTTTTTGGCAAGATTTCGCTATTCATTAAGGCAAAGCTTCACTCTCATTAAGAGTTATTCTGTACCCTCTAGCACATAAGGTGTTGTGATGAGGGCAATGCCTCATGTGGTGGCTATATTATCCTGTATTGCCCATGTACGTATGCCTGCGAAATATCTATACTATTGGGAGAGCTGTGTCTCCGTGATATTGAAGTCTGTTTGTTTGTGCGTAGAACCTGTACTTAGTACCTTGATATTTCTGTATTGCCCAGGAGTTTATCTATGCGAAAATTCTATGTTGTCGGAAGAATTGGGTCTCCGTGATTGTGGAAGAGGTATCGGCAACAACCGACTGCAGCTACATAACCGTAACGTATTATCAAATGGCTTACCTAAAAGGATTTTTTATCCTTTATCCAGCAGGTCTATTTCCCCCTGGCAACCCAACGATGTTTACAAGTAAAAACTAAGAGGTACCAAGTGTTTTTTTCCATATGAGTGTGTGTGCTAATTCCGATCTGCGCATTTACAATCAGGGAGACCCAATTCTCCCGACAACATAGAATTTTCGCATAAATAAACTCATGGGCAAACAACGATTTTACTCACTTCCAGGTCCTGAAGAAAGCCCACTTGACCCCCCCCCCCCCTTGGGCAGACCAGGGCTGAAACAGGTCTACCTTTTTACTCGTCATAAACTAGTGCGGAGGATCCCTAATAACTCTTCCAAGGCACGCCAATATAATCTTAAGTGTCTATGCGGGACTGCATTGAAGACCGCTCAAGAGATTTTTGATTTCTCCGGGGTCCACACACATGGGCAGGACTATTCACTAGATTATGACTATACACAGATTCCCTACTACAGAAACACCCTTCTCTGAATAGGATTTGAAAGAACCACTATACACGTTTGAATAGATGGACTATTCCTTAATTGCTAAAACAATTGAAATGTGAGTAAAATAAACCAACAAAACATTTAAAATAATTCATTGCGAGAAAACGGATACAACATTCTGTGCATCTAACATCTGTAAAATAGTAATTTCGGAGAACATATATGATCAAAAGGCACAGAGATCTTGGAAGAGGTATTTTTATGGCAAGTGAGTCTTCTTACCTTTCTCTCATCCTCCCTAACCAGCTGAGAATTGCTAACATCACAGGCACATAAATAGTACCAAGAAGTCTAGTGTGGCTAGGCTGCCCTCGCCGAAAACACTCACCGCAACAAAACCAACCCTGGTCACCTACTCACAAAGGAAATGTTTTTGGGGCATCAGTTTACACAATTAGAAGGCTCAAATATACACAGTTGAAAGTACGCCAAGAAGTCTAACGCGCCAGTCAAAAGTCCAACCTCTGGTGTTGAGACACTCCACAAAGCTACACCACCAGCAGCACAGGAGCGGCCCGGTGCAGGTTGCAAAATCAGCATCGGGCATCCAATGCAGTTGAATGGAGGTTGTCGGTCGCACAGAGGCTGCAGGCTCAGCCCACAGGAGGCTGGTTTAAGGGGATTACTGGCTGGGCTGGTAAGTTGGAGGGCTGGGGGCGGGTGTCAAAAACCATTGGTTGAGCTCCCAAAGGCCGGAGGAGCAGTGAGGATGCAGGGGTAACTATTGGTGTTGGATCTTCAGGGATGGAGCCGGTCTTGGTGAGGAAGATACTATGTTGAGGCTGCAGGCGACTTCGTGGCATCCTAGAGAGGTCCGACACCGATGGAGACTAGGTTAGGACCACTGGGGAGACTTTGCAGGACAGGCGAGCCACTCCAACTTGGGCCCTGGGTGTCGGGTGCAGAGTGGGCAGAGGTTGCGGATCCGCCAGGATCGGAATCCTTGAAGATGGAGTTTTTATGGACAAGGCCACTATCTTCTGAGATCTGGTTATTTATTGAAAAGTGGCAGTCTTCCGGGGATTCTTTGAAGTCACAGGGGTCTTCTTCGCAGCCTTGGGAAGCAGGAGACAGACCGGTAGGGCTGGGGCAAAGGCAGTAGGTGTCTTGTTTTGCTGCACAGAGTCTTCTTCGTCTGTTTTCGTCTTTGGTTCCAGGAATCGGAGGATCAAGGCTCAGGAGAGGCCCTAAATACTGAATTTAGGGGCATTACAGGGACTGGCATGTGGCAGCCAATGGGCTACTTGCCATTAGGGTGACTACACCATTTGAGTGTCCCCTCCTTTTGCAGAGGGGGCATACCCTCACCCGATTCGGTCAAATCCTTCCATTCAAGATGGAGGATTTCCTTTAAAAAAAAAAGAAAAGGGGGGGGGGGTCAACTCAGTCCACAGAACCTTAGGGGTGGTCCTGGCAGAGAGGGGACACTTCTCACGACCACTAATTTTCCTGAAGATCTTGCTGCCAAAAGTGGGGCTAGTCAAGGGGGCGGCATCTCCACTAGCTGGAGAGGCCCTGGCTAGCATATCAATGGACAAGAAGCCTTTGAGGCTCATTTTACCACCCTAAATGCGGTTCCTGCTTGGGGGTAGGTGTGAAGCACCTCTACTCCAAACAGCTTTTGTCCCTAACAAACATGTTACTTACCTTCGGTAACGATATATCTGTAAAAGACATTAGTTAGTGATGGATTCCTTACCATAGAATTACCCCAAGGCGTCAGACTGGATCCGGAAAGTTTGTCAGCAGTACCCCTGCGCGTCGAAAGGTGGCGTTTTGTGGCTCCGAGTCCGTTGTTGGCGTTGTGGTCGCAGAGATGAAGTTGCTGCAGCTACTTAGATGCCGCCCTCGCGTGTTGACATCAGTTCTGTATATTACTTTCCGCCCCAGGAACACAACCATGCAAGATACTGACCACTGGTACATTAAAATTAGAGCCCTGAAAGGGATGACCTTAACCCTAGAAATCAGTTTGCAGAACGGGGAGGAAGGGTGGGGCGGTAAGGAATCCATCATTAACTAATGTTTCTTACAGATGCATCGTTACTGAAGGTAAGTAACTTGTTCATCTGAAAGAAACACAGTGATAGATTCCTTACCTTAAAATGCATACCCCGGCAATACTAACCCCGGTGGTGGGTCTGTGAACCAAGATCACATCAGAAAGTCTCGGAGAACACAACGGCCAAAGAAGCAGTCTCTCAGGACTCGGCTGGCCAGGCAATAGTGCTTAGTAAAAGTGTGCAGCGAGGCCCATGTAGCTGCCTGACAGATGTCTTGCAGGGGGACACCACGTCCCAATGCTGTAGTAGCTGCCGTCAGCGGGTGAAATGGGCGCGTAGCCCCACCGGAGACTCCTTTTTAGCCAAAGAATAACCGGATGTGATACACAAGACGACCCATCGGGAAATGATCCACTTGTGTATGGACCGACCTTTCTTGGACCACGTAGCCAACAAAGAGCTGCTCATCCACCTGCAACTGTTGTGAGCTGGTAACCAGTAGAGAGAACTTTGAGTGCCACAGCGGAGGTGCCTAGTGAGCCAGAGTACCAACCTTGCTGCAAAATTTTGCATCACCTGCAGTCTTTTCACGGCCGTTTTGTTTGTTCCTTCATAGAGACTGTTTCAGTAGTCTAAATGAGATAAAATCAGGGCTACCGCAACAGTCTTCCTGGCGTGCAGTGGGAGTAGGTCAAAAAAATTGCAGAGGGTTTTTATAGTTTGGAAACACATGCCTGCGATGGGAAGTGTTTGCTTGTGGAAAGATAGTGTGTGGTCGAATTTTATTCCTAAATTGTTGGCAGGGTCGACTGTAGTAGGTGGGGCATCAGAATCATAGGGCCACCATTGGGTGGGTCTGAAAACATTGGACTTTCCAAACAGCATGATTTCTGTTGGAGCAATGACATACAAGGTGATTTAGTTTAATCCAATTC